>NC_135498.1:73827744-74201494 GCF_052857255.1 Amblyomma americanum
GATTAGAGTGCTGCCCAATGCACTCTGGGACTAACCGACTTGCAGACTACATGCAGTCATGGAACCAGGTCCTTCTCTTTAAATGTTTCAATATACGCACTGACATTGCAATTTTGATCAAGCTTCGGGTGCCTTGTCGTTTCATGCGACAGAGTCCTGTGTTTGGCGCGTCGTCGTTCAAACCAAGTCTCATTTAGTGAATTATGCGTACGTAAAAGACCTATGAACCGTGTGGTCCAAATATCCTTCATCAGGATTTTATATTCCCGAGACGAAATATGGTGTGCCCACTGAGACTCGGAATCTTTTCAGCGGCTAACTGTTTCGACCACTCATTGCCACGTTCGTCGGCAGCGTTTAAATTGCTTTTTTGCTATCTTTTTCTCGTTCTTTGTATTGCTCATTTCTCTTTCACAGTCATAATTAGGACACTGCAAATAGCCTATTGCTGTAATGGGCACCTGAAGGTAAATAAATGCAAATTTAAATAACTACCGTGCCGCTGCACGGCCATAAATATCAATGGAATTTATATCAAGGAGACTGACGAATGTTTGTTCCGCACTCTGTGAACAACGTGCACTCATTTCTGCTTCTGACAGTGGACGAAGAAGTCTAAATCAGATTGATAGATGTTTATAAAGCAGTCATGGCATGGCTTGAGAACCTTTCATTAAGCTTTGGCAATAATGACAAACGACTTTGCGTACTACTTTATTTGAGCCACAAAGCGACAGCAGGTGTGCAGTAGTCACCTATTTAGCCGAGTTGAATACGGCGGGCCACCTGCATACTCAAAAGTGGCGATTTCGACATGACAGGGAACCCCCATCAGGTCTCCTGTTCTCGGGGACCTCGAATTGCGTTACAATATATTCTCATGGACCATCCATTTTAAAAAATATTCTCTGAAAGTAGATTTCTTTACGTTAGGCGGTTCCGCTACCGAACAATAGAATCCTGGGCCCGAGTCAAGTTGCGTAAAATGTACGCCAATTTCCTCTTTATATGTCATGGCGTCGGTCGATGACATTTTATTCGGAAAGGTGATAGAAAGAACTGGGTTGTTAATTTCGCGCGCTATTTGACGAGCCAACTCACTTCTCTTCATCTGCTTATGAGCAAGTATTCAGTGCAGGGTGATTGTATTGCTATGATTGCAAGTAAGGGATACTATTAATATGAACAGGTGGCGTTCTACTATTTCGCGATCCGTATTGTATATGGCTTTGCATGAGCCGTTAATGAAGTTAATGATTGTGCTCTTGTCTATGTTAAGCACATATGTTTCTTCCATGCCATATATTACCGCGTGGGTTTATAGCACGGTTATATAGGGGGCTTGCAAAAATGGCCAAGGCGTGTGTTTTACTGCGTTTGCTTGTCCGAGAGCTATATCGCCTACGCGATTAACCGCATTTTCGACACCCCATGTGCGTCTATATACAGCTTCTTTCTGCCATGGTGCTTTGAATGAGATTCACGACGTCCTTATTAGAGGTGTCGCGTCAATTTTTCTGGTATGCTTGGGTATGTGATGTCGCCCATTAGATATTGGGCGCTGACTAAACGGCGTCAGCTGTGCGGGCTGATCCCTGTTCTTTTTGAGTATGTTAATCCGGCAAAGGTGTGGCATAAGCCCGTCGTTTAGAGTCCTTGATCCCAAGCGTATATGTGCTTTCCGTGGCGGCTTTGTGTTGAACGTTGCACGCTGATCACAGTTCACGTGTTCGTGTAAATGTCGATGTTATGGGCGCGGCCTTTCTTTATACAAGATTCAGCTATTAAAGAGGGTGGCATCGATTTTCCTTGCTTTTTCTTCACTAAGGCCTTTTTTTATCGCAGCATAGTGAAAGGCTCCGTGCAACAGAAAATCCAGTGTCGGAGTTGTGAGCGAAAAATCACGAGCGTGTATCTTCCAGGTGGTCCACCTGCAAGCTAGGTGGCCCACAGGCGGGCCACCTAAGTCACGTGACCTTGAGGCGTCATCACAACTTCCCACCGGATAGTGCGAAAGTGCCCACCGTGGCAGTTGGCAATTAATGATTACGCCCTCGCGAAGATCAACCTGGGTAGCACTAGGCCCACCGCTGAGAGCACCTGCTATCGCAGGACAATAGCCCGTCACTTAAACGCTGCACCACTTCGCCAGGAGATGGATAAGGACTCCCTAGAATCTACGAATCTAAAGTAGACATGACCTCCTAGAACTATGGCAATTAACCCACTGCACTATCGCGTCATACCCTTACGGCGCAGCTTAACTGTCTCCACAAGTTTTTTTCTTTTCTGCGGATTCGTCGGGTTATGTGGATGAGGTGTGCGCAGTACTTTAAACATTGTATATTGTTTGAGGTCCGTAATAATATATGTGTGTGATGAATAGTGATCTCCAGGATGTCAACAGTGCAATTTCATTTCCTCTCAGTTTCAGCTTTTCAGGGCGTTGATTTTCTTTCTCCGTTCTGTTTATTAACCTTAAAGAGAGAAAATAACATAACGCTGCAAGAGCATGAAAGAAAACCACGCAATCTTCTTCCAGCCGCGCCCTGCGCATAACACAAAACAAGCAAACATCTTCAACCATGACAACAATAACGTTCTCCTAATCATCCTAATACCCTCTAACATGGATTAAGTAACACAGCTCACTGTCCCAACTCTGCGGAGATCAGTACACATACGCAACTCGTATACAGATGTAACCCTGTCATTATTCCCTCTCAATTTCCTCATCCGTCAACTTCTTACTAGAATGCTTTGCTTCACTGAGATCCGGCCGACAGATGATCTCTCGGCATCCACCAATCAAGTGCTCTGTTTCACTAGACGTTAGTACTAGCCACAAATAAAAAAATTCGGTTTTACCTACTCAGCAATGTCTCCAGGTTACCCAATGCGGGAAAAGAAAACCACGACATTCGTCCTGTTTTAAACGATTTAAGCTTCAACTGATTTTATAACTCAGTGTGGGACGTATCCCAACCGCCGGTAGAGCGATCCAATATGCCCCTGGATAACTACAGTATCATTAATGCGATAAAAATGAAAGGCGCGTGGTACCGAAAATGGCAGGCGAAAAAAGCAACTTCTACCTGCAAACATTTCATGCTACGAGGAAAAAATGTGGTAGATATGATAAGAAAAAGAAAAAAGAGATTAATGCTCCACTTGTGCAACCGGTCCAAGGATATACGAAAAAAATTTGCGAGGTTGTTCATCAAAAAAATTCGGGAGCGGGGGGGGGGGGGGGGGGGGGATGGAGGGTGTGCTTTTTCGACATAAAGTGCAGTGAGGCAAAAGGCTTTAGCGTGGTGTTGCTGCTTGTGTCGATGATGTGTGGTGAATATGTTGATTAAAGACTGCAAAGAGCGTTTAGGCGGCATCCTTCCATATCGGCCTTCAGGAGGCGTCTGGCAAGATTGCCTGGGGAGCGCTCCGCTCGAACTATTGTGGCGCCACTCAATAGCGTCACACGCTCATCAGTCACGCGGCTTTATCATTTTTTTTTTGCGATGCCACCAGACTTATCTCTTTTGATGGCGACTGCGCGCCACTGCTTCCACATTTTTTCAGACTGTTGTAGTTGCTCTGGGGACTTTTCTCGATGACGTAATCGCTTTGAGAGCTATAGCGTGACACTTTTCTCCGAACATCCCCGCTGGTGAATCATGAGCCTCTAAAGGCTTTAGCCTTGAACAAGAAAAACCGCGTAAAAAAACTCACAGGATGGTTACGAGTGTGTAACCCGAGATTCAGCGATAACTGCTCAGATGTTTAGATTTGGGGATATTTTTAGGTAGAAAAGATAGTGATGTCATATTGCTCTGGTGTAGCGGTCAAGTGATGCACCCCTGCACTGGCAGGCGACTGTTGCAAACAGAGTCACCCGTAGGCTTATGCACACCAGCCAGGTTGACAGTGATATAAGGTGAGTGCGTTAATGACCGATGGGTGTGTCATTAACGCGTCCACCGGTTACGCCGACGACGACGAGAAAGCCAGGGACGGGCGCCTTACTGCTCTCCCTGTAAAAACTACAGCTCCTTTGGCGATAACAGTGCCGTAGAAAATTTCATAGGTTACTTTAATATTTAATTTTAATAGTTAAAAGATACCTAATCATGCGAGGAAATTTGTTTCGTAAACCACGCGCAGATTTACTCAGGTCTGGCGACCGGGCCTTACTCCTGTTCTCGGTGGCAGAGAAAATGTTCAGGAATAGGCAAGGAAAGAACCAAGCCTCAAAGGATGGAAGGGTTCGCCTTGAAAGGGTGCCTGTATTGCCCTAAGTCTAAGCAGTGTCACTAAATGCAAAAAAAATTTTTGAAAAAGGGCAGGGGTAGACGCTAAATCACCTGCTCCTCACCGTCTTTCTAGACTTAGCTTGCGGGTCAATAGATCAATAGACGGGGGACGATAAAGAAATGACGGCGCATTTTTTGGTTGTTGCATTGTTCCAGCATTGATAATCTTTGTGTGGGCGTATCTCTCTTAGGTTTTTCTGTCTCTATATAAGGTGCGGATGGCATGCCTTCGAAAAAAAGTTGATAGTCAAGTTGTGTGCCATCATTGTTGGCTGCTGTCTCCCAGCGCTCTGCTTCTCAGAAATTCTAACACCTTTGTGCGATGGCCAGAAACAAAACATCTCCCTTGATACTCTCGTTCGTCCTTTAGGTTCTGTAAATACGTGCCAGTGGCGATCGAAATACTTTCAGCGACGCAAAGCGCCTTGCTAGAATTGGAAGAATGAAAGACATCCGGCTCTTCCGGCTCTGGAGAGGACACCTTACCGAACCGAGGAAAAAGACGGTAGTTTGACGCCCTGCGTTAGCGCGTTTATGATCACCGTTATGTATCAGACAGAGCCAAGAAATCAGGTGGTGTGACCGCCACAATTATATTCTAAAACACACACACACAGCAAAATAAAAATCGTCGTTACATATTAATTACCGAATACGAGGTCACGGCTGCTAACAGAGCACTATACACAAATCCGGAATTCACACACTGCTGCTGGAGTACAGGAAGATTACATGCAAGCGGTTGAAATTGAAGACAGTCGATGAATATTGAAAGGGAGCGAAAATGTCCAGATTGAAGGGAAGTATAGTGAGCGGACACGCAGCGAGATTTTGTTCACCCCGACATGAATAGGAACGGGTTGTCGACGGAGATGTGCTGTGATCAGCAACTGGGAGCCCCGGGAGTGCTCGGAGGAGGTTTTAGCACCCCCCCCCCCCCCCCCCCCCTATCGGAACGTAGCGGGTCACAGTCGGGCCCCTTTTCATGGGCTTTTTGTCGGACACTGGAGACCCGCGTGGACACTAACTTCAGGTTCCTAATCTCGTTACCCCTCAGGCACCGCGCACGAACACGCTTTACTTCGCCACTACTTGGTCGTCATGTCGCAGTGAATATGAATTCGGTTTCGGCCGGGCTGGGGTTCTTTGCCCCGAAAGAGTAAATTACAAACAGCAAGCGCAACCAGTCCATCATGGCTTCCCCAGTGCTAGGGGTCACCTTGCGGGCAAGAAAATAAAAATACAGGCAAGAAAGCCCCATGCATAGCCTATTCTTTATGCGGTCAGCCAGAGGAAGGAATAACATGTTTATCCAGTGGAAAGAATAACTACTATTACAACGTGCGCAGAAGCCTATAATCATAGATAAAAGTATGCGGGGACATGGTATGCCGGAAAAATTTTTTATTCTGTGATCGAATCAATAGGTAGAAAAAATCATTCAAGGAGAAGCGAATAAGAAAGCTTTGTCATCGAAAAAATGCCAGCACACTCACCAACAAGACAACACTGAAATCAATGTTTTCCGCACACTTATCTCTATGAGTGTGCAAAATAGACAGAACTGCATTACAAAGCTTAACGTATAGAATATGTTAAACAACACACAAAACCTGAATATGTTTAATGAAACAAGACAAACATGAGGCCACTTTTGTGACACCAATGCAAATAAAAGCTGTGCCCGATTAGCGTACGCTCCCACATCAGTCCTTGCCATGTTCCCTGCGCTTCACACGGGTTCCGCCTAGAAACTCAGGCGGAATATTAATTGGACGCTTTCGCGCACGTGCCTGTCTGATACTGGTTTTTGTACGCATAACGAGAAAGCTTCACGCACCATAAAGTAAGCACCAAACCCGTTGGGCTGCTAGCCAAGGAAAAAAATTAAGTTAGGAGGCATGGAGAAGAATATGGATTCCCTTCAGCCTGAAACGTGTTTCATCGGCGACGATTAACGATTATTTTAAAAAAGGGCGCGCCCTTTTTTTTCACGTACTGTTAGACCAGTTTGTGCCTGTTCTTGTAGCCAGCGACTTAGTATAAAAGGATCCGCGCCAGCAGCAGAGGTCAGAAGCTTCTGCTCCTCCAACGGATAAGGAACACCACAATGGTGAGCCACCTTTGTTTTTTTTTCTACTCACACATACCAGTAATGTACTTGACTTAGAATATGCACAAATTGAGAAGTTGTAGACCTCGCATTATCTAGCACGCCACTCTCAAATGTGTAATTCAAGTTTGTGATTGAGGATTACTGGCAATATAGGGCTGGAGAATGACGATATTTTTAATTATAACGCACGCCTTAGCAAAAGTGCAAAAATATGCCATGAAAATCGCAACCTGTACATCAAGACAACAGCGGTGGAGAGATAACACAAATATGATTAGGCTGCATAACATATGATTTATTTCTTTAAAGAATGCTACCTCTGAATGTCGCCACTGATAAATGATCCGAGTTACTAGAAATCCAAAGGCACTTTCGATATATTCGCATTTATAATAAATGGAAAGTGCAAAATTTATTTCTCCTCTGCTCCTAAACAGCCTGTTTAAATTACGAACTTAATTTATTATCCTGTAGTTACTACATCTTACCAAAAATATTTTGCAGAGGCTAAACAAATGAGCAATGGATTGAAGTTTCCATTTCATCTTTGCACGGTATTATCTCTATAACTGTGAAACGTTTACAACCGTTCAGAACCTTGACTGATATCAGTCTCTTTAAACCTTCTCAGCACTGAACGTAATGAGCTGACCTTGCAACAAGAAGGTGTCAGTGCGTAAAAATACGAAACATTTCATATCCATCAGATCCGTGCCTGCATCGTCCTCGCCCTGGCCACCAGCGCCCTCGCTGGAAACATTGGCCACTTTGGCACTGGTGCCTACACCCTGGCCAGCAACCTCGGCTACGGCCTTGGTTACGGTAACCTCGGCTACGCCGGACTTGGCTATGGCGGCCTTGGCATCAGCCACTACGGTCTTTCCCATGGCATTGGCTACTCCGGCCTGACTGGCTACGGTCTTGGCTACGGTTACGGATATGCCCAGCCTGCCAGCTACGCTGTTGCCGCCCCAGCCGTTGCCCGCACCGTCTCAACCTACCACGCTGCTCCAGCCGTGACTGCCGTTCACGCCGCTCCAGCTGTTGCCACCGTCGCCCACGCCGCTCCAGCCGTCGCCACCTACGCCGCTGCCCCAGCCGTCAGCTATGCTGTTGCCCCAGCTGTGACCAAGGTTGTGCAGTCCGCTCCAGCCATCGCCACCTATTCTGCCCCAGCTGTCACCAGGGTCGCCACCAGCTATGCTGCCCCAGCTGTCACTGCCGTCCACGCTGCCCCAGCAGTTGCCACCTACGCTGCTGCCCCAGCTGTGACTGCTGTCCACGCTGCCCCAGCTGTTGCCACCTACGCTGCTGCCCCAGCTGTCACCGCCGTCCACGCTGCCCCAGCTGTGGCCACCGTCCACGCTGCTCCAGCTGTCGCTGCCGTCCACGCTGCCCCAGCCATCGCTACCTATGGTACCTACGGTTCCTACGGTCTTGCCCACTCTTCCCCAGTCTACGGATACGGTGTTGGCTCCCTCGGCTATGGTGTTGGCTCCTACGGTTACGGCCATGGTCTCCTCGGCTACGGCCTCAACTACGGCTACGGTCTCGGCAGCCCACTCAGCTACGCTACCCTCCTCCGCAAGAAGAAGTGTAAGTATTCACAAAGATGTGTCCAACGGCCATCCGTTCTCCCCGGGAGTTTCCTAATATGCACCTCTTTTCATATTGCAGGAATTCCGTACTTTTTAGACAACGCATCAAGTTTGAAGCACACCACAATGGGGGAGCAGACTTCGCGGCTTCTATTAGTTTTCCTGATAATGGCCAAGAAATAAACTGCTTGTCTGGAGATATTTTGTCTTAGTTTTCTTTGGGGTGATAACTACCGGGTCGTTTGCGCAAAGATCAAGCAGAATTACTTCAACGAGAATTACAAGAACGACACTGTTTGGTTACTTGCTCCATTGCAAGAGAAACGTGCCCTCATTCTTGCTATTGATAGTGTATGCAGTTATCAATACAGTTTTCATACGCTTCTGCACGCCAGTTCTTATCTTCAATGACAAGCTTTCAGCAACCTTTAGTCACAAAGGGTGATCATTTTGTACGTCACAATTATTTACGACACGAACCAACTAGACCTTTTAAGTTCTTAGCGAACTGGCCTGGCTTAGAAGGGTGGCCCATATTAGCCTCTAATTGACAAGAAACCCTCCTCCGATCTCTTGGTCTAAGGAACTTCGAAGTCAAAATGCGTTCTCGAAACACATTTCGCTGCCCTGTGCAGTTTAGTAACAGAAGATTGAGTCATGCGCTTGCAGCCAGGTGTGTAGTGTTCGACAAGGTACGTTGTAACACAGGGTTGTAACAAGGTAACAGTTTGTAACAGGTTGTATGCAACAAGGTTGTAACAGGTTGTATGTAAGAAGGTTGTAACCAAGATGGTTAGGCTGCTGCTTTATTTCTTTTTTAATACTACAACGGTTGGCTTTGCACATCCACATTACGGCACCGCTTTCTTATACTGAAATTTAGATGAAAATAAAAATTAGAAAGAAGATTACGACTGTATTAAACTACTCACTGTGCAAATGAAAAATTTCTACACCTACGCCGCCAACAGGCTTTGATTTGTCAGTGGAATTTCGTAGAAGCATTTTTGCGCTTCAGGCAGTTCTTTGAAACCTCACTGAGCTGATTTCGAAATTCGTTCCGGGAAGCAAGACTTAGAACTTCAAAATTCAACAGCATTCCTTCGTAGGTGTGATTTCTACATGTTTTACTCTACACTCTGATCATCTGACAGACTCGGGACTGATAATGAAAATGTTGACTGCGGTGCCAAGGTTCCTGGTGAACCGGCGGCCACCCGCACGGCCCGACCACTGCCTCCTTGTTAGCGCACTACACAGGGTGTTCCGCCTAAGACTAGAACAATTTTTTAAAATAGGCTTTTTGAGTTACAAGAGCGCTTTTGTCGGCATAGCATTGTCTGCGGTTTAGTACACCGCGGCGATGGAGAAGCCGTGCGGCTGACCGGCTGTCGTGTTCGTCTCGTGTACCTCCAGACTGCGGAAACTACGTTTTCCCCATGAACCTTCACCCTAAGAACTTGCGCTTTAAAATGCAAATTTATAACGGGCTGCACAGACAAAAACGTATCCCGAAGTACGGTCCGGGCCACCACCCTCGCCTTCAGACAGTGCATCTTGACCCCCCTCACCCTGACCTCATCATATCTTCCCGCCCTCGCCATCACCTCATCACGTCTTCCCTCACTCGCCCTCACCTCACCATGCCTTTCCTCCCTGACCCTCGTCCTCATGAATTTTCATGCGCCCATCCTTCCTAACCCTCACCTCACCGAGTGAAACTCTCATGAGGTGAGGGTGAGGACGCCCTCATGAGGGCTCGCCCTTGTTAGGATGCCCATCTCTGTTGCAAAACAATTTTTTCGTCAGGCAAGTACTAGGTCTTTTTAGAATTGCTGCCTGGATTTTTTTAAAATGGCGTCCACTGATGGTGATCTACTCTTCGGGAACTTATTATAAACATAAGGTATATTTCTATGTCGTCTTGTTCTTTAGATGACGATTTCGCCCCACAGGTGAACATTTTTTCGCCAATTGAACGACGCAGTGATAAGGAGTTAGGCGTCCCGACAGTTTTTCAATCAGCGGAGACCTAGAACGCTCAGACGACATTATTAATGCGCGTATTTGAAGTAAGCCCGATTTGGTATCATGAGTCGTAAAATGTGATTAATTATGCATTCTCCAAAAAAAATCTACACAACAATTACAATATTACTTCGACTTTCATGTTCGGTACGCTCCCAGGTGTGTGGATTATCGACATCTCACCTGCTCAGCTGCAAAGATGCATTAAGTGTTTACTCAAATATTAGCCGATTTAGATGATAGGCGATAAGACACCGCGGATTGCGATCGAGAAATTCGAAGTGAATACTATTAGTGAGCACTCCTGCCTCAAAACGCAGGTGCCGGTGACCGTACAAAGCATATGGTTCTTCGTTTAACTACTACTCTTCAAAAGAATATTTCGCACCCCAATGCCAGAGTTTCATTATCTAGGAACAGGTTTTTTATTCACCGCCGTTTGCGCAGTCTGCTGGTCCAGGAGCCAAGCATCTCATTCCCTGCAGTGCATCGCTTTCAAGCGTAAGCAATGTTACTGACGGTTCAGAGATGTTGGTGAGGATATGCATCGTTTTTTCTTCTGTGTTCAGAGGAAATGACACAACTTTGGAAAGTGGCGCGCGTAACTTGTAATGCAGCCCAGAGATAGTCTGAAAGATTTCAACACTGTTTCTTTCCGCAAATCATCAGTGATTTCAATAGCTTACCAGCTTCGTGTGTACGTTCCCTTTACCTCGTAAATGACCATTGGTAGTGTCTTTTCCTAGCTTCTTTTCTTAGCTTATTGTTGCCTTTACATGTCATTTCCTGTTGTTCGTGTTCTGTTTGCATTTTGGTGAAATTGCTCATGTTTTGATCAGTTTCTGTAATGCACTTCTCCTTAGGCCGCACGACCTTCATTATGCCATAAATAAGCAAATAAATAAATAAATAATACTACTTACATCAGGACCAATGCGGTGGCTTAGTGGTTACGGCGCCCGGCTGCTTACCGGAAAGACGCGAATTCGAACCTGGCCGCGGCGGTCTATATTTGATGGAGGCCAAATTCTAGAGGCCCGTGTGCTCTGCGATATCAGTGCGCGTTAAAGAACTCCAGGTGGTCCAATTTCAAAGTTGCATTTTTCGCGTTACATTCTGGAGATCTACGAGAGAAGTCGTCACGTGTTTAGCATTTTGGACCGTGGATGTATGGTTCTAAGTGCTCCTGCATGCCCGGCTGCCGTGTGCTGGACCCATGCCGTGCCGAAACTTGGGTATCCTTCCAATGTATGGCATTCTTGATTCCTCAACACTTTGCAAGCCCTAAAAGAGGTGGACCGGCCCCCAATGGAAACGTCCGTAAAACGGTGTTATGGTTATAAGCGTGTGTCCGTCTACTTTTTAAATATACAATGTCCGGTTCATATTGCATTCCCGCAACACGTGTGTGTGTGTGTGTGTGTGGGTGGGTGTGTGTGTGCGCGTGTGTGTGCGCGCGTGTGTGTGAGCGCGTGTGTTCGCGTGTGTGTGTGCGCGTGTGTGTGCGCGCGTGTGTGTGCGTGTGTGCGCGCGTGTGTGTGCGCGTGTGTGTGCGCGCGCGTGTGTGTGTGTGTGTGTGGTGTGTGTGTGTGTGTGTGTGTGTGTGTGTGTGTGTGTGTGTGTGTGTGTGTGTGTGTGTGTGTGTGTGTGTGTGTGTGTGTGTGTGTGTGTGTGTGTGTGTGTGTGTGTGTGTGTGTGTGTGTGTGTTTGTGTGTGTGTGTGTGCGTGTGTGTGTGTGTGTGAGACAGATGAGGTGCCTGGCATGAAGCAGGCTTCAGAAAAACAGGGAGACACACACAACGGCAAAGTGCAGAAAATGGCCAGTATATAAATGATAACACACAGAAAATAAATCCGACCTTGCCGCTGCACCTTAGAAATTTCAAGCGAATTTACATTTAGGAGACTTACAAATGTTTCTTCTCAATTCTAAGAACAACAACAAGCAATCATGGCTGCTTACGATAGTGGACGCACATGTCTAAATCAGTTTGATAGGTGTTTGTAAGGCACTAGTGACATTGCTGGGAACCTTTCAGTAAGTTTTGGACGTATTCACTGACGGCTTCGAGTACTACTCTAGTTGACACCCAGGCAACTAGAACTCTGCAGTGGCCACCCACATAGCCTTGCTGAGAAAAGAGGTACATTTTCATCCCCATGGGTGCCATCCCTTTCTGACATTGTCATGCATATCAGGTCTCCTAGTTTCGGGAACGTGTTTGTGCAAGACAATATATTCTCATGGACCATCAAAATTCAAAATGCGCTCTGGAAACACATTCTTTTACGTTCGAAGGTTTCCTTACAGAAGAATGGTGTCATGAGCCAGAGGTCAGCTGCGTGTAGTGTGCGCCTATTTGCTCATTAACATTTTATCAGTAACATTTTATTGCACAAGGGCATATAGGGAAATCGAATGTAAATTTCGCGAGTCATTTGAAGGACCAACTTACTTCTCTTCATTTGCTTATGTCCAGGTATCCTGTTCAGAGTGATTTTATTGCTTTGGCTGCCATAATCTTATTTATTAATATAAATATGTGGGGCTCTAGTAGACCGTGTTCCATATTGCGTATTGTTTTGCGCGAGTAATTATGGATGTTGATGATGGTGTTGCTGTCTTTATTCATTAGACATTTTCGTGATATGCCACATAGTTTCGCATGGATTTTTAACGTTTTTTTATTGCTAGCGTGCAAGAACAGGCCAGCTGTGGGTACAGTGTCCTAGTTTTTGTTATTGTTGTTTTTTTGCTGTGGATTCGTCAGACCATGAGCATGAGGTTTCTTCAGTATTTTGATCAAAGTATAACATTAGAATTGCGATATTTTGTCTGTGATGAATAGGAGCATTTGCCAGGATTATCACCACTGGTATTTTCTTTCCTCATAGGTTCAGTTCTGCAGGGCGTTGATTTTCTTTTTCTTTTCAGTGTCATTAAGCACAAAGGAAGCACAAAAGTGATTGCTTCAAGGACATCACAAAAATCTGCAAAATTTTCTGCAAATTGCAACTGGCACAAGATATAAATCAAGCACACTTACTATAATAAGTCCAAAATAATACTCTCCTATACATTGTAATGCATCCCTACAACAGATTGAGTGACACAGCTCACTCTCCCAGCTCTCCAGAATCAGGGTAGATATACGCCTTCTATACAGATGTAACAGTGTCATTGTCGGCTCTTAATTTCTTGATCATACCCCTTCTTATTAGAATAATTTTCTTCCCTCGGATAAGGCAGACAGATGACCACTCCACCGCTCCCAATCAAAAGCTCCTTTTCACAGGACGTTAGTACTGGCCCCGAATGAACAAAATCTGCTTTACCTCTTCAGCAATTATTCTCTAGATTACCCACAACGGGAAATCAAAGGACGATCTTCGTTCCGTTTCGGAACGGAATCATGCTTACACGGCCGTGAGAAAAATATGCATTCGCTCAGCGTAGCAGACAACTGGGCCGGTTGTCAAGTCTGGTTGGAGTAGCAGAGCTTGAATATGGTGACGTGCGATGACCATACGGCGAGGCTGCGATCTGATGTGTCTCCTGACTGTGTTCCTCGAGAACCATATAAGAAGTAGTGCAGTTCGCAGCAGTTTGTAGTGTAGGCAAAAGTTTCCCGAGCGTTTCAAAAGCCAGGCCACACAGCTACGCGCATCTTGAAGGCAGCGTTCTTAAAAGGCGGAAGGCTGCAAGCCGGCAATCTGGCAAGCTTCGATATCAACACAGCGTGAGGCGATGCAGGGAACATCATCGGTGAAAAGTGGCACCAAGTAGTTCAGGATTTATGGACCAGAACTGCAGTTCTGGTGTGAGAACGTGCTTTACAGTGTGGGTCCTTTGCCACGTTGAATAATCAAGTGGCTATAGATACATGCTGACTGCTTAACAGTTTTGATAATTACCAGTTTTTAAGGCTTTTGCAACCGAACAAACACAGTAAATGTTAGGGACGGGTAAATATTTCGCGCTTTAACTGGCTGCACTTGGCACACATTCCTTAGGCAGGCCGTGGCCGGCGGCACTCACATCTCTTCGACGTTATCCGTTCGTCACTCAGAAGTTAACAGAAAAACACTGGAAGAAGCCAATAAACATGATTCACTAGAAATCACTCGGGACAACTTTTCACAATGATTTAATGACGATGGATGTAGGAGTCGCTTGAAAAAATGACCTTTATAGTTGTGCGAGAAAATGCAGCTGCTTCGAACTGCTCCTTATAAGAATGGAGATACGGAACAGCCGGAGATTGAAGTACGCCTAGCGAAACAGATAATTACACTTGTGAAGGGTCACTATTGCAGCGTTTTTCTGGAGTTCATTATTTGTCATGTTTATATGTCTGTTGGCTCTGGGTTCTCGTTTGACGGCAACATATATCAGGAGTGCGAGCTAAATTTAGCCACGGTTGTAACGGTTTCCACGTAAATAATCAGCAAAGACTAAATAATAACTTAAATTTTTGGCTTCTGAAGTTGTAGTTCGTCTTAAAAACCCGCTGGCTGCAATTTACTAAGCTTTATTCACCGGCATTATATGAATGCAACAGCGATACGAGCTCCCAGCACGTATCTATCGCCCGGTGCACACGCACATCCCGATCAGGGAAAACATTTTCGAAAGCATGATGCCCGATGATAGTACTTAGTCAAAATGCGAATTAGGTGCCCAAGCAGTTCGGTTTTTCCTTCAGTTCCGGGGTTCATATCCAGTGTCTATGGAGGGCAGTTGTGCGGATAGCGATAATTGGTTAATGTCCAGATATGCGGTATTATTAACTTTATTAATAGATCCCTACGCGCCATCCTCTCCCACTGAGGTCCTCTCTACCCTCTCCAGGCTCAGTGGTGCAGCGGTCAAGCAATGCGCCACTGCCCTTCTATGGAGGAGCTGTCATCAGAGCGACTTGGGTTTCTTGGGTTGAGTTGAGACCCAGGTTACTCTCCGCGAGTAGATTCTCATCATGAAATGAGCTGCCGCCCAAAACAGTGGGCAAGTTGCTAAACATGTATGTATATATTATACCTGGGCATGTTTCCCAGCACCCGGTGGGCAGGTGAGCTGCCAGCCACAAAAGCGGCTTCTGACAAACAGGCAGACAATCACAAAACTGCTAAAGGCGGGGAATGGTCAATATAAGTGCCACAGCATCAAAGTAATGTTGTTTTCTGAAACACGTCTACGAACGTTGAAGCAGCCCGTCTCAGGTGAAAGCCTTTTTATGGCGCGAGTTATCTTTAAGGGAGGAAAAAAGTTGCTTTGCGCAAACGCCACGTCAGCGCAAACATTTCTTAAGGCACTCTGCAACTTCTGAATTTATGTTTCTACCTGAAGCTAATACTTATAAAGAAAACTCCTCATGTTTAATGTTTCATTATTAAACATGGATAACGAAAATATTCTGCAGATTACGCCACACGACTCTCAACAGCCATCATATGTTTACACTTGCCTAATACATTACGTCTTCTTTAATGATTTTTATCCGCAGCTGGTTCACCCGGTACGCAACTAGCCAGGCTTTCTGTACATTTGGAACATTGCGACTGCATTCGGCGTCACCGTAGTGTAGAACACTCTATCAGCGCTTACCAGACAACAAAAACTCAGATTAAAGAGGAGGCCTTTCTTTCTGGGCAAATTCTTTGCGCCCACATTGCTTGCAGGTATTTCTAAGACTATATCTGCGCAAGTGTTGTCTCTGGAACCTAGTAGCTACGATGAGTTTTCTCTCTACTTCCAGGAAAGTGCGCCGCTGGAATACCCTACATAAGCGCAATGCAGACTGTAAGTCCAACAGAGGCGTTCATGCTTATTTAAATGGATACGTCAATAGGTTTAAGCCCTGTCCCTCTGACGAGGCTAGATAACTTGCCCAGTGAGAATCTGGGGCACTGTGAGAAGTATAGCTTTCTCACTGCAGTAACATGTTTTTCTTACTAAACAGGAGTACGATCGCTGGTTGGTTTCTGGCCCTTGGTAATGTAGAGACACACAGCTGAGGTAGGAAAGTAGAAAATATATTCATTTTAGGCCGTACTAACGCTCATTGAAAAGGGGCCCGTCACTGCTGACGCGCACTTATCACCGACCACATCCAGGCGAAGCAAATTACTCCGACGAATAATAATCCAAGAAAATAGGGATTAAGAGAAATAACGGTCCACAAAGGCAGCGTAGCTTTAGTTTTTTTTTTTTTAGTCTAGCAAGTGTGACCACTTGTTATAACAAGGAATCTAATTTGATCCGCTCGTTCGTCCTTCATTTCATGCTAATACGTTCTAGCAACGATAGAAATATTAATCTTTCAGTATCACGAAGCGTCTTACTATAATTGTAAGAATTAAAAAAAAAACGTAGTCCAGCTTTCACAGCTCCGGAGAAATGTGAGGCGCCCTCCTGAGCCGAGTTCGAAGTATGGCGGAGTTTGGCGCCCACCGTTAGGTTGCTTATGTTCGGCCTTGTGAATGAGACGCAAGCACAAATTCAGACAACATATACTCGGAGGAAAAACTCATTCTTTGAAGCAAAAGGGGCCTTTCATTTAATTAAAGAAGGCGATGTGAATGCAGATAAGAGTGTAATATGTGTGCTTTTTTAAATTCTCGTGCAGGAGCACATGCAGAGCACATGCAAGCGATTTAAATGTAAAGAAAAAAGAGGAATAGTTAAATTGAGCGCAAATTTCAGATCGATGGGAAGTCAAAAGTGAGCGCACTGCGACATTCCATTCACTATGTCACGCAGCGGTTCTGGAAGGCGAATCACCTTCCTGAATTGCATGCGGGTTGTCGACGGAGATGCATTGTTCTCGGCGGCATTGAGTCCCACGAATGTTCGGCGGAGGTTCTGCTGCCCAGAAGACCGGCCTGAAGCGGGTAACAGTCATGCCTCGCTCTGTAGGTTTTGTGTCGGACACCGCAGACATTCGTGAACATTCTCTTTTGTTCGCCAATCACTAAACCCTTCAAACACCTTGCACATATACAGACCACACTTCTCCTGCGATTGGCCGTCATGTCGCAGTTTGGCGAAGATCAGTTCCGTTTCTCCCGATTTAGGGGTTTTTTTTTGCCACAGAAAAATTAAATGACACAAAGCCAACGCGACACGCACACTAACTTTCCTTCGGCTAGGGGTCACCTTGTAGGCAAGAAAATAATTATACACGCAAAGAAGCCACACGCACTGCCTCTTCCGCATCCGGTGGTAAGTACTGTAAAAACTAACGACTAATACCTCCGGTCTGAGAACGCGCAATCATGGAGAAATTTTTGCGGGATGTCGGTTCGCGGAAAATAACTTATTGCTATGCGCTCGAGCCAACGAGGTCAAGAACAGAACTGAAGCAGGAGAGAACAAGTTCGCTCGGGCCTCTAAAAAATGGCAGCGGGTTGATCAGCGAGACAACACAGAAATTATTGTTTTCTCGAGAATCGGCATTCTGCAAACTTTTCTCGATGAGTGCTCACAATGGACAGAACTGCATAACAAATCTTACCGTACATGAATGCTAAAAACACGGGAAGCCTAAACATGTTTAATTAAAGAAGATATTAAACTCATAATTGCGGCCACTTTTGTGACACCAGTGCAAAGAAAATCTGTATCCGATTAGGGTAGCTGCCACCCCCGTCCTTGCAATTTTAACTGCGCTGCGCACGGTTTCCGTGTAGAAATCAGGGGGAATTTTAAATTGCGCACTGTCGCGTTCGTGCCTCTCCGATACTGATTCTAGCACGCGTAACGCTAGAGCTTCACGCAGCCCTGCAAGCGAAGCAAAAAAAAAAATGTTAGGAGGGATTGCGTAGAATATGAATTCCCTTCAGCCTGAAACAGGTTGCTCAAGTCTCCCTTCTTAAATAACCGACGGCTATTAACGATTATTTTGTACAGGGAATCAGCGTGTAAAATGACTGTTTCTTCTGCCAATAAAAATTAGTGTAGAGTAGCGCTCTTTCGTCTTGTGTTCTGTCCTCGTCCTTTCTTAGTTGTTTTGCGGTAAAATTATTTCTTTTCAGCGATATCCGCCGAACATCTGGCGTTTTGCTGGAGCAGAAGCCAAGCATCCTGCTCCCCGCAGAACATCAATTTCGAGCGTCGGCATTGTTACTGACGGCAGAGAATTTATAGCTCTCCTCTGTGTTCGCGTAGAGTAACACTGCTCTGGAAACGAACCGTGCATACTCAGTAATGCAGCTCAGAGATTGTCTATAAGGTGTTACTTACGCAGACATGTACTATCCGAAACATCCTATGGCGCTGACAGCATCGCTCCTTTAATCGCTTAGTGTTCTTGCGATCTCCTGGCATCTCTTTTACTCCATATATATTGGAATGTTCGATTATTAGGCCAACTTTTCCGGCCGCTTCGAAAGAAGTTCTCGCAGTACTAGTTTTTAACGTCGGAGCGCGCACTGCTCCTGACAACTATAGGCCTCTATCCCTAAACTTTTCGATATAGCCATTCATGGACAAATACGACCATTCATCATTCACCAGGGCTAACGAACAGGCTGTTCCCGTGAAACTAACGTTGTGAAACTTATAAGTAGTGTTGCTCCTGCAGTCTGCCACAGTGAGCAGTTTTCTTTTGTTTATTTTGTTTGCAGCCAGGCCTTTGAAGTAGTAGACCACTGCGTTCTTTTTGAAAAGTGCTTGAAGTATATCCGTGACAAGCCCAGTTGAAGCTAGTTTGTCGGCTACCTACAATGCAGACGAAGCCGTGTGAGCTGTGACAGACAAAAGTCTCGTCCTTTTAATGTTACATTTTGGAATCCCACAGGTCAAATTTGGTGCCTTTCCTATTCAATCTCTTCATCAATGACCTTTACGAAATTGTTCCTTACTCTCAAATGTCCCAGTACGCTGACGACCTAAAGATAATCCGTTAATCACCCGTGACTGCAGCTTTAATACAAGACCATGTGAACCGACTGCACAGGTGGTGTTCGTAAAACAAGTTCAAATTCAATACAGATAAGACCATTGTTGTACAAATTTTGCACAATACCTACCCCGTTGAGTTTTCTTAAGCTGTGAACAATCAGACTATTGCGAGGATACCTTGAATTCGCAACATATTTGTGCGCTTAGGTAATAAGTTGTATTTTCGCCTAGCTTTCACTTGTAAGGTGAACCGTGTTTGAAGAGTTCTACGTAGCACATACTGCATAGCGTGTTGCCCTCTGCCAGACCCGAGAACATTTTATGAAACTCGATTATCCGCACCTCTTTGCAAGCCCTCAAATAACTGCAGAAATGGATTGCAAGAAATGTATTGGGCCGTTCGATTTCATTACCGGGGTGCTTAGAGTGCTGTCCACTGTGCTCCGGGACTAACCGACTTGCAAAACTCATGACAATCATGGGACCACGTCCTTCTCTTTAAATGCTTCAATACACGTAATGACATTGCAATTTTGATCAAGCTTCGGGTGCCTTGTCGTTACGTTCGACAAAGTCTGGTGTTTGGCTCGACTTCGTTCAAACTAAGTCCCATTTAGCGAATTATGCATACCTATAAGGCCTATGAACCGTGTGGTCCAAATATCCTTCATCTGTATTTTATATTCCCGAGACGAAATATGCTGTGCCCACTGAGACTCGAAATCCTTTCAGCAGTTAACTGTTTCGACCACTCATTGCCACGTTCGTTGCCAGCGTTTAAATTGCTCTTTTGCTCTCTTTTTCTCTTTCTTTGTATTGCTCATTTCTCTTTCAATGTCATAATTAGGACACTGCAAAAGGCTTATTGCTGTAAGAGGCACCTCAAGGTAAATAAATACAAATTTAAAAAACTACCGTATCGCTGAACAGCCATAAATATCAATGGAATTTATATCAAGGAGACTGACAACTGTTCCGCACTCTGTGAACAACGTGCACTCATTTCTGCTTCTGATAGTGGACGCAGATGACTAAATCAGTTTGATAGATGTTTATGAAGCAGTCATGGCATGGCTTGAGAACCTTTCATTAAGCTTTGGATATAATGACAAACGACTTTGCGTACTACTTTATTTCAGCCACAAAGTGACAGCAGGTGTGCAGTAGTCACCTATTTAGCCGAGTTGAAAACGGCGGGCCACCTGAATACTCAAGAGTGGCAATTTCGACATGACAGGGAACACCTATCAGGTCTCCTGTTCTCGGGGACCTCGAATTGCGTTACAATATATTCTCATGGAACATCCATTTTAAAAAAATATCCTCTGAAAGTTGATTTCTTTACGTTAGGCGGTTCCGCTACCGAAAAATAGAATCCTGGGCCCGAGGTAAGTTGCGTAAAATGTACGCCAATTTCCTCTTGATATGTAATAGCGTCGGTCGATGACACTTTATTCGGAAAGGTGATAGAAAGAACTGGGTTATTAATTTCGCGGGCTATTTAACGAGCCAACTCACTTCTCTTCATCTGCTTATGAGCAAGCATTCAGTGCAGGGTGATCGTATTGCTATGATTACAAGTATGGGATACTATTAATATGAACAGGTGGCGTTCTACTATTTCGCGATCCGTATTGTATATGGCTTTGCATGAGCCGTTAATGAAGTTAATGATTGTGCTCTTGTCTTTGTTAAGAACATAGGTTTCTTCTATGCCATATATTACCGCGTGGGTTTATAGCACGGTTATATAGGGGGCTTGCAAAAATGGCCAAGCCGTGTGTTTTACTGCGTTTGCTTGTCAGAGAGCTATATCGCCTACGCGATTAACTGCATTTTGGACAGCCTATGTGCGTCTATATACATCTTCTTTCTGCCATGGTGCTTTGCATGAGATTCACGACGTCCTTATTAGAGGTGTCGCGTCAATTTTTCTGGTATGCTTGGGTATGTGATGTCCCCATTAGCAATTGGGCGCTGACTAAATGGCGTCAGCTGTACGGGCTGATTCTTGTTCTCTTTGAGGATGTTAATCCGGCAAAGGTGCGGCATAAGTCCGTCGTTTAGAGTCCTTGATCCCAAGCGTATATGCGCTTTCCGTGGCGGCGTTGTGTAGAACGTTGCACGCTGATCACAGTTCACGAGTTCGTGTAAATGTTGATGTTATGGGTGAGGCCTTTCTCTATACAAAATCCAGCTTTTAAAGAGGGTGGCATCGATTTGCCTTGCTTTTTCTTCAATAAGGCCTTTTTTAATCGCAGCAAAGTTAAAGGCTCCGTGCAACAGAAAATCCAGTGTCGGAGTTGTAGGTGTCGGTGTTGTGAGGGAAAATCACGAGCGTGTACCTTCCAAGTGGTCCACCTGCAAGCTAGGTGGCCCACAGTCGGGCCACCTAGGTCACGTGACCTTGAGGCGTCATCACAACTTCCCACCGGGTAGTGCGAAAGTGCCCACCGTGGCAGGTGGCAGTTAAATTATTGATTAAGCCCTCGCGAAGATCAACCTGGGTAGCACTAGGCCCACCGCTGAGAGCACCTGCCGTCGCAGGACAACAGCACGTCGCTTAAACGCTGCACCACTGCGCCAGGAGAGGGATAAGGACTCCCTGGAATCTACGAATGTAAAGTAGGCATGACCTTCTGGAACTATGGCAATTAACCCACTGCACTATCGCGTCATACCCTTACGGCACAGCTTAACTGTCTCCACAAGTTTTTTTTTTTCGGCGGATTCGTCGGATTATGTGGATGAGGTGCGCGCAGTACTTTAAACATTGTATATTGTTAGAGGTCCGTATTAATATATGTGTGTGATGGATAGTGATCTCCAGGATGTCAACACTGCAATTTCATTTCCTCTCAGTTTCAGCTTTTCAGGGCGTTGATTTTCTTTCTCTGTTTCTTTTTATTAACAATAAAGAGAGCAAATAAGCTAACGCGGCAAGAGCATGAAAGAAAACCACGCAATCTTCTTCCAGCCGCGCCTTGCGCCTGACACAAAACAAGCAAACATCTTCAACCAAGACCACAATAACGTTCTCCTAATCATCCTAATACCTTCTAACTGCGGATTACGTAACACAGCTCACTGTCCCAACTCTGCGGAGATCAGTACAGATACGCAACTCGTTGTATACAGATGTAACACTGTCATTATTCCCTCTCAATTTCCTCATCCGTCTTCTTCTTATTATAATGCTTTGCTTCACTCGGATCGGGCCGACAGATGATCTCTCGGCATCTCCACTATCAAGTGCTCTGTTTCACAAGACGTTAGTACTGGCCACAAATAAAAAAAAATTCTGTTTACCTCCTCAGCAATCTCTCTAAGTTACCCAATGCGGGAAAAGAAAACCACGACGTTCGTCCTGTTTTAAACGATATAAGTTTCAACTGATTTTATCACTTAGTGTGGAACGTATCCCAACCGCCGTTATAGCGATCCAATATGCCCCTGGATAACTACAGTATCACTAATGCGATAAAAATGAAAGACGCATGGTACCAAAAATGGCAGGCGAAAAAAAGCAACTTGTACCTGCAAACATTTCATGCTACTAGGAAAAAGTGGTAGCTATGATAAGAAAAAAGAATTTAATGCTCCACTTGTGCAACAGGTCGAAGAATATACGAAAAAAATTTGCGAGGTTGTTCATAAAAAAAATTAGGGGCTGGGGGGGGGGGGGGAGGGTGTACTTTGTCGACATAAAGTGCAGTGAGGCGAAAGGCTTTAGCGTGGTGTTGCTGCTTGTGTCGATGATGAGTGGTGAATATGTTGATTGAAGACTCCAAATAGCGTTTCGGCGGCATCCTTCCATATCGGCGTTTAGGAGGCGTCTGGCAAGATTGCCGTGGGAGCGCTGCGCTCGAACGATTCTGGCGCCAGTCAATAGCGTCACACGCTCATCAGTCACGCGGCTTTATCATTTTTTTTTTGCGATGCCACCTTATCTCTTTTGATGGCGGCTGCGCGCAACTGCTTCCACATTTTTTAGACTGTTGTAGTTGCTCTGGGGACTTTTCTCGATGACGTAATCGCTTTGAGATCTATAGCGTGACACTTTTCTCCCAACATCCCCGCTGATGAATCATGAGCCTATAAAGGCTTTAGCTTTTATAAAAAAATACCGAATAAGAAAAACTCACAGGACGGTTACGAGTGTGCAAGGCGAGATTCAGCGATAACTGCTCAGACATTTAGTTTCGGGGATATTTTTAGGTAGAAAAGATACAGTGATGTCATATTGCACTGGTGCAGCGGTCAAGTGATGCACCCTTGCACAGGTAGGTGGCTGTTCCCAACAGAGCCACCCGTAGGCTTATGCATAAAAGGTTGACAGTGATAAAAGGTGAGTGTGTTAATCACCGGTGGGTGTGTCATTAATGCGTCCACCGGTTACGCCGACGACGACAAGAATGCCAGGGACGGGAGCCTTACAGCTGTCGCTGTAAAAACTACAGCTCTTTTGGCGATAACAGTTCAGTAGGAAATTTTCATTGGTTACTTTAATAGTTAATTTTAATAGTTAAAAGATACCAAATCATGCGAGGACATTTGTTTCGTAAACCAAGCGCAGAGTTACTCAGGTCTGGCGACCGGGCCTTACTCCTGTTCTCGGTGGCAGAGAAAATGTTCAGGACTAGGCATGGAAAGAACCAAGCCTCAAATGATGGAAGGGTTCGCATTGAAAGGGTGCCTGTATTGCCCTAAGTCTAGCAAGTGTCAATAAATACTAAAAAAATTTTTGAAAAAGGGCAGGGGTAGACGCTAAATCACCTGCTCCTCACCGTCTTTCTAGACTTAGCATGCGGGTCAATAGATCAATAGACGGGGGACGATAAAGAAATGACGGCGCATTTTTTGGTTGTTGCATTGTTCCAGCATTGATAATCTTTGCGCGGGCGTATCACTCCCTTAGGTTTTCTCTGTCTCTATATAAGGAGCGGATTGCATGCCTTCGAAAAAAAGATGATAGTCAAGTTGTGTGTCATCATTGTCGGCTGCTGTCTCCCAGCGCTCTGCTTCTCAGAAATTCTAACACTTTTGTGTGATGGTCAGAAACAAAACATCTCCCTTGATACTCTCGTTCCTCCTTTAGGTTCTATAAATACATACCAGTGGCGATTGAAATACTTTCAGCGACGCAAAGCGCCTTGCTAGAATCGGAAGAAAGACATCCGGCTCTTCCGGCTCTGGAGAGGACACCTTACCGAACCGAGAAAAAAGACGGTAGTTTGACACCCTGCGTTAGCGCGTTTATGATCACCGTTGTGGATCAGAAAGAGCCAAGAAATCAGGTTCTGTGAGAGCCTCAAATATATTCTAAAACACACACACACACACACAGTGAAATAAAAATCGTCGTTACATATTAATCACCGAATACGAGGTCACGGCTGCTAACAGGGCACTATACACAAATCCGGAATTCGCGCTCTGCAGCTTGAGTACAGGAAGATTACATGCAAGCGGTTGAAATTAAAGACAGCCGATGAATATTGAAACTGAGCGAAATGTCCAGATTGAAGGGAAGTATAGTGAGCGGACACGCAGCGCATTCTGTTCACCACGACATGAATACGAACGAGGTTGTCGACAGAGATATGCTGCGATCAGCAACTGAGAGCCCCGGGAGTGTTCGGAGTAGATTTTGCCCCCCCCCCCCCCCCCCCCCCCCCCCCCCCCCCCCCCCCCCCATATTGGAACGAAGCGGGTCACAGTCGGGACCCTTTTCATACGCTTTTTGTCGGACACTGGAGACCCACGTGGACACTAACTTTTGGTTCCTAATTTCGTTACCCCTCGGACACCGCGCACGAACACGCTTTACTTCTCCACTACTTGGTCGTTATGTCGCAGTGAAGGTGAATTCGGTTTCGGCCATGCTGGGGTTCTTTGCAACCGAAAGAGTAAATTACAAACAGCAATTACAACCAGTCCACCATGGCTTCTCCAGTGCTAGGGGTCACCTTGCGGGCAAGAAAATAAAAATACAAGCAAGAAAGCCACACGTATAGCCAATTCTTTATGCGGTCAGCCAGAGGAAAGCATAACTACTATTACAACGTGTGCGGAAGCCTATAATAATAGTTGAAGTTTGTGGGGACTTGGTATGCGGGAAAAAATTATTTCTGTGTGATCGAATCAATAGGTAGAAAACATCATTCAAGGAGAAGCGAACAAGCAATCTTTGTCATCGAAAAAATGCCAGCACACGCACCAACGAGACAACAATGAAATCAATGTTTTCCGCACACTTTTCTCTATGAGTGTGCACAATAGACAGAACTGCATTACAATGCTTAACGTATAGAATATGTTAAACGACTCAGAAAACCTGAATATGTTAATGAAACAAGACACTCACGATGCCACTTTGTGACACCAATGCAAATAAAAGTTGTGCCTGATTAGGGTACACTACCACATCAGTCCTTTCCATGTTCCCTGCCCATCGCACGGGTTCCGGGCTAAAAACTCAGGCGGAATATTTAATTGGACGCTTTCGCGCACGTGCCTGTCTGATACTGGTTTTTGTACGCATAACGAGAGAGCTTCACGCACCATAAAGTAAGCACCAAACCCGTTGAGCTGCCAGCCAAGGAAAAAAAAAATTAAGTTAGGAGGCATGGAGAAGAATATGGATTCCCTTCAGCCTGAAACGTGTTTCTCAAGAACCTGGCTTGAAGCATCGGCGACGATTAACGATTATTTTAAAAAAGGGCGCGCCCTTTTTCTTCACGTACCGTGAGACCAGTTTGTGCTTGTTCTTGCAGCCAGCGACTTTGTATAAAAGGATCCGCGCCAGCAGCACAGATCAGAAGCTTCTGCTCCTCCAACGAATAAGGAACACCACAATGGTGAGCCACCTTTTTGTTTTTTTTCTACTCACACATACCGGTAATGTACTTGACCTAGAATATTCACAAATTGAGAAGTTCTAGACCTTGCATTATCTCCTGCACGCCCCTCTTAAATGTGTAATTCAAGTTTATGATTGAGGATTACTGGTAAAATAGAGCTGGAGAATGACGATACTTTTAATTCCAACGCACGCCTTAGCAAAAATGAAAAAATATGCAGTGAAAATCGCAACCTGTACATCAGGAAAATTGGGGTGGAGAGAGAACTCAAATATGATTAAGCTGCATAACATATGATTTATTTCTTTAAAGAATGCCACCTCTGAATGTCGCCACTGATAAATGATCCGAGTTACTGGAGATCCAAAGGCACTTTCGATATATTCGCATTTATAATAATTGGAAAGTGCAAAATTTATTTCTCCTCTGCTCCTAGACAGCCTGTTTAAATTACGAACTTAATTGACACACCTGTAGTTACTACATCTTACCAAAAAAATTTTGCAGAGGCTAAAAAGTGAGCAATGGATGGAAGTTTCCATTTCATCTTTGCCCGGTATTATCTCTATAAAACGTTTACAACCTTTCAGAACCTTGACTGATATCAGTCTCTTTAAAACTTCTCAGCGCTGAACGTAATGAGCTGACCTTGCAAAAGAAGGTGTCAGTGCGTAAAAAGAATACGAAACATTTCATATCCTTCAGATCCGTGCCTGCATCGTCCTCGCCCTGGCCTCCAGCGCCCTTGCTGGAAACATTGGCCACTTTGGCACCGGTGCCTACACCCTGGCCAGCAACCTCGGCTACGGCCTTGGTTACGGTAACCTCGGCTACGCCGGACTTGGCTATGGCGGCCTTGGCATCAGCCACTACGGTCTTTCCCACGGCATTGGCTACTCCGGCCTGACTGGCTACGGTCTTGGCTACGGTTACGGATATGCCCAGCCTGCCAGCTACGCTGTTGCCGCCCCAGCCGTTGCCCGCACCGTCTCCACCTACCACGCTGCTCCAGCCGTGACTGCCGTTCACGCCGCTCCAGCTGTTGCCACCGTCGCCCACGCCGCTCCAGCCGTCGCCACCTACGCCGCTGCACCAGCTGTCACCAGGGTCGCCACCTACGCCGCTGCTCCAGCCGTCAGCTATGCTGTTGCCCCAGCCGTGACCAAGGTTGTGCAGTCCGCTCCAGCCATCGCCACCTATTCTGCCCCAGCTGTCACCAGGGTCGCCACCAGCTATGCTGCCCCAGCTGTCACTGCTGTCCACGCTGCCCCAGCCGTTGCCACCTACGCTGCTGCCCCAGCTGTCACCGCCGTCCACGCTGCCCCAGCTGTGGCCACCGTCCACGCTGCTCCAGCTGTCGCTGCCGTCCACGCTGCCCCAGCCATCGCTACCTATGGTACCTACGGTTCCTACGGTCTTGCCCACTCTTCCCCAGTCTACGGATACGGTGTTGGCTCCCTCGGCTATGGTGTTGGCTCCTACGGTTACGGCCATGGCCTCCTCGGCTACGGCCTCAACTACGGCTACGGTCTCGGCAGCCCACTCAGCTACGCTACCCTCCTCCGCAAGAAGAAGTGTAAGTATTCACAAAGATGTGTCCAACGGCCATCCGTTCTCCCCGACAGTTTCCTAATATGCACCTCTTTTTCATATTGCAGGAATTCCGTACTTTTTAGACAACGCATGAAGTTTGAAGCACACCACAATGGAGGAGCAGACTTCGCGCCTTCTATTAGTTTTCCTGATAATGGCCAAGAAATAAACTGCTTGTCTGGAGATATTTTGTCTTAGTTTTCTTTGGGGTGATAACTTCCGGGTCGTTTGCGCAAAGATCAAGCGGAATTACTTCAACGAGAATTACAAGAACGACACTGTTTCGTTACTTGCTCCATTGCAAGAGAAACATGCCGTCATTCTTGATATTGATAGTGTATGCAGTTATCAATACAGTTTTCATGCGCTTCCGAAAGCCAGTTCTTACCTTCATTGACAAGCTTTCAGCAACCTTTAGTCACAATGGGTGACGATTTTGTATGTCACATTATTTGCGACACAAAGCAACTAGACAATTTAAGTTCTTAGCGAACTGGCCTGGCTTAGAAGGGCGGCCCATCTTAGCCTATAATTGACAAGAAACCCTCCTCCGATTTCTTGGTCTAGGGAACTTCGAGTGTCAAAATGCGTTCTCGAAACACATTTTGCTGCCCTGCGCTGTTTAGTAATCGAAGATGAAGTCATGCGCTTTGCGGCCAGGTGTGTAGTGCTTGACAAGGTATGTTGTAACACAGGTTGTAACAAGGTAACAGGTTGTAACAGGTTGTATGTATGTGTGTGTGTGTGTGTGTGTGTGTGTGTGTGTGTGTGTGTGTCACAACGGCATAATGCGAAATATGGCCAGTTTAAATGCTAACACACTGCAAAAAAATCCCACCCTGCCGCTGCAGCGCATAAATATCAAGCAAATTTATATCTACGAGACTTACAGAGGTTTTGCCAACTATAAGAACTACAACATGCCATCATGTCTGCTTTCGATAGTGGACGCACATGTCTAAATCAGTTTGGTTTGTGTCTGTAAGGCACTTGTGACCTTGTTGGGAATCCTTCATTAAGTTTTGGACTGACGGCTTTGAGTACTGACGGCTGACACTGACGGCTTTGCGTGCTGCTTTAGTTGACACCCAGGCGAATAGAGCTCTGCAGTGGCCACCCACATAGCCTTGCTGAGAAAGAAGGTCTATCTTCATCCCCATGGGTGCCAATCCCTAGCTGACAGTCAGCATGCATCAGGTCTCCTGGTTTCGGGAACCTGCTTGTGCAAGACAATATGGACCATCAATATTCAAAATGCGCTCTGGAAACACGTTTTTTCTACATTCGAAGGTTTCGCTGCAGAAGATTGGAGTCATGAGCCAGACGTAAGCGGCGTGTAGTGTACGTTTATCTACTCATTAAAACTTTGTCAGTAACATTTTATTGCGAAAGAGCATGTAGAGAACTCGAATGTAAATTTCTCGAGCCATTTGATGAATCAACTTACTTCTCTTCTTCTGCTTATGACCAATTATCCAGTTCAGAGAGATTGTATTGTTTTGGCTGCAATAATTGAATTTCACTAATATAATGGTGCGGGGCTCTAGAAGACCACGTACTAGTGCTCATTGAAAAGGGGCGCTTCACTGCTGACGCGCACTTGTCACCGACCACATCCAGGCGAAGCAAGTTACTTCGACGAAAAGAAAATCAGGAACAACAGAAATAACGGCCCATAATAGCAGCGTAACACTAGTTTTTTTAGTCTAACAAGTGTGAGCATAACAAGGAATCTAATTTTATCCACTCGCTCATCCTTCATTTTATGCATATGCGTTCTAGCAACGATTGAAATATTAATCTTTCAGTATCACGAAGCGTCTTACTATAACTGCAAGAATGAAAAAAAGACATAGTCCAGCTTTCACAGCTCCGGAGAAATGTGAGGCGCCCTCCCGAGCAGAGTCGGAAGTATGGTGGAGTTTGACGCCTAGCGTTAGGTGGCTTACGTTCGGCGTTGTGATTGAGACAAAGACATAAATTCGGACAACATATATTCGGAGGAAAAGACATGCTTGGAAATAAAAGGCGCCGTTTATTTAAACAAGCAAGGTGATGTGAAGTCCGATAAGAGTGCAATATGTGTGCGTTTTTAAATTATCCTGCAGGAGCGCATGCAGAGTACATGCAAGCGATTTGAATGTAAAGAAAAAAGAGGAATAGTTAAATTGAGCGCAAATTTCAGATCGATGGGAAGTCAAAAGTGAGCGCACTGCGACATTCCATTCACTATGTCACGCAGCGGTTCTGGAAGGCGAATCACCTTCCTGAATTGCATGCGGGTTGTAGACGGAGATGCATTGTTCTCGGCGGCATTGAGTCCCACGAATGTTCGGCGGAGGTTCTGCTGCCCACAAGACCGGCCTGAAGTGGGTAACAGTCATGCCTCGCTCTATAGGTTTTCTGTCGGACACCGCAGACATTCGTGAACATTCCCTTTTGTTCGGCAATCACTAAACTCTTCAAACACAACGCACATATACACGCCACACTTCTCCTGCGATTGGCCTTCATGTCGCAGTTTGACGAAGATCAATTCCGGTCCGCCCGATTTAGGGTTTTTTTGCCACAGAAAAATTAAATGACACAAAGCCAACGCGACACGCACACTAACTTTCCTTCGGCTAAGGGTCACATTCTAGGCAAGAAAATAAACATACAAGCAAAGAAGCCACACGCACTGCCTCTTCCGCATCCGGTGGCAACTACTGTAAAAACTAACGACTAATGCCTCCGGCCTGAGAACGCGCAATCATGGAGAAATTTTTGCGGGATGTCGGTTCGCGGAAAATAACTTATTGCTATGCGCTCGAGCCAACGAGGTCAAGAAGAGAACTGAAGCAGGAGAGAACAAGTTTGCTCGGGCCTCTAAAAAATGGCAGCGGGCTGATCAGCGAGACAACACAGAAATTATTGTTTTCTCGAGAATCGGCATTCTGCAAACCTTTCTCCATGAGTGCTCACAATGGACTGAACTGCATCATAAATCTTACCGTACATGAACGCTAAGACAAGGAAAGCCTAAAGATGGTTAATTAAACAAGATATTAAACTACATAACTGCGGCCACTTTTGTGACACAAGTGCAAAGAAAATCTGTATCCGATTAACGTAAACTGCCACCCCACTCCTTGCAAAGTTAACTGCGCTGCGCACGGTTTCCGTGTAGAACTCAGCGGGAATTTTAAATTGAACTGTCGCGTTCGTGCCCCTCCGATACTGATTCTAGCCCGCGTAACGCGAGAGCTTCACGCAACCCGGCAAGCGAAGCAAAAAAAAAATATGTTAGGAGGGATTGCGTAGAATATGATTTTCCTTCAGCCTGAAACAGGTTGCCGAAATCTCCGTTCTTAATCGACCGACCACTATTAACGAATATTTTGTACAGGGAATCAGTGTGTAAAATGATTGTTTCTTCTGCCAATAAAAATTAGTTGAGAGTAGCGCTCTTTCGTCTTGTGTTCTGTCCTCGTCCTTTCTTAGTTGTTTTGCGCTAAATGTATTCCTTTTCAGCGATATCACCGAACAACTGGAGTTTTGCTGGCGCAGAAGCCAAGCATCCTGCTCCCCGCAGAACATCAATTTCGAGCGTCGGCATTTTTGCTGACGGCAGAGAATTTATAGCTCTCCTCTGTGTTCGCATAGAATAACACTGCTCTGGAAATCAACCGTGCATACTCAGTAATGCAGCTCAGAGATTGCCTATCAGCTGTTACTTACGCAGACATGTACCATCCGAAACATCCTATGGCGCTGACAGCATCACTCCTTTAATCGCTTAGTGTTCTTGCGATCTCCTGGCATCTCTTTTACTCCATATATATTGGAATGTTCGATTAATAGGCCAACTTTTCCCGCCGCTTGGAAAGAAGTTCTCGCAATACTAGTTTTTAACATCGGAGCGCGCACTGCTCCTGACAACTATAGGCCTCTATCCCTATGCTTTTCGAGATAGCCATTCATTGACAAATACGACCATTCATCATTAACCAGCGCTAACAAACAGGCTGTTCCTGTGAAACTAACTTTGTAAAACTTATAAGTAGTGTTGCTCCTGCAGTCTCCTACAGTGAGCAGTTTTCTTTTGTTTATTTTGATTGCAGTCAGGCCTTTGAAGTAGAAGACCACTGCGTTCTTCTTGAAAAGCGCTTGAAGTATAGCCGTGGAAAGCCGAGTTGCAGCTCGCTTGTCGGCTACCTACAATGTAGACGAAGCCGTGTGAGCTGTGGCAGACAAAAGTCTTGTCTTTTAAGAACTCCAGGTGGTCGAAATTCCTGGAGCCCTTCACTACGGCGTCTCTCATAGCCTTAGTCGCTTTGGGACGTTAAACCCCATAAACTAAACATAAACTAATAAACTTTTAATATCACATTTTGGAATCCCACAGGTCAAATTTGGTGCCTTTGCTATTCAATCTGTTAATCAATGACCTTTACGAAATTGTTCCTTGCTCTCGTATGTACCAGTACGCTAACGACCGAAAGGTAATTCGTTAATCCCCCGTGACTGCAGCTTTAATACAAGACCACGTGAAGCGACTGCACAGGTGGTGTTCGTAAAACAATTTCAAATTCAATAGAGATAAGACGGTTGCTGCACAATTTTTGCACAATACCTACCCCGTTGAGATTTCTTAAGCTCTAAACTATCAGACTATTGCGAGGATGTCTTCAATTCGCGACTTATTTGTCCGCTTAGGTAATAAGTTGTATTTTTCGCCTCGCATTCACGTGTAAGGTGAACCGTGTGTGCAGAGTTCTACGTAGCACATACTGCATGGCGTGTTGCTCTCTGTCGGACCCGAGAACAATTTGTAAAACTCGATTGTCCGCACCTCTTCGCAAACCCTCAAATAACTGCAGAAATGGATTGCGAGAAATGTAATGGGCTGTTCGATTTGATTACCGAGGCGATTAGAGTGCTGCCCAATACACTCTGGGACTAACCGACTTGCAGACTACATGCAGTCATGGAACCAGGTCCTTCTCTTTAAATGTTTCAATATACGCACTGACATTGCAATTTTGATCAAGCTTCGGGTGCCTTGTCGTTTCATGCGACAAAGTCCTGTGTTTGGCTCGTCGTCGTTCAAACCAAGTCTCATTTAGTGAATTATGCGTACGTAAAAGGCCTATGAACCGTGTGGTCCAAATATCCTTCATCAGGATTTTATATTCCCCAGACGAAATGTGGTGTGCCCACTGAGACTCGGAATCCTTTCAGCAGCTAACTGTTTCGACCACTCATTGCCACGTTCTTCGGCAGCGTTTAAATTGCTTTTTTGCTATCTTTTTCTCGTTCTTTGTATTGTTCATTTCTCTTTCACTGTCATAATTAGGACACTGCAAAAGGCTTATTGCTGTAATGGGCACCTAAAGGAAAATAAATACAAATTTAAATAACTACCGTGCCGCTGCACGGCCATAAATATTAATGGAATTTATATCAAGGAGACTGACGAATGTTTGTTCCGCACTCTGTGAACAACGTGCACTCATTTCTGCTTCTGATAGTGGACGCAGATGACTAAATCAGTTTGATAGATGCTTGTAAAGCAGACATCGCATGGCTTGGGAACCTTTCATTAAGCTTTGGCTATAATGTACGCCTATTTCCTCTTTATATGTCATGGCGTCGGTCGATGACATTTTATTCCGAAAGGTGATAAAGGGAACTGGGATGTTAATTTCGCGGGCTGTTTGACGAGCCAGCCCACTTCTCTTCTTCTGCTTATGACCAGGTTTTCAGTGCACAGTGATTGTATTGCTATGATTGCAAGTATGGGATACTATTAATATGAACAGGTGGCGTTCTACTATTTCGCGTTCCGTATTGTAAATGGCTTTGCATGAGCCGTTAATGAAGTTAATGATAGTGCTCTTGTCTTTTTTAAGCACATAGGTGTCTTCTATGCATATATTACCGCGTGGGTTTATAGCACGGTTTTATAGGGGGCTTGAAAGAATGGCCAAGCTGTGTGTTTTACTGCGTTTGCTTGTCCGAGAGCTATATCGCCTACGTGATTAACCGCATTTTGGACACCCCATGTGCGTCTATATACATCTTCTTTCTGCCATGGTGCTTTGCATGAGATTCACGACGTCCTTATTAGAGGTGTCGCGTCAATTTTTCTGGTATGCTTGGGTATGTGATGTCCCCATTAGCAATTGGGCGCTGACTAAACGGCGTCAGCTGTACGGGCTGCTTCTTGTTCTCTTTGAGCATGTTAATCCGGCAAAGGTGCGGCATAAGCCCGTCGTTTAGAGTCCTTGATCCCAAGCGTATATGCGCTTTCCGTGGCGGCTTTGTGTAGAACGTTGCACGCTGATCACAGTTCACGAGTTCGTGTAAATGTTGATGTTATGGGTGAGGCCTTTCTCTATACAAGATCCAGCTATTAAAGAGGGTGGCATCGATTTGCCTTGCTTTTTCTTCAATAAGGCCTTTTTTAATCGCAGCAGAGTTAAAGGCTCCGTGCAACAGAAAATCCAGTGTCGGAGTTGTAGGTGTCGGTGTTGTGAGAGAAAATCACGAGCGTGTATCTTCCAGGTCGTCCACCTGCAAGCTAGGTAGCCCACAGTCGGGCCACCTAGGCCACGTGACCTTGAGGCGTCATCACAACTTCCCACCGGATAGTGCGAAAGTGCCCACAGTGGCAGGTGCCAGTTAAATTAATGATTAGTCCCTCGCGAAGATCAACCTGGGTAGCACTAGGCCCACCGCTGAGAGCACCTGCCATCGCAGGACAACAGCACGTCGTTTAAACGCTGCACCATTGCGCCATGAGAGCGATAAGGACTCCCTGGAATCTACGAATGTAAAGTAGGCATGACCTTCTGGAACTATGGCAATTAACCCACTGCGCTATGGCGTCATACCCTTACAGCGCAGCTTGACTGTCTCCACAAGTTTCTTTTCTTTTTCGGCGGATTCGTCGGATTATGTGGATGAGGTGTGCGCAGTACTTTAAACATTGTATATTGTTTGAGGTCCGTAATAATATATGTGTGTGATGAATAGTGATCTCCAGGATGTCAACAGTGCAATTTCATTTCCTCTCAGTTTCAGCTTTTCAGGGCGTTGATTTTCTTTCTCTGTTCTGTTTATTAACAATAAAGAGAGCAAAAAAGCTAACGCGGCAAGAGCATGAAAGAAAACCACGCAATCTTCTTCCAGCCGCGCCCTGCGCCTGACACAAAACAAGCAAACATCTTCAACCAAGACCACAAGAACGTTCTCCTAATCATCCTAATACCTTCTAACTGCGGATTACGTAACACAGCTCACTGTCCCAACTTTGCGGAGATCAGTACAGATACGCAAGTCGTTGTATACAGATGTAACACTGTCATTATTAGCTCTCAATTTCCTCATCCGTCTTCTTCTTACTAGAATGCTTTGCTTCACTCGGATCCGGCCGACAGATGATCTCTCGGCATCCCCACTATCAAGTGCTCTGTTTCACAATACGTTAGTACTGGCCACAAATAAAAAAAAAATCTGTTTTACCTCCTCAGCAATCTCTGCAGGTTACCCAATGCGGGAAAAGAAAACCGCGACATTCGTCCTGTTTTAAACGATATAAGTTTCAACTGATTTTATAACTTAGTGTGGGACGTATCCCAACCGCCGTTATAGCGATCCAATATGTCCCTGGATAACTGCAGTATCATTATATCGATAAAAATGAAAGACGCATGGTACCAAAAATGGCAGGCGAAAAAAGCAACTTCTACCTGCAAACATTTCATGCTACTAGGAAAAAGTGGTAGCTATGGTAAGAAAAAAGAAAAAAGAGTTTAATGCTCCACTTGTGCAACAGGTCGAAGGATATACGAAAAAAATTTGCGAGGTTGTTCATCAAAAAAATTTGGAGGCGGGGGGGGGGGGGGGGGAGGGTGTACTTTGTCGACATAAAGTGCAGTGAGGCGAAAGGCTTTAGCGTGGTGTTGCTGCTTGTGTCGATGATTAGTGGTGAATATGTTGATTAAAGACTCCAAAGGCCGTTTAGGCGGCATCCTTCCATATCGGCGTTTAGGAGGCGTCTGGCAAGATTGCCGTGGGAGCGCTGCGCTGGAACGATTCTGGCGCCACTCAATAGCGCCACACGCTCATGAGTCACGCGGCTTTATCATTTTTTTTTGCGATGCCACCTTACCTCTTTTGATGGCGGCTGCGCGCAACTGCTTCCACATTTTGTGACTGTTGTAGTTGCTCTGGGGACTTTTCTCGATGACGTAATCGCTTTGAGAGCTATAGCGTGACACTTTTCTCCGAACATCCCCGCTGGTGAACCATGAGCCTATAAAGGCTTTAGCTTTAAAAAAAAATACCGCTTAAAAAAAACTCACAGGACGGCTACGAGTGAGCAACGCGAGATTCAGCTATAACTGCTCAGACATTTAGTTTCGGGGATATTTTTAGGTAGAAAAGATACAGTGATGTCATATTGCACTGGTGCAGCGGTCAAGTGATGCACCCCTGCACTGGTAGGTGGCTGTTCCAAACAGAGCCACCCGTAGGCTTATGCATAAAAGGTTGACAGTGATATAAGGTGAGTGCTTTAATGACATGTGGGTGTGTCATTAACGTGTCCAACGGTTACGCCGACGACGACGAGAAAGCCAGGGACGGGCGCCTTACAGCTCCACCTGCAAAAACTACAGCTCTTTTGGCGATAACAGTTCAGTCAAAAATTTTGTCGTTAGTTTAATACTTATTTTAATAGTTAAAAGATACCAAATCATGCGAGGACATTTGTTTCGTAAACCAAGCGCAGAATTATACTCAGGTCTGGCGACCGGGCCTTACTCCTGTTCTCGGTGGAAGAGAAAATGTTCAGGACTAGGCAAGGAAAAAACCAAGCCTCAAAGGATGCAAGGGTTCGCATTGAAAGAGTGCCTGTGTTGCCCTAAGTCTAGCAAGTGTCACAAATAACTAAAAAAAATTTTGAAAAAGTACTGTCTTTCTAGACTTAGCATGCGGGTCAAAGGATGGGAGACGATAAATAAATGACGGCGCATTTTTTTGGTTGTTGCATTGTTCCAGCATTGATAATCTTTGCGCGGGCGTATCACTCCCTTAGGTCTTTTCTTTCTCTATATAAGGCGCGGATGGCATGCCTTCGAAAAAAAGATGATTGTCAAGTTGCGTGTCATCATTGTTGGCTGCTGTCTCCCAGCGCTCTGCTTCTCAGAAATTCTAACTATTTTGTGTGATGGTCAGAAACAAAACATCTCTCTTGATCCTCTCGTTTGTCCTTTAGGTTCTGTAAATACATGCCAGTGGCGATCGAAACACTTTCTGCGACGCAAAGCGCCTTGCTAGAATCGGAAGAATGAAAGACATCCGGCTCTTCCGGCTCAGGAGAGGACACCTTACCAAACCGAGAAAAAAGACGGTAGTTTGTCGCCCTGCGTTAGCGCGTTTATGATCACCGTTGTGGATCAGAAAGAGCCAAGAAATCAGGTTCTGTGAGAGCCTCAAATATATTCTAAAACACACACACACACAGCGAAGTAAAAATCGTCGTTACATATTAATCACCGAATACGAGGTCACGGCTGCTAACAGGGCACTATACACAAATCCAGAATTCGCACTCTGCGGCTGGAGTACAGGAAGATTACATGCAAGCGGTTGAAATTAAAGACAGCCGATGAATATTGAAACTGAGCGAAAATGTCCAGATTGAAGGGAAGTATAGTGAGCGGACACGCAGCGGCATTCTGTTCACCACGACATGAATAGGAACGGGTTGTCGAGGAGATGTGCTGCGATCACCAACTGAGAGCCCCTGGAGTGCTCGGAGAAGTTTTTACCCCCCCCCCCCCCCCATATTGGAACGAAGCGGGTCACAGTCGGGACCCTTTTCATAGGCTTTTTGTCGGACACTGGAGACCCGCATGGACACTGACTTCAGGTTCCTAATCTCGTTAAACTTCAGACATCGCGCACGAACACGCTTTACTTCGCCACTACTTGGTCGTCATGTCACATTGAAGGTGAATACGGTTTCGGCCTGGCTGGAGTACTTTGCCACCGAAAGAGTAAATTACAAACAGCAAGCACAACCAGTCCACCATGGCTTCTCCAGTGCTAGGGGTCACCTTGCGGGCAAGAAAATAAAAATACAAGCAAGAAAGCCACACACACAGCCTATTCTTTATGCGGTCAGCCAGAGGAAAGAATAACCGGTTTATCCAGAGGAAAGAATAACTACTATTACAACGTGCCCGGAAGCCTATAATAATAGTTAAAGTTTGTGGGGACTTGGTATGCGGGAAAACAATTATTTCTGTGTGATCGAATCAATAGGTAGAAAACATCATTCAAGGAGAAGCGAACAAGCAATCTTTGTCGTCGAAAATGTGCCAGCACACGCACCAACGAGACAACACTGAAATCAATGTTTTCCGCACACTTTTCTCTATGAGTGTGCACAATAGACAGAACTGCATTACAATGCTTAACGTATAGAATATGTTAAACGAACAGAAAACCTGAATATGTTTAATGAAACAAGACACTCACGAGGCCACTTTTGATACACCAATGCAAATAAAAGTTGTGCCTGATTAGGGTACACTACCACATCAGTCCTTTCCATGTTCCCTGCGCTTCGAACGGGTTCCGGCTAAAAACTCAGGCGGAATATTTAATTGGACGCTTTCGCGCACGTGCCTCTCTGATACTGGTTTTTGTACGCATAACGAGAGAGCTTCACGCATCATAAAGTAAGCACCAAACCCGTTGAGCTGCCAGCCAAGGAAAAAAAAATTAAGTTAGGAGGCATGGAGAAGAATATGGATTCCCTTCAGCCTGAAACGTGTTTCCCAAGAACCTGGCTTGAAGCATCGGCGACGATTAACGATTATTTTAAAAAAAGGGCGCGCCCTTTTTCTTCACGTACCGTGAGACCAGTTTGTGCCTGTTCTTGCAGCCAGCGACTTGGTATAAAAGGAACCGCTCCAGCAGCACAGATCAGAAGCTTCTGCTCCTCCAACGGACAAGGAACACCATAATGGTTAGCCACCTTTATGTTTTCTACTACTCACACATACCAGAAATGTACTTGACTTAGAATATGCACAAATAGAGTAGTTGTAGACCTCGCATTATCTACTGCACGCCAATCTTAAATGTGTAATTCAAGTTTATGATTGGCGATTACTGGTAAAATAGGGCTGGAAAATGACGATATTTTTAATTCTAACGCACGCCTTAGCAAAAGTGCAAAAATATGCAGTGAAAATCGCAACCTGTACATCAGGAAAACAGCGATGGAGAGAGAACTCAAATATGATTAAGCTGCATAACATATGATTTATTTCTTCAAAGAATGCCACTTCTGAATGTCGCCACTGATAAATGATCCGAGTTACTGGAGATCCAAAGGCACTTTGGATATATTCGCATTTATAATAAATGAAAAGTGCAAAAATTATTTCTCCTCTGCTCCTAAACAGCCTGTTTAAATTATGAACTTAATTTACTAACCTGTAGTTACTACATCTTACCAAAAAAATGTTGCAGAGGCTAAAAAGTGAGCAATGGATGGAAGTTCCCATTTCATCTTTGCACGGTATTATCTCTATAACTGTGAAACTTTTACAACCTTTCAGAACCTTGACTGATATCAGTTTATTTAAAACTTTTCACCGCTGAACGTAATGAGCTGACCTTGCAACAAGAAGGTGTCAGTGCGTAAAAAGAATACGAAACGTTTCATATCCATCAGATCCGTGCCTGCATCGTCCTCGCCCTGGCCACCAGCGCCCTCGCTGGAAACATTGGCCACTTTGGCACCGGTGCCTACACCCTGGCCAGCAACCTCGGCTACGGCCTTGGTTACGGTAACCTCGGCTACGCCGGACTTGGCTATGGCGGCCTTGGCATCAGCCACTATGGTCTTTCCCACGGCATTGGCTACTCCGGACTGACTGGCTACGGTCTTGGCTACGGTTACGGATATGCCCAGCCTGCCAGCTACGCTGTTGCCGCCCCAGCCGTTGCCCGCACCGTCTCCACCTACCACGCTGCTCCAGCCGTGACTGCCGTTCACGCCGCTCCAGCTGTTGCCACCGTCGCCCACGCCGCTCCAGCTGTCGCCACCTACGCCGCTGCCCCAGCTGTCACCAGGGTCGCCACCTACGCCGCTGCCCCAGCCGTCAGCTATGCTGTTGCCCCTGCTGTGACCAAGGTTGTGCAGTCCGCTCCAGCCATCGCCACCTATTCTGCCCCAGCTGTCACCAGGGTCGCCACCAGCTATGCTGCCCCAGCTGTCACTGCGGTCCACGCTGCCCCAGCCGTTGCCACCTACGCTGCTGCCCCAGCTGTCACCGCCGTCCACGCTGCCCCAGCTGTGGCCACCGTCCACGCTGCTCCAGCTGTCGCTGCCGTCCACGCTGCCCCAGCCATCGCTTCCTATGGTACCTACGGTTCCTACGGTCTTGCCCACTCTTCCCCAGTCTACGGATACGGTGTTGGCTCCCTCGGCTATGGTGTTGGCTCCTACGGTTACGGCCATGGTCTCCTCGGCTACGGCCTCAACTACGGCTACGGTCTCGGCAGCCCACTCAGCTACGCTACCCTCCTCCGCAAGAAGAAGTGTAAGTATTCACAAAGATGTGTCCAACGGCCATCCGTTCTTCCCGGGAGTTTCCTAATATGCACCTCTTTTTCATATTGCAGGAATTCCGTACTTTTTAGACAACGCATCAAGTTTGAAGCACACCACAATGGAGGAGCAGACTTCGCGGCTTCTATTAGTTTTCCTGATAATGGCCAAGAAATAAACTGCTTGTCTGGAGATATTTTGTCTTAGTTTTCTTTGGGGTGATAACTACCGGGTCGTTTGCGCAAAGATCAAGCAGAATTACTTCAACGAGAATTACAAGAACGACACTGTTTGGTTACTTGCTCCATTGCAAGAGAAACGTGCCCTCATTCTTGCTATTGATAGTGTATGCAGTTATCAATACAGTTTTCATACGCTTCTGCACGCCAGTTCTTATCTTCAATGACAAGCTTTCAGCAACCTTTAGTCACAAAGGGTGATCATTTTGTACGTCACAATTATTTACGACACGAACCAACTAGACCTTTTAAGTTCTTAGCGAACTGGCCTGGCTTAGAAGGGTGGCCCATATTAGCCTCTAATTGACAAGAAACCCTCCTCCGATCTCTTGGTCTAAGGAACTTCGAAGTCAAAATGCGTTCTCGAAACACATTTCGCTGCCCTGTGCAGTTTAGTAACAGAAGATTGAGTCATGCGCTTGCAGCCAGGTGTGTAGTGTTCGACAAGGTACGTTGTAAAACAGGTTTTAACAAAGTAACGGGTTGTAACAGGTTGTATGCAACAAGGTTGTAACAGGTTGTATGTAAGAAGCTTGTAACCAAGATGGTTAAGCTGCTGCTTTATTTCTTTTTTAAGACCACAGCCGTTGGCTTTGCACACATCCACATTACGGCACCGCTTTCTTTTACTGAAAGTTCGATGAAAATAGAAATTAGAAAGAAGATAGGACTGTATTCAACTACTCACAGTGCAAATGAAAAATTTCCACACCTACGCCGCCAACAGGCTTTGATTTGTCAGTGGAATTTCGTAGAAGCATTTTTGCGCTGCAGGCAGTTCTTTGCAACCTCACTGAGCTGATTTCAGAATTCGTTCCGGGAAGCAAGACTTAGAACTTCAAAATTCAACAGCACTCCTTCGTAGGTGTGATTTCTACATGTTTTACTCTACACTCTGATCATCGGACAGACTCGGGACTGATAATGAAAATGTTGACTGCGGTGCCAAGGTTCCTGGTGAACCGGCGGCCACCCGCACGGCCGAACCACTGCTTCCTTGTTAGCGCACTACACAGGGTGTTCCCCCTAAGACTAGAACAATTTTTTAAAATAGGCTTTTTGAGTTACAAGAGCGCTTTTGTCGGCATAGCATTGTCAGCGGTATAGTACACCGCGGCGATGGAGAAGCTGTGCGGCTGACCAGCTGTCGTGTTCGTTTCGTGTACCTTCAGACTGCAGAAACTAGGTTTTCCGCATGAACCTTCACCCTAAGAACTTGCGCTTTAAAATGCAAATTCATAACAGGCTGCACAGACAAAAACGTATCCCGAAGTACGGTTCGGGCCACCACCCTCGCCCTCAGACAGTGCATCTTGACCCCCCTCACCATCACCTCATCATATCTTCCCTCCCTCGCCATCACCTCATCACGTCTTCTCTCACTCGCCCTCACCTCACCATGCCTTTCCTCCCTGACCCTCGTCCTCATGAATTTTCATGCGCCCATCCTCCCTCACCCTCACCTCACCGAGTGAAACTCTCATGCGGTGAGGGTGAGGACGCCCTCATGAGGGCTGGCCCTTGCTAGGATGCCCATATCTGTTCGAAAACAATTTTTTTCGTCAGGTAAGTACAACTTCTTTTTAGAATTGCTGCCTGGATTTTTTTAAATGGCGTCCACTGATGGTGATCTAGTCTTCGCGAACTTATTATAAAGAAGGCGTATTTCTGTGTCGTCTTGTTCTTTAGACGACGATTTCGCCCCACAGGTGAACATTTTTTCGCCAATTGAAAGACGCAGTAATAAGGAGTTAGGCGTCCCAACAGTTTTTCAATCAGTGGAGGCCTAGAACGCTCAGACGACATTCTTAATGCACGTATTTGAAGTAAGCCCGATTTGGTATCATGAGTCGTAAAATGTGATTAATTATGCATTCTGCAACAATAAAACAAACGTAATAACAATTACAATATTACCTCGACTTTCATGTTCGGTACGCTCCCAGCGGTGTGGATTATCGTCATCTCGCCTGCTCAGCTGCAAAGATGCATTAAGTGTTTACTCAAGAATTAGCCGATTTAAATGATCGGTGGCAAGACTCCGCTGATTGCCGTCGAGAAACTCGATGTGAATGCTATTAGTGAGCACTGCAGCCTCAAAACGCAGGTGCCGGTGCCGGTACAAAGCATATGGTTCTTCGTTTAACTCCTACTCTTCAAAAGAATAGTTCGCAACCTAATGCCAGAGTTTCATTATCTAGGAACAGGATTTTTTTTTCACCGCCGTTTCCTTAATACTTGTGAGCAGCAAGTGCTTCAAGCTTCTCAAGGGCTGCTTCATTTTTGTCGACGATGCTAGTGCTACTGATCTCGGCGGTTCCATGCATTCGAACCAGGGTAAAGTACGTTCCCTTTTAATCAGATTGCTTAAGAACTTCATCTAGACCCTTCCAGAAAAATTTTCATGGATGAAGGCCACATGCGTTTTCTAATGTATCTTGTTTAAGTACACTACATTTCATCGACAAAAGGTGAGGTCTGGGAACAATTTTTTCACCGTCCGCGACGCAGTGCCAATGTGCACGAGATATGTAATCATTACGGCCCAAACATTTAAGCACTAAAGGTCGCTACAAGAGGCAGGCATTTTGGACTGTAGAAAAAAGGATTATACTCATAAATACGCGTTTTGAGTGTCATCTGTTGTAGTCACCGGCAATCTGAAAGTAGAAATCTTGAATACTGCTATTTATTTTATAGCAACCGATATGGTTATATTTAAATACTGCTAAATTCAGTCAATTCAAGTTATTCTTATATATAATATTGCAAGGTAGATTAGTAGAGTACTCAGCGTTTCCAGGGATGGGAGCATCCCACAATAATTGGTACTTTTTGGATTTTGATAAGTCTTTCTGACGGGCTAGTTGGTACATGTTCGTTTTTTGAAAGGCTGTGCGCGAAATGAAAGTTCACAGGAGAAAAGAGAATAGAGACGGCAGCTGTTCTTTTAAATAACCTTGCGGCCATCGATGTCTGCCCAGAAAAGATGTCCAAACGAACAGTTTATGCATATTTTCTTGCAGCTAACGCCTGATAAATTTTGCATGCTTGTGTTTGTACTTTTTGGTGTTCTTGATGTTTGTTACTCTTTGCTTATTTCATTGTATCCTGTGTTTTTGACTGCCATTAAGTGTTCTGTGCTGCTGCAGATTCTTTTTCTGAATAGTGTTAAAAGGTTCTTTTATAGGCATTGTGTTTAAATTGAAGCGTGTTTAATGAAATCTGTTTCTAACTAACTTTTTGAAGCTAAATGTGTTTTTTTCAAACTGCTGCCGGATTGTACATGAGGGGGCCGGGCTTCGTCAAACCGCAATCATGCAGATTTTACCCGCCACCCTCTCTTTCTCTTTGAGAGATAAAATAAAGATTTGATTTGAGCAGATTTGAGAATAGAAACGCGACTTGAAGCTCCTGTTTTCCATAAGCACATGCCTATATTTTTTAAAACCATTATTCTTTCGCGTCACATGACACTAGTGGCGCGAACTTAAAACATGCTAGTTCATTGGGGCTCAGGCCAGCATAGGACTGAGCACAATCTCTGCGCAGAAAATTTTCCATTTGGCAAGCAAATCTGAGCCCTGTATTCTGTTCTACCAGCTGTTTCATAATCTGTGGTGTCGTGTCCTTTCATTCCGGTCGCCAAAGTGCTGCTTGTTGGTAATCTCTTGCTTGTATGATTTTTCTACTGAGATTCAAATCTTCTGCAACTTTGTTACGCTATCCGCTAATGTAGACAATTCGCCATTTACGTAAGCATGTATTTTTTATGTATAATTGCCTTTCTAAACTCCTTTTTTGTGCTGTTCATACAGAGAGCACCATTTTCATGTTTAATGAAAGGGGGACTAAGTTAAATTTGAAGTTTCATGAAAATATACTGCTGTGCTTAAGTTGCTTTTCGAGCCAAAAAAAAATCGGAGGAGGCAACGGAAGGCCACTTGCTGTGTCCGGGAAAGCAGTTATTCTCCATGCTTTGTGCAGGATAGTGAAAGGCGCATACTTTGGAAGAAGAGAGACGGATACATTGAGCGACACGGTGCATGGCGCGAAAAAATGTCAGGTGAGGAATCTTGTCATGCAAAAGCGTCAGTCCTTTTCCTATCTCGCACATGTAGCCAAATTCGTGAAGAACACAAATACCTTCTTGCATGTATTATTTACACGCCACGTAAGCTCTAAGAGAGAGAGAGTAATGAAATGAAAAAGTAATAGAAGAGAGATTAATCCAGTAAAGGATATTGATGAATTTTTCTTCTAGAACAACGGTATTTAGAAAAACAGCTTGCCTATATTTCTATACATTCGCTCTTCAAACGATGAAGTTGCCCACGCAACGTCGGAAAGCGTCTCTCAGATCGCCAACGGACAGCCAAATGTAGTTGTTTACCAACGCGTGTCAAAAATCAATTTACTACGGCGTCCACCGGCCAATACTGGCACCGAGGGGCGGAACAGACGTAATTCAACCTATCATATTGTTGTCCGTGGAATTCTGAGGAACACTTACGAGGACATGTTCTTTGGTGCATGTAGCTTCTTGTTACGGTGAGCTAACGGTACTTCCAGCCTTCCAATACTTTGCGTGCGCAGCTCACGTGTTCACACGCAAAACTGCCGTCTGCATTCAGTGCCTGTATGGAATGCGGCAGGTGTTTGCTGCTGACTTGCCTGCCCGCATGGCGCCTGCCATGGAAAAAGCACATCAATTAGAGAAATGCCGGATTTAGAAGTTTACAGCAACTGGGGACAGATTGTCAGAACAAAACGCAATATTTGCTAAAAAATTTCACAAAGGGCATGCAAGCACCTTAATTCCCCTTTTAAGCATTTATTGGTATCTATAGGCAAATGGCTAAAGTACCGGGATCTAATATTAATCTATGCAAGAAACGTGCGTACAGATCTAAAAACGTAAGTAATTCTCTAGTTTGGATCGGCAATGACACCCAAGACAGGGATGAAACTGTTGCAGTCCGTGCACGAAAATAGGTAACACCTAGCACTGCTACAATTCTACACCCCACAACACCGGAATTCATCGTCCTACGCTTCTATACCTCCACAGACACATTCGTTAAACTTTGCTGTGACAGCCACGAAACAAAGTTCCGAATAGTGTGTAGAAGCAAAAGACGCTCTCATTTCTGGAGGTAGCACGTCTCACATTAAAACGTTACTGAAAGCGTATGGTATGCGCCTTTCTCTGCGCCCTCTTGTTTTTCGCATTTTTCATCTCTACGTCATACTTCACGGTGAATTTATTCAATCGCGACACACTATCCTGTTCCTCCACCTGAATCCAGGGTGGCATACTGCACCCGATAGGAATTTCAGGGGGCCAGTGTCCAGTGCACACCCGCACTCGAGCTGGAATCATTGACCACAATAACGACACGCTTGGCGCAAGCTAATAGGGTGAACCGCTTCACCATCTCACTTAATACATGCCGACGTGGCGCTGAGTCCAACCTCCTACTAGGAAAATTCAGGGCGCACGTACTTACAATGTGTGTTGGCTGCGCAGCAGCATTAGCAGCGGTAAATGTGCTTATCGGAAGTGATGTAACTTCCGATCTGGTGAGATCACTTCCCTCCAGCCAAGTGAATTCTCTGTAAGGAAAAAAAGCACAAAAGACTGGTACAAGTGAAGAAAGCAACAGGACCAGCGCTATTACTCAAAACTGAAGGTTTATTCTCAGGAAACCAGGAATATAAACAGCGCAATCAAACAAGATAACAAAGCAAACAAACGTGTAGCTATGTCGTATTGAGGTACCGAACTTCACTATCATGCAGGCAAACCGACGTTCTGCTAACGCACAATCTAGTTTTTTTCTTCATATAGAACGCCTCCATAATCCCCTAGTTAACTGCGTAGGGTGATTGTACAAAACATCACAGTGATGAAAAGGGATGCAAGATTTGCAGTCTCTGACATGATCAACTAGATTCGTAGGTTTATGAGCCTTCAATGTATTAGCATGCTCAGTTAGGCGCGTGTTAATACAACGTCCCGTCTAGCCAATGTATACTTGTCCTCAAGAAAAAGGAATTTTATACACAACCCCTTCAGAGCATGGAACATACTTAGTTTTATGTTTAATTCCACAGGTACTTTGGAATTCGTTTTGTTTTCTAACCTGTCTCTCCACCTTAGCACATAACCTTTCAAGTCTTTTAGGAGCTGAAAAGACAACCACTATTTTATACCTGTTCGCCACTTTTTTCAGGTTATGCGAAAGGCGGTGCACATACGGGAGAACTGCAACCTTCTTCCTTTCCATCTCTCTGTCTGACCCAGGAACACCTGCCGAAGTCTTAAGTTTTTCGGCTATCTTGCTGCAGCCCAACAAGGTGGCATCATTCGGGTACCCTGCTTCTCTTAATCTTTTAGCCTGTTCATTGAATCTATGAATAAACAAAAGGTCATAAGATTTGCACAAAGCAGAAAACAACGATGAGACAAAAATTCCTGTTTTTAGTGTTTTAGAATGATGTGACTTGTAATTCAACAACGGCTTGCCGGCACTTGGCAAGTATTCCCAGCAAATATGTCCCGTATGAACTTCTAGGCTGAAATCTAAATACTGCAGCTTGTTTTCGGCCGTGATCTCTGTAGTGAATTACAGGCCATGATCATTTTCTTTAAACACTTTCAGAACATCAGTAATATTCTAGAAAAATTAAGCAAGAGACTATAGCGCAGAGTAGACAGGACACAGAAGAAACGAACAACACGAGCGCTACGTTTTGTTCGTTTCTTCTGTGTCCTGTCTGCACTGCGCTATAGTCTCTTGCTTGATCATGCACCAACAAGCGCAAAAAGCCACGCTTTAGGAAAATTAGTTTTATCAACAAAGATTAAGAAGTCGTCAACATAACGGAAAATCAGCGACGCTATGCCGGCCAAGTTTGCTTGATTACCCCGAACTACGAAAGATAAAAAGATGCAACTTAACACCGGTGCCATCCTGGAACCAATACAAACACCCGCTTTTTGCGTGAAAAGCTTACCTTCTCATTCAATGAATGTAGCCTTTACATAAAATGATAGCAATTCAAGGAAGCTAGCTACTGATATACCACAAACCCTTATGAACTCTTCTTCGACGTTGTCTGCTGTGAGACATTTTTCCACCGCACTCGTCATTTCATTAGGAGGAAGAGAGTAAAACAAATCGCCACGTCTATACTAAATGCATTGCAGGACCCTGGATTATCATGCTGAAGACATTTTACAATGTTCTCGGAGTTGCGAACCCTAAAAGGGTCATTAATAGCTAGGGAAGCCAAATGCTTCTGCAGGTATCTGGAGACTTCATATTGCCAGGTACCATTCTCCATCACAATCGCACGAACTGGCAAGTCAACCTTATGTGTCTTGACAGAGAAAAAGACTTAAACAAAGGCCTTTCGCTTTTTTCACTCCTGCTCTGAGTCGGTCGAGGATCAGTTCTTGAATTAAAAGCAGGGCCGCGGTTTATCCTGGATCGGAACAAAGTTCTGGACAGCCAGCATTGCCTTAGTCGAGAACATTGTTTCAGGCAGGACCACGAAACAGCCCTCTTTATTTGCTGCCAGTAGTCTCAACTGGTTCGATACTAGAAAATTAACGAACGAGTCATACCCCTGCCTATATTTGTAATCACTTGTTGTCCTGGCCAAAATAGCAGCACAATCATCAATACACTTTGTTCAGTAGTCATCGTGCACAAGACCCAAAATTAACCGGGCGAGTGTCACCTTTTCCTCTTTACGCAGATGCGGCTCTACTGCGAACTTTGGTCCAATTCGCAGAAGGTCCACATGCTTCTCTGGAATTTGCGTATCCCCTAGGATGATTACTTTTCCGGTGAGCAAAGATGCCTTCTTTCTTTTTGGTAGTTGGGGTCGTAAATTTTTCCATAAAAACTCCGTGTACTCATCAGTCGTTGTGCTCCAGTCCCGGAAGACCCGTTGGTGCCGTCGGAAGTCACTTCCACACTCACACGCCACCGGAAGACGGTCTTTGAAGAATCGCTCTTGGTGCCACCATTCCGACGCAAGGATTTTGCACATACGGCGGACGTGTCCCTTGGATGGCTGTAGAAACCCGCACATCACCTGAAGAACTTGCGGACACAGGCCTTTCTTCGCATACCACGAAGCCACACGAGCATTGCACACACACAGAGCTATTAATGAAGCCAGCAGGGCCTTGTCATCTAGATAGGGTTGAGGAAAAGTGAAAGTGCCCGAAGCAGAAGAAATGTAGTTCAACAAAATGGCAAGACGGGCCAGTTGCTGATACATACTTAAGAGAAAAAAGCGCAAAAGCCTGGTCCTGTTGTTTTCTTCACTTGCCCCGTCTTTTGCGCTATTTTCCTTTAAGTATGTATCACCAACTCGCCCGTCTTACCATTGTCTTCAGTTCTCCGGTTTGTTTAAGTCACTTCGCTCTAGCGAATTGAAATGGAGCAGTCTGGCGACGTCCCTTCCCTCCAGCTTATTTACCAAGTTTATGACCGACGGCACTTTTTTGCATTAAAATTTCTAACACATTTCATGAGACGCAGAGTCGTCCCATCAAAAGCGGTACAACTGCCTCGAAAGGACGGGTAAATTTATTCTTCAAATGACGATAGCAAACGGTGATGATAAACATACGCGTCTACTAGTTTCTCAGAAGCAGATAGATAAAGCTGCCGATGTCGGCTGGTAAGAGCGCCACAAACCTCGTATCGTGCTCACATGCCGTTCACAAATGGATGTCGTCGGTATCGGCCAGACTGAAGAAACGGTTCATGTCCTGGCAAGGGAACTCAGCAGCAGGATTTGTAGGAACATAAATAGTGAGCGTAAGAAAACAGTGGCGGTGCTACGGCGCCTAGAACATTTTCTGCCCCCTGGATTGAAAAGTGTAACGCCAAGACGAGAAGCCACGTCAAGATCAAGAAATGAAGTACACGGCGGTGCAGTCTGGCCTATCTCCCCCCCCCCCCCCCCCCCCGCCACCACAGCACACCAAATTTTTTTTGGTGTTACCAATGTTTGCTTGTGCAAATGGCAGATTGTTCATATACGTGTATTTATGATACCTGTATTCCACTATTTAGCATTTTCAATTTATAAAGTCTGTATTTTCATCTGTTGTAGTCTCTCTCCAATTCGAACCTAAGGATCCATCCATTTAAGCCAACTTCAATTCATCCTCAGCGCCACTGAAAAGCTGAGTTTAGGGCACGAACTGTTTTTAAATGAAATATATGAAACGCAACGCAGTAAACGCTGCCATCATCAGTGCGGTTCTTCCAAGAAAGTCTTCTGAACTGCACGTTTCACCTAACTACGCTTTTATAAAAAAAAGAGCAGTACCTTACATGAAGAAAGCAACCCAGCTCATCATGTGAAAAAAAGAGCAATTCTGTAACATTTAGATTTTTCATTCCGCTGCGTGGCTGAGTGGAAAAAAAAGAGACTTCGAACTTAATCTCTTCGTTTGTCCTTCAGCTGCAGTAAATACGAGAAAGCGGTGGTTTAAATGCTAATTAAAAAGTGACGCGAAGCGCCTTGCTAGAGTTTCCAGTGCCAAGGACAGGCACAGTATAGCGCAAGGAAAGCTGCGTTAGATTAAGTCAGGTTAGCGCAATGATCCTCACCAGTTCGTCTTCATTGCACTTCGGGCGGCTTAGGAGTAGCTACTGGAGCTGAATGTTTAATTGTGCACTGTCGCCTACGTGACAAGTCAATGCTCGTTCTAGCTCATGTAACGCAAAAGTTAGATGCAAGGTAACGCAAGAAGAAATTATTCGGGTCCCGAGCAAGCAAAAAAAAAGATAGGAGGGATGGTGAAGAATATGGATTCTGTTCAGCCTGAAGCGTGTAGCGAGAAAGGCCCTGCTTGAAGCAGTGGTGGTGAGTAAGGAAATATTTTAAAATGGGCAGTCGCGTTTCGCTCACGTACGTGACAGCCAGTTGGTGCTTGTTGTTGCGGCAAACTATCAGGTATAAAAGGATCCGCGCCGCCGGCATAGATCAGAAGCTTCTGCTCCTCCAACGGACTAGGAACACCACCATGGTTAGTACCCATACTGTTTCCTACTCTCATGGATAGAGGTAACGCATTTGGTTTTTAATATCCAACTTGAAAGAAATGCTACAGATTTCATATTACACTCCGGTTGCCTTCCGCCCGCTGGTAGATATGTGGTAAAGAACCTCATCTTTTTATATGAATTTCTCTTAAATGTGAGTTATATACATATTCGGTCAAACTCACAGTGAGTTTACCAGTCAAATAGTGTTGGATGGATAGCACTCACGTGTTTCTTGTGTAGCGTACCAAATACGATTTTGAAAAAAGTCCCAATCAAGGTCCCAAGTCCAGCTTTCTTGAACATCACATTAATTTGTAAGGCAACTGTAGAATATTGAAAGAATATATGATGAACTTATCTACTGGAATGTCCAGCCTTCTGAAGTGTCGAAAAATCTTGCATTTAAAGGTTGTCCTGCGTTCGCACTGAGCAGTTAAGAGTCTCGTAGTAAGCCAATGAGGTACGTTTTGGACAATAGCAGAAAACTACGAGCGTCCTGATTTGGCATGTGCGGATAAATTTATTATTATAGCCTCATCTCGCAAAATGAAATATTATTGCATTGGCAAACAACTTCTTAATGAAACGATGCGGTTAAAAATTTCATGGTAGGACACTCATAACTGACGAGAGACGACAAAAATGCAAAGATGTCTTCGATACGCTTACATTCATAGTAAAAGAGAAGTACTAGAAAAATTTATGCCCTGCTCGTACCCAACCTCTTTAAACAGCAATACTTAACATAAGCGCCCATACAAAGTAGCACGCGGCACCGCAAATATATAACGGAGCTTAAGTCAATCTCGTCAACATGGCACTCTCATTTCTCGCATGATTTTCTCTCCAACCTATCAGCGTGTATAAATTCTAACAAACATGGCACCATAAAATCATATACAATTTTATCTTCACGAACTGGTCACCGCGCTAACTACTGAAAAGACCTCACAACTGAAACGTGTGCATTTTACATCGTAACGCAACCATTTAAACCATCCAGCTTCGTGCCTGCATCGTCCTCGCCCTGGCCACCAGCGCCTTCGCTGGACAACTTGGCCACTTTGGCACCGGCGCATACACCCTCGCCAGCAACCCCGGCTACGGCCTTGGTTACGGTAACCTCGGCTACGCCGGTCTTGGCTATGGCGGCCTCGGCCTCAGCCACTACGGTCTCTCCCACGGCATTGGCTACTCCGGCCTTACCGGCTACGGTCTCGGCTACGGTTACGGATATGCCCAACCTGCCAGCTACGCTGTTGCTGCCCCAGCTGTTGCCCGCACCGTCTCCACCTACCACGCTGCTCCAGCCGTGACTGCCGTTCACGCCGCCCCAGCTGTTGCCACCGTCGCTCACGCCGCTCCAGCCGTCGCCACCTATGCCGCTGCCCCAGCTGTCACCAGGGTTGCCACCTACGCCGCTGCTCCGGCCGTGAGCTACGCCGCTGCCCCAGCTGTGACCAAGGTTGTGCAGTCCGCTCCAGCCTTTGCCACTTATGCTGCTCCAGCTGTCACCAGGGTCGCCACCAGCTATGCTGCTCCAGCCCTGACCACCGTGGTCCGCTCTGCCCAAGTTGCCGTTGCTGCCCCAGCTGTCACTGCTGTCCACGCTGCTCCAGCCGTCACCGCCGTCCAGGCTGCCCCAGCCTTCGCCGCCGTCCACGCCGCTCCAGCCGTCACCGCTGTCCACGCTGCCCCAGCTCTTGCTACCGTCCACGCCGCCCCAGCCGTGACTGCCGTCCACGCTTCCCCAGCACTGGCTACCTACGGTACTTACGGTAGCTACGGTCTTGCCCACTCCGCCCCAGTCTACTACGGATACGGTGTTGGCTCCCTCGGCTATGGGGCCGGCCACTACGGTTACGGCCACGGTCTCCTCGGCTACGGCCTGAACTACGGCTATGGTCTCGGCAGCCCACTCAGCTATGCTACCCTCCTCCGCAAGAAGAAGTGTAAGTACTTGCTCAATTGTGTGTCCAGCAATTTTTTTTTTACCAGTGATCCTCTAAAATGCACCTCTTTTCACATTGCAGAAATTCAGTACCTTTCGGACATCGCGCCACAATTCAAGCACACTGCAATGAACGAGCACTTTTCGGGGCTTCTATCAGTTCGCCTGATAATGGTCATGAAATAAACGGCTCTTCTGGAGATATTTGTCTCATAATTCTGTGCGGAATTATTAACGCCATGCGTTGCATGCGCGTAAAAGTTTAGCGGAAGATCAGGGAGACTGACAAATGCTTGTGCTTCCCTGTGAGCTCATCACATGAAGTTACTCTTGCTTCTAATAGTTGATCAAATATCTAAACCAATAGAATGCGTGTTAGTGAAGCATTCCTGCCCTTGGTGTCGAAGATTTGACTGAGGCTTCATTGTAATGAAGCCTTTCAGGGTTCACTTCATTTAAGAAACAAAGCCACTTGAGCTGTGTAGCGGTACCCGAACTAGTCAGGCTCAGAAAGCAAGGCCATCTTCATCATGTGATTGTCAAACGCACCCATATAAAGTTTGACGGCGATGTCAATATTTGCCTGGCTTCAGCATCACGTCGTTTTTATTAGAAGGTTCGCGCCGTAGTTTACAGTGAAAGCTACTATAGCTTTGGTTTAGCTATATAGCCCTGCATCCTATCGTGTAATATATACGGCGTGTGCTGTAAATTCTTAAGTTGTGGTATCACTTATATTTACAATCGGAATGTATCTCCCTCATTTTAATTTATAAACTTCTTATTCCAATTCGCTGGTGCCACCTGCCCTGGACGGAAGAGGTAATGTGTGAATGGGAGGATAAAGGGTGGAGTGGGTGCAATTAACCTAAATGAATAATCCGAAGCTATAACATTTTTCTTTAAATAATGCGCAGCGCCCGAAACCTTCGCTCTACAAATTTTTTGATCATTTTGGGAATGTGAGGGTGCTGACAAAATGGTGCCAACAGCATTGGGGTGTTCTGTACTCGTTGAGGGTGTCGCATCTCTGCTCCATTTGTGACTTGCGCACTACTTATCTATACCTGAGAGGTTGTGTTCAACAGGAATGCATAAGACGCTCGTCGGTACACTTCAATTCATTTTACATTTCTATTGTAGAAAGAATGAAAACCCTTTTTCGACCCATAGCCAACGGCTAGTTCGGGTCCACGTACACACAATACAAAAATACAATTCCTTTCCCTCTTCCTCTTTATCTATCTATCTACAATTTCAAGCCAGATTTAGGTTTACAAGAGTATATAACTTATGGCTGCTTTGTGTGTGTTTTGTGCTATCAGTGGTTTCAAGTTTTTGTTTGTTTTAGTGTTGGGGATGAGGGAGGGGTATAAGAGCCTCTTATGCAAGAACGCTGTGACGAGGTGTGTTTCTTGCTCTGCACTAAGTCTGTGTTTTTTGCTCGAAATACGCCGGCTTATGTCCGCGATATTTATTAAGCCTTTTCGAGGTATAACGTTATAGTCGTGGTTCTAATGTGGATATTTGATGGATCATAGTATGGCGTTGGGGGGGGGGGGGGGGGACATTGAACACGAGCTTTGATGATACACTGAGTTGTTTCAAGGCATTCGTTTCCTTTTGATCTTTCATTTGGTTCATTGCCTGCTTAAAGAACTTTAAAGACCTTATTTTATCGCATGCTAGCTGTCATCTTTAAAATCATGATTAGAAATTACAATACCTGAATCACCGCGTCGCAATCGCGTATGCCTGAGACAACTAAATAGTTTATTATTGAATTTCTTCTTTCGTGCTGTTTCTGTTTCGGTTTCATCAACTGAACGATGGATGTGAGGTGCAGTCTAAATTTAGGTCACGTCCGGGACATAAAAACTGCAATATAAACGCTGCTACGTAATTTTCACTTCTTGCAGCACTTAAACCAGCCTGGATCAAGAGTTAAAACTACAACAAACCATGTACCAGGAGTTATATTTGTTTTTTGTCTCACGTTAGCTGATTATTAGCTACACATCACACCTATCGTTCGGTTGATGCAACCAAAACAGTATAAAGAAAAAATTCAATTATAAATTATTTATCAGTCCAGGGCGAATAAGACAGGGTGTTTCATTTATACCAAAGTCTAATGCATACAGTTTGAAAGAAGAAAAACAAGAAGCAAAATATCGGTGCCTATAAGATGTCAGCGATACATTAGAAGTGCGGGCGAGGTACTCTATTGACCTTAACCTGTCGTAAGTCCTTTAAGTTTGGATTCCGAACCTGCGTAAGTGCTCCACTGTTGTGTCTACGCCTTACTGGAGCGCTGTTTCAACGTCCGCCAGAGATCTGGTTTCGCACCATAGGGTAATGTCGTTGCCGCAGAAGGTGAGAAGAAGTTCGAACATACAGTAATATAGGCTGAGAAATATGATTGATCCTAGAGGTGCCCCTCGAGTAAAGTTTACTGGCAAGGATATAGACTATTCAGCCTTGAAACCCACTATCTGTCTTTGAAGATGTACACATTGGAGCCACATAGAATGTCGACAACGGATTTAAGTATATCGTGTGTAACGTTATCAAAAGGCATTTTCTCTCTATTGCGAGCAGCGCTTGTTTCTTTACTGTCTTTGGCTACAGAAGCTTGGTCCTGCGTGACGTTCTTAGGGTACTGTATGAGGTGGTGTGGAAAATTTTTCGCGTTTTTCAGGTGATCTTAAAGTTTCAGTACAAGCCATTACACTGACTTCCCCGCATATATTTTTAAGAACGTTTGTCAGAAGTTGTTGAGCATGCTCTTTTCCTGCTTTTGGGGTAATGATGTTGAGTGTTCACTACTTGTCCGGGAGGTCGTCTTCGTTGCAACCCTCGTCGATGTGAGATAGTCTCGTTATACGGTCTGCGTCAATTAGATTGCGCAGAAGAGTACATGTGAAGCCGTTTTGGGGGGGGGGGGGGAGGGGGGGGTGCCGTCGTCTGAATGTTTTAGGCCAGTACTATGTTGTGGTATCCTATAGTGAAGCCGCCATCGATGTTATCGCCTAGGTTTTTTATGTAGTACATGTAGGGACAGAGATCACTAAAAAAACATTAAAAAAAACACACATTCTTCTCTCAAGGTCACTAGTAGCACAACAGGGAACCAGTACACACCCTTTGCAAAGATTAGGCTAAAAGATAATTTCTTCCCACTGATATTCTGTAACTGAATGTTTGTGGATTCTGTGGATCATTGTGCTTTCTCTGTAGATCACAGCATATAAATAAAACTTCCCATGCTCATGTAACACCGCCATCTCCTGAGTTTACTTCACTTATCCTCCCCTTCTTCCTGAAGAGCTTTGCTTCACTCGGATTCAGCAGATTTCCAAAGGGCTTTACTGGGTAAAGCGCACCTCTTCATTGGACGTGAGTAGTGACACCGAATAATGTTTTTTTTCTCCTCCGCCGGCTCTGCTTCCTGGTCCTTGATTACTCAAAGCGAGAAAGAAACGCCCGACTGCCGTTCCCTTTCGAAGGAGAATGATGATTTTAACCTCTGCATAGCAGTAGCCTACTCGGGGAGATGGCAAGGCTTGAATCTGGCGACGTGGGCAAGTTCGATTTTTGCTGAACGACGATCATTTGGAAAGACCCTGCAAACTTTTGAGTCTCCTCACTGAGTGCATCAATAGACTCAAAGGGCCCAATGCTACCCTACAGCAGCGTCTAATGTAGGCAGCGTTTCCTGAGCGGTCGCCAAAGCCAGATGCTCGCGTCATATGCCGACAGCTGTGTTTTTATCATGCCTTCAAGCGTTCCGGAAACGCAGTTTCAAGCCGGAGATCGTAAAAGCTTCTTCGGTAACACACACACAGTATGAGCAATGCAAGGATGATCATCGATCAAAAACAGCAAGAGGCAGTTCAGGATGTACCGAGGAGAGCGGTTATAATAGGATCAATGCGCTTTACAGGGTCGCTTCATTTTTTATGGTGAAGAATGCATACCTAGTAAACGGCAGTACAGATTCCCAATTGTGTTGTTCTATTGCCACATCAATGTTTCTTTGATTCACTGAACATTTTTGTGTATAAGATACATGCAATTGATCACGTAGCTTTAGATCAAGTTGCTATTGAAAAATGTGTGCCAGTTACAAAATACAAATTCTTTACAAATTCTTTTCGTTCCTACTGTTCAAGGCAATAGTTCTGAACCTAAAACAAGGTCTTTGGTTGTCCAGGAAGAGCTTTTTCTTTGCACTCGTTTTAGGAAACCTCGTGAAGGGAATGCTTCAGCTTTGTTGATGATACAAGTGTCATGGCTCTCAGTAGTCCCATGCAATCCAAGAAGGGCAAAATATAGCAGTTCGTTCTTATAGTGCCTAATATCTACCTCAAAGTTTTTCATATGTATTTTAATTAGCGAAAGTTTATTGTTCTTTATAGGCAGGCAAGTTTCAGTTTAGAATATTTCAACGAACAGAGCAATGTTTGGCATCACGTTTTTGATTCTTTGCAATGCAGTGTCACAGTCTGTGATTGATGTTTTTGTTCTACACACGAAAAGGTACCGATCTAAGCACGCGAGTGAATATCTACCATGGACACGCAATGTGGTTCAAATCAATGAAGAAACTGTTGGCCACTATGCTTGAAAACCGGACCACCTAATATAGCACAGATTCTACCCTTCGCCGCACCGGAGCTCGTCAACCTGCTGATCCCAAACCAGTCAGATGCGCTTGTTTCACTACCTCCTTTATCCCTTCACTTAGACTGCGGTTCAGGTGTCCAACGATATATGAGATAGATCCTGCGTCTTTTGCTTCCCTAAAAACCAATTATTATTATTATTATTATTATTATTATTATTATTATTATTATTATTATTATTATTATTATTATTATTATTATTATTATTATTATTATCATTATTCATCTATAATGTGACTGCCCCTAAACGGCGTTCCGCAAAAATGCGAGTGGACAAAAGCTTCTACCGGGGCGGCAGGCAACACATCCGGCATTGATAACCTTTAGGAAGCATACCAAATATCTGCAGCTCAGTGTTCTAGTGTTTGCAGTGCTCTTTCAGCCCCACAACACTTTTCGTGAAGGAAGTGCTCCCTCATGACACATTATCCCACCCTTTCTGCTGCACTCGAAGGAAGCATGTTGAGACCGATAGATATTTCACTGGCCGAGAGCCTAGTGTACACCCTTACACTCATGAAGAACTCATTTCCCAGAATACTCTCATGCGTACCACGTGCGAGTACAAAGAGTGCTATCATATGTAAAGTTTTATTAACTAAAACCATCCTTAGCAGACATGGACAGAAAGATCTGCACAGACTCGCCTTTTTACCTTAAAGGTGGGTTGCGCAAAAGAGAAAATTCTCATGAAAGAAGACGAGGCAAGCGCAAAATACTAACTGATTTGTTCAAAGAACAGACATTTAAATATCGGGACGGACAAGAAGACGACGAATTGTGCAGTGGCGCGGGCAGGAGTGCTCGCGCCAGGACGTCTGCCATTAAATCATCCTGTAAACGTCTGTCATCTCCTCTCAATCATCGAATTGCCATCACATAACAATATCTGCATGTCAGCGCAGGCACAGAAGGGTATCACAAAGTGTAAAAAAAAAAAACAAGACAACGCCGTCATGCTTTAAAGAAAAAACGTTCCTCTCTTTTATTTAGTCTGATTGATGTATCACTTGACACTTATGCATTTTGTCCTTTCTACTTGATAAAAAAATGCTTCTAGAAGTTCCATTGCTTTCACACATCACTCAGACTCTATAAGAGAGAAGCACGCTTCCTTGAAATTATGATGACGTAAACCTGTAATTTTTGTTTACACTCTTTGTTTGTGATACTATTTTGTGCCTGCACTGGCATGCACATACTAAATGTCGGTTATTTGATTAACTCAGTTGTTAATAGTTTTTGCTTGTTCAGTCTCCTGTCATGTCAGTTGTTCCTTTTGCGCAACCCATCTTTATGCTACAAAGAAACAACTTGGCCAACAAATCATTTTGCTGAGCACACCTTTCTGTCCGTGTTTTCATGCACTGGTTTTGATTAATGCATAATCAACTAGCCCAACAAGCCACTTTCAAAAGTGAAGTGATCTGTTAAACACCACCATTCTTATGGCACTCGAATGTAAAGTGGTGAAAGAAAAGAAGCAATCAAGTTGAAACATGCCCTTCAATGCCAATACATCAAAAAGTTTTAATAATAATAATAATTGGTTTTTGTGGAAAGGAAATGGCGCTGTATATGTCTCATATATCGGCGGACACCTGAACTACGCCTTAAGAAAAGGGGTAAAGGGGGCAGTGAAAAAAGAACGGAAGAAAGAGGTGCGTAGTGGAGGGCTCCGGAGTAATTTCGACACCTAGGGATCTTTAACGTGCACTGACATTGCACAGCACACGGGCGCCTTGGCGTTTTTCCTCCATAAAAACGCAGCCGCCGTCGTCTGGACCGAACCCGGGAACTCCGGATCAGTAGTCGAGCACCCTAATCACTAAGCCACCGCGGCGGGTAAAAAAGTTTTGCAAAATTTGTTCTTAACGCATAAGACATATAGGGCTCTTAAAGCTAAATCTATTAATTCTGTCTGCTTCCCATGGCTTCGGAAGCTCTGGGCATTCAATGAAAGATTTTTAAACTCTCATGTCGTAAAGGTTATTGAAAATGGAACGCCGGAATGGAAGATGCGCGGCCTGAGACGGCACCACTAAGGCGCGGCACACTCACATTAAGCGGAGCCCCCCGGCACTCCGGAGGAATGACGGGTCTTTCTAGGAGGCTGCTCCTCCCTGCGACCATCTCATGATATGAGATGGTCGCCCGGAGGAGCAGCCTCGACCGGACCTGAGCGTTGAGACAAAACACAGCGCTTCACCTCTCGCGGGATGCTCCATGCCCATGTCACACTCATTAAGTTCAACCCGGGTCGGGATGCGTCCCACACCAAGGCTGCAAGAGCCGCTGGAATCGTCCACATTCCGCACCGGGCTCATCTTCGCAAGGGGCGCGTTGGACGCCGGCGTAAGCTGGCACACAACAGTGGATGCCTCCTGTACCTTGCGCAACGTAGGAAGCCTCTTCAAGCGCCCCGTTTGCTTCGCCTAGGCACCGCGACCTTTCGAGTAGCCCGCAGTAGCACGCTTCGCCGTCAGCCCGAAGACACGACCAGCCTGCTTTCCCAGTGCACCGCACACTTTGGAAGGGCGCAAAGCGCTCAAATGTACAGCACTTTCTTTCCTTGAACCGTTTACTTGTCCTAGACATTGTGAAATTTAGACGCGCATGACGGGGCTGGAGGCCTCGATGCGGCAGGAGTCGTCGCGTCGATAGCGCGAAGCACACGAGATGGAGTGGGGCCACCACGGTATCAGCTGTCGACGCAGACACCGCAATAACATGCTCCGTTGGACCAGCCGCAGACTTGACAAACGCCACGTCAATGGCTGGTCGCTCCTCCCGCCTCTGCGCCAAAATCCGAACGCGGCAGCGCACTTGACGTGGGGTCTTCCACAGGGTCCATTTCTGCCTCCTCTCGGCTGGCTGTCGACCCAGCCGGCTGACCAGAGGGGGCTGTCCCTGTAGCCGTCACTGGTGTGAGCGGGGGAAAAGCAGCTGTAGCCGCGTCCGATTAGGAACGGCGCACTGGACCCGCCACGGTGGCTGTGGTTAAGGCGCTCGTCTACTGAGCCGGAGTACCCGGCTTCGAACCCGACCGCGGCCGCGTTTTGGTGGAGGCGAAACGTAAAAGGCGCCGCCCGTGTGCTGTGCAATGTCAATGCACATTAAAGATCCCCAGGTGGTCAAAATTATGCCAGAGACTTCCAGTACGGCACCTCTTTCTCCATTTATTCTTACACTCCCTCTCTTTATCTCTTCCTTCACGGCGCGGTTCAGGTGTCCACGGAAATGTGAGACAGATAAGAGCCATTTCCTTTCCTCAAAAACCAATTTTCAATTTTTATTTACACGCCACAGTCGGGTGATCATAACCTCAGCGCCGGCAGAGCAGGGCACAGCCTTCGCTCTGGTGGCCGTGGACTACGCCGCGTAAACAAAAAAAAATGCCGAGCATTGCGACCGAAAGTGGCCCGCGGAGCCCCACCGACGGCAAACACGGTGCATACCTCTGAGGGTATGCCCTGTAGGCACGCCCGCTTTCCAGCCCCGGCACGGCCCACGTGAGATCTTAGTGGTACGGGGTGTGCAGCTCAAATTAGGCTTAACGAGGTTCATTCCACACAGAGCGGGCGAAATCCCGATACCACGCGAAAGCCCGGCACCCCGCGTCGTCGCGAGGTTTGAAGGCGGGAATTTTTGAAAATGCATTATACATTTCTCGCTCGCTTTTGAGGTCTCGTACGCGGCATGAACGCTCGTTGGCCTGTGCTCTACATAAAGCAAGCTTAATCTTTAAAGCCAAGCTCGAACACAATTTTTTGTGGCCCTTTCAGTGTCCCCTCTGATTTTTTTCACGTGGCTCTTAGAAGGAAATTTAAGAAAGCTTAAGCCCGGTCGTTTGTCATTACTTCACGGTCGGAAGAGTGTAACGCTTTTTTTGCCTACGGCAGTGAGAGCTCAGAACTACGATACGGCTTAGTAGGTTACAGCTCTCAAGAGATGCTGCAAGTGCCCGTAAAGAATAAAAGGAAAGAAAATTGCAGATTGGACCTGTAGTCACTCTAAGTTTGTTGGTAGGCACATAAAAACCTCCAAGATTCTCGTCTTCGTCCAAATCGGCTTTCACCACAAACACTCGCGCTTCATACTAATAAGAGCGCTGATTTTCTAATGGTCTTCGCAAAACACTAGCGTTCTAAAATCTATTACGAAAGCGAAAGTGACATTGCTGGCGTCTCGGCTCAGAATACCTAACTTGACTCTTCCCCGTTCCGGCTGACCATGTTTTATTACGTGACTTTTGTGCGCATGGTTTATTGCTCTTTATCATACACTGCTTGCCCGGTAGCTGCATACGAAAAAAGACTAGGAAAGCTGGCGAGTTAGTGGATGCCGCTGTACTGCATGCGTGAAAGCTATATGAGTTGCGAAAATGTGAAAGCCGCATCCGTTTCAATCGCAATAAGTTATGCAGAATTGCAGCACCGAGGCACTGCGATGCTAGATCGTGCTTGAAAGCACGTAAAAGCCTGGACAGCCAGACGTGTACTGTTTGCGCTAACGTTGACCTTGCATTGAAAGAAGAGGCATTTACCAAAAAGTGCTGGAAGAAAAAACAAACCAAAATTACATCCTGTTAAGTATGTCGCACAAGCGTTCTGAAATTTCAACTGGAAATATATACAGAATCGTAGCTTGGGTTTTCATATCGAGAGCGAGATTGCTTTATATGGTTATACGTTTTCATGGTTCTGGCTTTTCGGCACCTTTCGGCCGCAAAATATTTATGGATTGCCAGTAAAAAGTCGTCGCTCCATTAATAAATGATTGAGACGCAGGGCTTCATTCAGGGACACTTCTCACAACCTTTCTACAGAAACCCCGTCAGACTGATACTTAGCACAGAAATACGTGCACAAAGAACAGCAGTCAAACGAAAGTCTGTGTACCAAGTATCAGTGTGGGGCGGTTACATTACAATGAAATACCAACTAGCCCCCGTTAATGCTCGATTAAATATCTTGGGTAAGAGCACATGTTGCTCCATCAAGGCATTCAATTCATTTCAAGGCAGATTTTCAAGCACATCAAAGGGTGTGCTATATTCGAGGACGGTGTGGAATGTGTGGAATATAACTAGATATAACCAGGAGGCACAAATATCTGAAGACTACTAATTTAAGCGTGAGCACTGGCTGGAAAGACAACCAGTATGAGCAAAAAAAATGTAAGGCCAAGTAATAGAAAATGCGTAAAAACAGTTCATTTCACTTCCATGCTGCCGCGATCGACCCCCTATACATCAACGAAAGGCAGAAAATCAAGTCAGTCTTTCCAGGATTGTTCGCCAGTTTTGAGGCGTTTGTGCCTTACACTGCATATTTTCTCGGCACTCTTGAATAAATATTACACCATTTGTTTCCCGCCTTGTGGAGAAGTTTAGCTGGTTTGTGCACAGCACAGCTGTAGCTGGGCTTTCGAAGTGGGGAGCAGTCGACAATATAAAGCATCTTCCAACTAAGCTACTACTATCCGCTGCCGGGAATATTTTTTTTGCACGGCAAGCCAATGAAGACATAACAATATGACGCATGTCAATGCCCCGAGTTTTTGGCTACTAGCCTATTGCGAGCCCTCCACTCCTTACTACTGCCCGCTTCTCGTTCCTCACAGTGACATGACCCGGGATACCGAGCTGTCGTCCCGATCGGGAACTAGAAAGGCACTGACTTTGAGAAGGAAATGACGATGGCCGTGACACAATGGTTGCGCAATGAAAATAAGTTTAATGACTTGCGGCCATGGTGGATGAGACGATGATCCCTTCAACGATGGCCAACAATCTGCCGGGCCGCAGGTCATCAGGAATTCACAGCCGACGCCCATGGCCGCACTGAATGGCATGGGTATTTGTGCTCATGTGTGGGCGGCGTCTGGGGTAGGTGTGGTCATAATGGCTAGTCGTTTCGTCGTTTTCTGTTCGTCTTGTCTTCAAGTCGAATGGAAAGCCGAAGTTGGTTCCAGTCTGGCAGGCTGGGAAGCAGCCAGGTGGCGCATTCCTGGAAAATGCCGCCGACTACCTGGACGCAGGGCGCCGAAGATACAGTACCAGGATGATGAGCGTCGCCGGCAATTGCACCAAATATTACGTGACGGCAAGCCGGTGAAGACAACTACATGACGGATGGAGATGGAATGATTTAATGGCTGCGAGCCAAGCACGAGCGCTCCGTCCTACGCCAATGCGCGCTTCGCCTTCTTGTAGTCCCTGACAATGTCACTATGCTCTGACCTACATGGCACATGCTTTTCGAAAGTAGCTATGGCCACTGCGTTATGTTGGCAGAATAGAGCAGCTCACGTTATCCACGCAACAAAGTGCGCCTTTTTTTTTCCTTTTGGGAACTCCCTAATATATGGCGTCTATAGAAAACAGTACAGATAGTAATTTTTTTTAAAGGACCGATCTCAAACTGTTTTCCCTTGAGAGCACAACACCGAAAAGGAATTAAAATTTGTTTCTTTACCACAAAAACACGTATAAAATTCTGATATTTGTTAGAGTTATAAACTGTAGAAAAAGTATCAGAAATGCTTAAAATGCTTAAAGTTCACGCGCACAACAGGGTTTCTCAGCTCATTCGAACAACCTCTTCAGGAAAAACCTATGTTGCATACTTCAAAAATTATGCAGCTGATTTTGTGATTATTGCCTTCATCGTATGTTTCAAATTATTGCACCTGGCAGTGTTTTCTTGTCCGCTGCTGACATTCTGTTGCCTGGTTCTCCGAGATGAAATCGCAGTGAGCCTGAAGATAAATTAGATAAATTTTATTCGTTACTAATGCACAAAATTCCTATCGGACGGCCAAAGCGATAATACTTGAAAACACCGTAGACTCTTTGCAAACAGTGTATAGATTTTATATTTGTGGAACAAGTAGAGTGCCTTTTCTCTGATGCGTTCTCTGTTGCGTTTGAGAACACTTTCCTAGCCTCTCTCACAGGAGCTTGTCATGATAGTGTAATAGTTGTAGTGTTCCTCAGGTTCGTCGCGTGCGTAAAATGTCTGTAAGTATGCTTGTGCAAGAATGCGCCAGCATCCCCGTTCCTAGCATTCTCCAGACCACCAATCTCACCTGCAATGCGAGACATATTTGAAAACTAGCCGATATTAAAAGCAGATGCTTTCATCCAAACACCGATTACAAAGATAGTTTCCTACATGTGACCTCACCGCTATGTGCTTAGAAGTGATGTAACGTGAATGAAGATTTCTTTAATGACAACATTTCTTGTTTTGTTCCGTCTGTGTGCGTGAGGCCAAAACATTATACAGCATTTCTGGAGCGGGGTAATCAACGCGCAGTATGGATTAGACACCTAATTGTTTTTTGAAGAATAACAAGTCATGAGTGATAGCTATACCCCGTAGACATCACCAAATCTTGACATTATTTTGCCATGATTTCTATTTATTTTGAGCACTCACGAGACCAATGTATTTTGCGTATAGGAATAATCTTTCATTTTCTTGCTGAACCATGGAATGCTGTTGGTAGACAAGTCGCACCATAGTTGCATATAATGAATATGATGGCAATGAGCGAGTCAATCAGAGCACTGAGGGTAGCTATAAATTTATCCCGGTTCTATACAATGCAGCTAGGAAGAAAATGGGGCAAAAGTTGAATTAAAATTTAGTAATTGGTTTGCTTTTACGGGCTTTACCGTCCTAAAGTCATTCAGGCTGTGAGAGACGTCGTAGTGGAGGGCTCCGGATAATTTCCACCACCTAGGGTTTTTTTAACTTGCTCTGACATCGCATAGTACACGGGTGTCTAGCATTTCACCTCCATCTAAATGCGACAGCTGCGGCCGGCATCGAACCTGCGTCTTTCGGGTCAGAATATAAACGCCATAACCACTTAGCCACCACGGTGGCTATTTAGGTAACAGCTTTAATTTCAATAAAATTGGCTTCACTGTAGCAAACTTATTTTATGTATGGTAGTTACAGAGAAATTGGTAATGCATTCAGTGATAATGGCGTCGTCAGTAATGGTACTTTCACGAAGTATGTATTAAAATATGTCAGTATTGCTGCACTTAGATTACAGGCAGAGGTATCAGAGCAATGCTTTGGTTGTTTAATAATTTGTCCTATTGAATTCTAAAAACAAAAAAATATACATCGCTGCATCTGTGGTAGCAACAGAGAATTTTTGGCAATTATTGTTTGATTAAACAAAATCACCAATTTTTGTAACTGCACCGGAAAACACGCTCACCTTTTTCATTTCATCTCTCCATTCTGCCTGCTGTCCTTTATTTCCGCTGCCCCAGCTCAGGTGCTTCAGTATCGATGGCAGATGCCGGGGTTAGCAAAAATCTTTTGCTTCCTTTTTACTATTATTTTTAATAAAACCACTACCACCACTTCACACAGCACCCGTTATAATTTGTCGGAAAACACGAGAAGCTTGTTAGACGAGCGGTGAAAAACGTCGATGACCACAAAGATCGCAAAACCGTTAACCGACGACATGTACAAGAAAACAATTGATAATGATTGGTGGAGCTAGGATTTTTTCCTTTGTCGTGATAACGACACGCCCCCTATTAGGTGTATTCTGCCGCTCCGGAAACACCTCAAAATGAATGCACTTGTAAGATCTTACCGTGAACAATGTCGTCGCATCACGTGTCACTAACACTAAACTATACTGGCGTGAGTCGATGTGCAATGCGAGTGCACTAACTCTATCGAGCAGACTTCTAACACTGATGTGTACAAAAAACACAGTATAATGAGACAAGTGATGCAAAAATCCTACGAAAGCAGTTCGATTCAAGTTGGACGATCCCTTTGATGTTTTTTCCTCCACTAGAAGCTAGTACTCTAAGCAGGGACTTCACAAAAGCAGAATTTTTCTTGTTGTTAAAGCGGTCGAGGTGGGTCGGATATGTCAGTGGCTGAGTGGTACAGCTCCCAGCCTAGAAGGGTGGGGTGAAGAGGTTGCTGAAGGCGGGAACGCGTACCCGTCTCCGAGGGGGATGTGCACACATTCACTGCTGCTGTTGCACTACAAATAATTTCAAATTTCAGCTACGCGCCGCGTGTAAGCGGATCCTCTTTTCTCTGAGCCCCTTATAACGAAGAAGACGCTCAGAAAGCTTCTAAAATTAGATGGCTGCCATCAATGCTTGTTTTTAGTTAAGGAAGTATTGAAGGCAGCTCATCTGAGGTAAAGAAACCCAGTAAACTAGACTGCGTTCTAAAATTTGCCATTAGTAAGCGCGGCCCCTCTGCTCAAGAGCGTCACGCGCGACTTATATCGGCAATCCACAACAGCGAGCACGCTACAAAACACGACCCTGCCGCGACACAGCCAAAAGACATGAATCTCCTTAGCGATAACGTTGAGCGTGATTGTTGTTGTCGTCTTCATAAACTTTCCTCCTTGCCGAATGGATACAGAACACACCGCTATGGGGAACTTGCGCCGAACTTTGCGGTGCTGATTGCAGCGCCATAACACGCTAGCGAGAAGAGCAAGCAGTTTTGGGTAGTACTAGTAGTACTTTTCCGCGCCACCTTCAGGCGCTTATTGGCGTGAGCCTCCGCGCTCTGTAGAAGGCGGACGTGCCATGCGTCAGCTTTCTGGGATACGCCGAGAGAAGCTAGGCAATGAATGCTGTCAGCCAAACGCGGGTATCTAATCGCGCAGAATGTGTTCTTGCGTTTGCAGCGGCCCAAGTGGCCGACAAAAGCAGTTTTGAGTCACCGAATCGAACAATTGCAGTGCTACCTAGGCAGCACAGGTTCCCATCGCATTGCCCTCTTAAAGTGCGTTAAACGACCTTAAAATTTGAGAGTGCACTACCACTCAGGTGACGAAAAATTATTTTCGCCGATCTTAGTTTGAAGCCTGACCTTCAAACCTTATCCTCGCGAAAGCGAGGTCAAACGCGATGTGCTTGCGAACATGCTTCGCATTTGGACAAGTCAGCTAAATGGGTTGAATCTTTTTCTCTTTCCTTTGCAGCCGTAGCCGCAGAGCCACGGAAAGTTGACCGCGAGTTTGAAAGTCTTGCTAAGCGTGCGTTTCGCTTAACTGTTTTAATTTATAAAAAAAATAGATAGGAGTATCTTAAGTAAAGAGCGCTGATCAGCTCATCCTGTTAAACAAAAAGATATCTGCTATATTTTTTATAGTAGATCATGGCGTATTGGTAAAAACAAAAAAAAAATCGCTCTACTCGTTCGTCCTTTACCTTCAAAGCATACGCGGGGACGGTGATTGAAATACTAATATTCTGGTGCACGAGGCGCCTTGGTCAAGTTTCAAAAGAAAAATCGAGGACTAGTCTGGGGCAAAGCATGCTGCATGCGATTACGGTACATCCCTGCGCTGCACACGCTTCCCGCGTAAAAACTCGGGCAGAATATTTAATTGCGCAGTGTCTCACGCGTGACAGTTCGATACTCGTTCTTGCGCGTGCAGTGCGCAAGCTGCAGGCAACATAATGGATTCCGAAAAGCCGTTCAGCTCGCGACGAAGCAAAAAAATAGTAAAAGTTAGGAGGTATGGCAAGGAATAATTATTCTCATCAGCCTGCAAAGTGTTGCGCAAGAGTTCCTGCTGTGAGCATAGGCAGCGGTAACGATCATTTAAAACTGGGCGGAGGGTTCCCCTCATCTTACGTAACGACCAGTTTGTGCTTGTTCTTGCAGCCAACTATAAGGTATAAAAGGAACCCCTCCAACTGAGCTAATCAGAAGCTTCTGCTCCTCCAACGGACTAGGAACATCAAAATGGTTAGCCATCATATTCTTTCCTATTCTCGCGGGTAGCAGTAATGCACTGGGGTTAGGCTATGCACATTTAGGAAACATTTAGACTAGGTGAATGTATGCTTAAGGAGAACTTAGCTTTTTCGGAGTTAAACATCCGGTAGCTGAATTATATCGGTATCCCACCAATCTTGCAGCGAATAAATCAGGAAAAAAACGGTGCTGGTGGAACTATTAAAAGGCCCAACTTTTCGAGAATTCTGGGATGTTCAAGAACTGAAATCTATTTAAGCTATAGGTAGAGCCCTGCATGACTTTTTTTGTGTGTCCGCAATTGAAATGACGTAATCGATAAGAAAGTTTCAGTATGGTGAAGCTTGGTGTGACACCACGGATGGTTAGATCTGACAGTTCCACTTCCGTCAGCCACAACTTTCCGTGCGTAGTTGGCTGCTGCCGAACGGCGCTGGGTGGCCTTTGCCTTTGGTTACGTTGGTTTCCTTTTTACAGAGCAAGCGTTTGCGCGTTAGAAATGTATCCGTACCGTCAATGACGTTATCACGCTCCTTCCTCTTGCTACTGTGCGTTGCGGAGAAATTTGAACGTCGTGGCTATTTAATCCATCGATTATATATCCATTTCAAAAAGAAGCCCAAAAGAAATTTACATTCTTTACCTGGAACTACCATATGTCTAACAATATAAATTCGTCGAATTCTAAAACCTATCCCGTCGCCTTTGAAAGATATTATATAGCACACCAAACGTTTAAAACAATGTTACCTCTCAATGTACTAACTGATAACTAATTACAGTTAGCAGAGATACGTGGATACTTCAGATATATTCCTTTTTGTAATAAATAGAAAGCCCAAAAATATTTTTCATCTATTGATAACTGACCTCTTTAAATTGCAAACTTTATTCTGCTAGCCACAGCACATGTTACCATAAAATCTTTTCTCATGTTAGGCAAACCGTCTAGCAATGGCTCATTACCTTTCATTCTTTGACCGTTTTTCTTTCAATGTGTTTCAAGTGCATAAAGCCTTACAGGTAAAGCAAAATAAATTCCTTGATAACTGCCTCATCATCAGCGTGTCACCGCGGTATGAAATGAGAAACCTCGCAAAGAATGTGAGTATTTTGCGCTGAAATGTAACCTTTGTATCACCCAGATTCGTGCCTGCATCGTCCTTGTCCTGGCCACCAGCGCCTTCGCTGGTCAAGTTGGCCACTTTGGCACCGGTGCCTACACCCTCGCCAGCAACCTCGGCTACGGCCTTGGTTACGGTAACCTCGGCTATGCCGGTCTTGGCTATGGCGGCCTCGGCATCAGCCACTACGGTCTCTCTCACGGCATTGGCTACTCCGGCCTTACCGGCTACGGTCTTGGCTACGGATACGGATATGCCCAGCCTGCCAGCTACGCTGTTGCCGCCCCAGCTGTTGCCCGCACCGTCTCCACCTACCACGCTGCTCCAGCCGTGACTGCCGTTCACGCCGCCCCAGCTGTTGCCACCGTCGCCCACGCCGCTCCAGCTGTCGCCACCTACGCCGCTGCCCCTGCTGTCACCAGGGTCGCCACCTACGCCGCTGCCCCAGCCGTCAGCTATGCTGTTGCCCCAGCTGTGACCAAGGTTGTGCAGTCCGCTCCAGCCATCGCCACCTATGCTGCCCCAGCTGTCACCAGGGTCGCCACCAGCTATGCTGCCCCAGCTGTTACTGCTGTCCACGCTGCCCCAGCCGTTGCCACCTACGCTGCTGCCCCAGCTGTGACTGCTGTCCACGCTGCCCCAGCCGTTGCCACCTACGCTGCTGCCCCAGCTGTCACCGCCGTCCACGCTGCCCCAGCTGTGGCCACCGTCCACGCTGCTCCAGCTGTCGCTGCCGTCCACGCTGCTCCAGCCGTCGCTACCTACGGTACCTACGGTTCCTATGGTCTTGCCCACTCCGCCCCAGTCTACTATGGATACGGTGTTGGATCCCTCGGCTATGGTGCCGGCCACTACGGTTACGGCCACGGTCTCCTCGGCTACGGCCTGAACTACGGCTACGGCCTCGGCAGCCCACTCAGCTACTCCACCCTCCTCCGCAAGAAGAAGTGTAAGTACTTAATAACTTGTGCAACAGACGTCGTTTTTTCTTCCTCCCTAATATGCCTCTTTCCTTCACATTGCAGAATTTTTCTACTTTGTGGACATCACCCCACGATCAAAGCCGAGAGCAGTGGAGGAAGAGATTTCCAGGTCCCTATCAGTTGTACTGATAATGACCAACAAATAAACCTATTGTCTCCTGAACTTCTCACTGGATGGTCGGGTCATAACAGCCGTACCGCTGCATGGTTGTAAAGGTTGAAAGAAAAAAATGAAGCGCTCTGATGTATGTTTTGCTCTCCTATGAGCGCCCGCACATAAAGTTTTTAATGCTTCAGATAGTAACTGCGAACCTCTAAATCAGTTTAACACGCGCAGGTAAGACGTTTCTACCCTTGGCTGGAAAGCTCTGAGTGACCCTTAGTGCTGATGGCCTAGGCTATTACATATCACTTTAATTAAGCCACAAAGCGTGCCCAGCCAATTGGAAACTCATAAAGCATTCATTTTAAGTCAGGCGCCCTGTGTGAGCCATGTGCTGTGTTCAGCTATTTAGTTTTTAAATGATAGGTCGTCGGCCGCTTACGTGTGCAATGTACTGAATGTTGAGGGCGCCATGGCGGCAATTTCGCAGACCATTTGATTATCCAACTCACATCCATCGAGCTTGTTATGTCCAGGAATCTAGCCAAGGGTTATTGTAGTGTTGTGAATGCGGTTATGCATGGGTATTGATTGGAATGGCGTGTAGCTGCAGTTCCAGTTGCTTGCGCTGCATATTGCTTATTTCTTTGAAGGAGTGGTTATATACTTTGATAACGTTGTTTTTCTTGATTGAGCACAGATAGTTCTTGCATGGCATTTATTATTCCGTGGGTTTCTGGCGCGAGTGTGTTGAGAGCCTTAGAGAATGGCCAAGCCGTGTGGTTGCTCGTCGCACTTTGTCCTAAAGCTACTCTGCTTAAGCTTATGACCGCAATTTAGGGCGTGTCGTATCCATTCACATCATTCCACCCTCTCTTTTTGCTCAGTCAACTTTTAATGACAACATAGAAAAATGCATTCAGGTAGTCAAGATACTGACGTGAGCTCCCGTTGCTGTCCCTTGACGACGATGTAGTTCACACTATGAAAGAGTCTCCGCGAATGGCGCCAAAACTGTTCAAATTACAATGCCCACTATTTTGCGTGAGAACTCTCACGTTATTTTTCTACGAAATATTGCAGCAAGTAGTTCGTTCACTTAAAGCTGCTATGTTTCAGCCTTCTCGTGTCATCTACCCACTGTCTGGATTTCTCTCCCCTTCTTTTTGTTCTTCTAAAACATGGCGCATACCCATATGGTGGAGATTGGCCAAGGTGTAGTGGCTTAATCAAGGAAATTTTCATAGGCGATTGCGACAAAAATTTAGCGCTATGGGTGAATTTAAAAAAATTGTATAGATGAAAAACGACAGACGAATATACAAAGTAGCGCAACAAACAGCATTTTGATCAGAAAAGAAGGGCTCGAGTTATTTTAAAAGAGTTACCAGATCAACCTTCCAGTTTCATTTGTGTAATCATGGAGAATCACACAAATTTAATCCAATGCAAATTCTTGGGCGCTCAGACCGAACAGCAATGACACTCGTAGAGATAATGGCAGCCCTAACCTTGAGAGAGGGACCTCCAAGTAAATCTTTCTCTGAAGTGCAAACTTTGGACAGTAGAGGAGAAACTGGTCTACAGATTCAACTTCCTCGCATGAGTCACATAGGTCTGTCGGTGTCGACCCACATCTGAATTGATACAAATTCAAACTGGGAATCCTGCCCCGCAACCGCGTCATCGATACCTCACACAGCCTGGTTTTACACGAACGGGCGTTACAATTATATATAATCAGTTGTATTTAGTAAAGAATCAGGTAACATGGCTGATATGTGCTGGAACCGATGAAACCTGGAAATCGCCGACAGCGTGAAATGCGGGACAAGATGTGTGACTGAACTGTTAAGAGCCGACATTGATAAGAAATCAGCTACCTTGTTTGAATGAATACCTGCATGGTCAGAGGCCCAAACAAAACGAACCTCCTTCAAAGAGCATGTGACAAAATATCGCAGGAAACCCCTTGAAAAATCTGTGTAAGATGTTTCAAGGGAGAGCACAACTGACAAACAATAAGCTAGGATGATACCTTGTGACACTTAACATGAAAATTTGTGCAGGGCCATTTCAAGAACTAAACATTCCGCAACAAATATAGGAACATAAATCGGGATGCGGAGAGAATAGCTCTATGCTAAATCCTGCGAAAAGATGCCAACTACAGTGACAGAGGCATCAGTAGAAAGCACAGTACGATAGGGGTATTCCTTTATGTGATCAGACAGAGGACCATTTAAACTGTTTGCGGGCATGTGTTTTGCATGAGATGGGAAGATGTGGCCAAAATGAAGTTCTACTGCAGCCGGCTTCTCATCAACCCACTGCAAAAAACTGAGAACGACACCAATCGGTGATAAAAAGTTCTGCGTTACCGTAACTTGTGTCATTTGATGCCGTGGCCAATGATGAGGTGGGACTAAGGCTGGCCGAGACACAAAAATAGGAGTACTGACTTTAGTCACCGGGTCAAACGACCAGAGGAAAGTTTGCACTGTCAGTATTCGAAAGCGCGAATATTGAACAGGGATACGGGCTTCCAAAAACAGCAGGGCGTTTGAAACTGATTTTGGGAAACCAAGGCACAGACGTAGAGCGCGCTTTTCCAGTAAGATTAAGGTTTGAATCTTGTAGTTTGCGCTACCATAGAAGAGAATGCTACTAAATTTATGTATAGGTCTGACATATGATTTGTATAGTAACAATAATATGTTGTGACGCATTCCAAACTTGTTATTGCCGATTCGTGTCAGTCGGCGTGAGGAGAGTCCTCCTTTAAACACATTGTTCTCTATATGAAGGCCACAGTCTAATGCTGGGTGACAAGCAACACCTTGATATTTAACGGATGCAACTTGCGGAATCTTGTTAGGGCGATGGACTAGTGAAACGTGCTATGGCGTGTCTGGAGGAAATACTAATACGCCGCATTTGTTAACATTCAGGTATAAATTATTACGGTGCAATCATGCTCTAAGAGCATCCAAATATCCCTCCAAATCACAATAAAGGAAATGAAGATCCCTGGCCGAGGCGAAAAAAGCTATGTCATCTGCATACACAAAAACTATTATGTCGCTGTCCAAAATATTAAAAAGCATCGGTGATAGCACCGATCCTTGCCGCACACCTCCTGATTGATAATATGCATTAGAACATTGGGTTCCCTCTGTGCAGTAAAAGTGTCTGCACACTCAGAAATTCAGATATTCTCGCATAAATGTAGGTTGCAGCATTTAGCTGAACAAGTCTGTTAAGTAAAATAGTATGTTCTACACTGTCATAGGCCTTTGCTACATCAAGAGTTACCAAAGCTGAAACTTCCCTTTTGAATAGCGAGAGCCGGATTCTATTCCCTAAATCCACATGCGCGGACAATATAGAGCATCCGCGACGAAAGCCAATCTGTGCTGAGGTGAGACCGTTAACGTCATGAACATGTTTTTTGAGACCATTATCATTATTAATTCTATTATTTTGGCTGAATTTGAAGTTAGCGCGCAATTGGCATAATATTTTCTAAGACGTGTCCTTTCCCTGCATCTTTCAACAATAAAATACATTTCGCTATCTTCCAAATACTTGGAATCCATGCATTTTCCAGCGAAGCATCGACATTATCTAAGAGGTCGCATGTGAAATCCTGGGTTAATGTTTTAGTCACACCAACAGTGACACCATTTTGTCCTGGAGCTGCAGGATGCAACATTTCCAAGACTGAGAGGAGCTCTGAATTGTCAACCTCGTTATAATCCGAAGAGGGTGAGATTGTGCACAAAGGGACGTTTTCTGTGTCTGGAAACGTAACGCCAATTCCTGAGCCATACACTCCAGGTTTTTTTTAGTCTTTTGCGGTGAAAACGCTGTTTACGTAGTGAGGTGAGGGACTGGAGAAATCTTGTAATGTTCCATGAATTATGCAGGGCATTCTGATAACGAGAATTTGAAAGATATTCGTTTAAATTTTGGTCATACTCCTCATTGGCTTTTGCAATTGTTCGTCTGAAAGCCGCAGAAAAGAATTTGTAATTTAACCAATTCGGTGGACTCTGGTTGCAGGATAGCCTCTTCCAGGCCGCTTTTCTGCGACGATAAGCCTCCTCACATCCTTCTGTCCACCAAAGGAGGCGGGGTTTATTAGAGGGTGCTTCGGGTGCAGTGAATATTCAGTGGTATTGAGTGAGTCCATAATTTTTCTAGGCCTCACACAAGAAAATGATGTGCTCCAGTGATAGGTCACCAAATGTGCAAAGCAAATCAAGAAGATGGAGTACACGCGCAAGATTTGGCGTGGATCGTTGCCCGGCTACTAAAGCAATGTAATTGCAGATAAGGCAGTCACTAGCTGTTTTTAAAGCACCGCAACCGAAGAGTAAGATTTCGCGCGAAAATCAATTTAATTATAGATAAAATTATGTGCACAGAAAGTCCCTACTTGCATACACCGTTTTATTATTATTACATAAGACACCTGACAAACCCGGTTGCTTAAATAAGCTATTTAGTGGGTATCAAAATATAGCATATAACCTTCAATGATTAGATAAAGAATACACGCCAAAATACAGAGGAACAATAATGCTGTGAACGAAAGATAGACTTCTACTCAAGTCAGCGTTTCTTTTTCACACTTTCACAAAACGTTTTTTTACATTACAAGCCTCCAGCTGGGTGCTTAAATTCCCAGCTCTGTGGGCGAACATTCGTAGAATGTAGTTTTCTGAGTTGCTCTTCCCAATAAGGGAACAAGGGCGCGTTCCTCAATACAGTGTGAAATAATTTTCCACTAAATCGCCCAGGCAAACACCCACGCAATTCAATGTTTCAAAGGGGTCCAAGACGCGTTATTTTTGCATGCCTCAGACATCTGAGAACAAGACAATACCGCTAAAAAAGATGAGTGAGATACGACTGAAAATCACAACATTGTTCTCGGAAGAAGGATTTTGATGGATTGCACTTGTCATGGCAACAATGGCCAACTTCTTGGTACAAAGAGGACAATGCTAAATTTTAATTCTCTCTCCAGCCGTTTTCTCAGCAGTTCCTCTAAATAAGGATGCTGCCCACCATAGACAAATTTTATGCGTTTTCTTTAAAAACTCGCCTTTCGGTCATTTCCACAGCACGCCGACCTGATGCGTCAGATAATCTACAGAAAGAATACCGCATTATTGGCCAGCGTCGATTGCCAATAAAGAAAGACGGACATGTTTTTTTTAACACCTCTTAGACGCGGAGTTGGTAAATGCGAAACACGCTTCCACCTGGTTACTTTAGGATCAGAACAGAGTAGCTCATTTTCTACCTGTGGCGGCAAGTGCTAAGCACTAGGCTAGGTCCTGGTAGCTTCGAGATCGCAATGATGTGGGGTCCAGTAAAGTCTGAAAACAAAAAAGAATTTGCGGATTGGCCTCGGGGCTCATTTAAACATTTGGTGGTTGCCGCAATAAAGGCAACAAAATCTTTGGCATTGTCAAAATTCACTTGCACCGTTGCTACATCCCGCGCTTCATACTAACGAGTATGCGAACTTTGTAGCGTTCTTCGCTAAACATTAGCATTCTTTCCCTGTTGCGAAAGTGAACGTAGCATTGCAGGTGTCTCCGCACAGAGTTTCTAACATGCGTCTTCCCTTTGCCGACCATGTTTTATTACTAGACTTACGTGCCCTTGGTTTTGTTTCTCTTCAGCATACACTGTTTGCGCCAGAAGCTGCATTAAAAAGAAGACTAAGAAAGCTGGCGAGTCAAAGCATGCCACAGTATTGCAAGCGTGAAAACTATTTCAGTCGCGAAAAAGTGAAACCCGCAAGTCACATCCGTTTCACTTCGAATAACTAATGGAGAGTATTAGCATCGAGGCACTGAGATGCTCGAAAGGCACGATAAAAGACCGGACAGCAGCTCCTTTACTGTTGGCGGTAAGGTTGAATTAGTATTGCAAAAAATTCCCTTTCGCTCAGACATCTAGTAGAAAAAATTTGTCTGAATTCTGTCGTTTTGACACAACCGTTTTGAAATTTACTCTGAATTGTTCCGGGATTTTTGCTAGCTATTTACCAAAATCTTGAAATGTCTTCTCACGACTTTAACTTTTCAGGTAAGCATTAGAAGAAGTTCAAAGCCATTGCCTGGGTTTCAAGAAGAGCAACAGGTATCATCTGAGCTTTTTTTTTTACTCGAAAAGTGCGCCATGAGGCATAAGTTGAAAAAGGAAGGGGGGAAGGAATGCGCGGGATTGAAAGATAGAAGAAGGAGTGAAGAACCGTTGCGCTGAGGTAGTCGCACAGGTTGCTAATGAAACGGTTGTCCATAGCCCACTTCACGTAGTCACTTTCGCGGTTCCACCGCAGACCCACCTCCCTGAGGAGCCGTTTTCTGATAGCAGCCGTCGCTGGGCACGTCCACAACAAGTGCTGCACATCACAAATGCCCAGTGCAGCGCTACAGTGAGGGCACCTGTCAGGTGCTGGCAAATCTTTGGCACCCCACCGATGACGGACAGATGGTGTCAGAGCCGCCCCTGCCCGAATCCGGCACACGGATACCTCCTCCTGCCGAGTAAGACTACGGCGTAGAGGGTGCGAACACGGAGGAATTAGAGCGCGTGTTCGCTGGCGCAGAACTTCGGAATCGGAAACATAGGACAGGAACAGATCTGGGGGAAGAGGGGAAGGTGGCGGATCGTCTAATGTATGAAGATGAGTCATAGCATCCGCTTGAATGTTATGTGGATCCTGGGCATGGCCGCGAATCCAGTGTATGCGCACAGGACATGGATACTTTGCGCAGAGCACATGAATTGATTGTGAAATCTGGAACGTTCGTCAAGCAGCCTTAAGCTGTTTAAGGGCGGCGCGGGAGTCGGTGTAAATATGAACTGTATTGAATGTTGGAACGAGTGGAAGGGAAGCAATGGCATTATAAATGGTTTGAAGTTCCAATGCCAGGGGAGTGCACGTATCCGCAGTATACGTCGCGCGAGAGTTGAGATGCGGATGAGATGGACTATACACAGGAGTAACTCCCCTCTCTGCAGAATGTGATGCATCCGTGTATAAATGCACCATTCAGGCAGATACGCTGCTGATACCGACGGGGAAACAGTGGGGCGAATGTCAGTGAGCTGACAATAGGACCACTGTGGAAGTGTCTTTAAATGAGCAAGTTTGAGATACTGTTTTCGAGCTCTAGTTGCCACTCGATGGTCGATTATCTGAGCTTTCATGAGACCGGCACACCTCAAATAATTTACGACGGCAGTTTCCTTCAAATAAACGCTTTTAAGTAAGAATTTACGGGTTCATTTTGGTACAACGAAGGCGTAGTCCATCACTCAAGGGCTCCTCTCCTGAAAATTATTGTTATAGCCTATTTTAGCACTCTCAACGTAAGCATGAGGTATCAAAGCCGATTTGCATCCCCATAAAAAGATGTGCGCCGTGTTCTAGCAGTGTATAAAACAGAATTAGCTGGCACACATCTGAAGCCAAACAATTTCAAGCAGAAGGCCTGTCTTGAAGCAAAAGATTTGCCTGCAAAATGCAAAGCCAGGTAAGAAAAGCGCAGCGAAAAGCACTCATTAATTTCCTTTCGCCTACGTTCGGGCCGCTCCCACAAGATTGCATTGTAAAAATCAGATCAACCTTTCAAGCAGTGATGCAGTGTTCCCCGCAGTCCTTGAGGAATTTCTGCCTTAGCCCGCATCTTTTCTCACAAGTGATGTGTTTATATCAGTGCTGTCTTTTTCAGCCTTGTGGACGAGTTAAACGTGCATCGGGCTGGGCGAAGGTCCACATTCTAATCAAATGGCGGAGCACCGTCCTACGAACAAAGCTTCTTCCCACTAAGCGACTCCCCTGTGCTGGTGGGAAAATGTAACCATTTTTTTCAAGGAGTTTGGGCCCCAGCTTTTTGTGTTAAGTATAAAGATTACGTTATCATCGCAACCGATAGCGAAGTCTTTTATTATAGTGATATTTGTCTTTATACACACTCTGATGCAGTTCCTATAAAGCCAAGAATTCGTACTTTGCACTGTAGGAGTGATAATGAAATAATTTTACTCGACAGCATGTATGCCAACAACAGAGTAATTGTTTTTATTTCCGCAAAAGCGCATCTCATATTCTGGTATTTATTTTGTGTGGCGCAGAAAATACCCAGAACAAATATCGCATAAGTATTAATTGCTTGTAGCGAGCGAAAGAGTTTCTTAGCTTACGTGAACCGCTGTTTATGGGAAACCTATGCTACATTCTATAATATAAAGAACCTAATTTAACTGTCATTGTCATTACCTTGCATTTATAAATTTTACAGCAGTAAGCATTTTTATGCCGGCCGCTGACGTACTACGACCCTATTCGTGCAGAAGGAATCGCTGTAAGTGCTAAGGGCAGGGGTCAATTTCGTTCCCTTTCCGAATCTCGCACAAATCTTCAGGGCATGTCGAAAACGTTTAATGTAATCCTCTTTCCATTGTGAATTTGGTCATTTGTTGCTTTTTGTGAAGCTCTCACGCCCTAGCATTGAAACTTTTCGAGAAATAAACAAACAAGCTTGATATGCGCGCTGCCTAAAATACTTTCAGCATTATTGTCACAACTTTTTGTCGCTTAATTTATTTTAATTAGCAACGGTCTACTGTTTTATGCGGCTATGAAGCAAGCTTTGGTGCTTTTTTAATCATATTTTTTTGGACAACTGCTGAAAAAGTGTTTTCTCTATCAAGATAAAAACAGTAATGTTTGTAAACTGCATAGTATTATAATTTCCAGGAAAGAAATCAATACGTTCTAGATAATGAGCCTTCTATAGGTAACCCAGTCTGCAGTACGCAAGGTGACAAAGCCGCTTTGTTCCTCTCGTGGACAATATCTGAATAACAGACTAGACGGCTTTTGTCCTGTATCCATCTATGTCAAGACTTCATCTGCTAGTGTACTATTGTCACTTGCGCAGGTGGATATATAAGTGTGGAACTTCCACAGGCACTACTATTGCGCACCACATCAGCCAGCGTACGCCCCTCTAGTCTAGCTGAAGTCTGTTCTTAGTGACAAAAATATTGCTCAAGACATTTCTCGTGAAAACCTGTGCTTCCAGAATCTCATCGTTAATTCATTTTTTAAGTGTGCGCGCAGTACCTGTAGACGAAAATTTTATGCCGAAAGCTAATTCGGTTCCACACCACAATTATTCCTTTTCAGCAGCAAAAAATTTTAAAGAACAGTCCCTAACTCCACTTCATCACACAAAATGTTCGCACTCCTCCTCATGTTACAGCTCCCAGCCCTCTCATCCCCACTCCGCGTGGGAGTGCCCATTTACCAACCCGGAGCCACCTACACGACACCCCACTACCTCCTCATAGGTGGCTACTCTGTCCTGAGCGATCGCTCAGTCCTGATCAGTCATCAGTGGCTGAATGCGCGGGACCGCAGTATAGAAGTTATTGAAGTCCTGGGCTGAGGGCCGGTTCAGGAGCACCGGTCAATCCACAGTCACTTCTTAAAAGTAAATGTTCTAGTACCACCCCTAAACTTCATTATGCACTTTTTGTTCCTCTATGGACAGGTAGCATACAGTTCTTCAGAGAAACCCATTTTTTTCACCGAAAGCAAAGAATTACAGTGTTTCTATTTTTTATTACCACTAACAATTTTGCTCTTAACGAAATGCTGCTCTTCTTTTTACCGCCCTTTAAAATCTACAAATTTTAAATATACCTCCTCTTCTCTACTTCTCAGACGCACGATAGACTTTCGAATCACCCGCCTCAACTAACTACGTTTTACGCGAAAATAAAAAAAATTGCATCACTCGTAAAGACCGGAACTCAACGTGACATGAAACCAATAATTATGCCCTTTTTTGACTGCAGCACGTTCTGTGTATTGGTATAAGGAAAAACCACTATCCTAATCTTTTCGCATCTCATACCCTCCTCAGCTTCGGTAAATGTGTGAAGGCGGCGATTGAAATACTAATGTCTCAGTGACAAGGCGCGCCTTTTTAGAGTTGTAAAAACGAAAGAAAAAATCGTGTGCATTACCAGACGAGAGCTAGACGCATCCGGGTACGGTTATCTTGCGCACAGATCCACTCTTTGTCTCCATTGCTCTTCGTAGGGTTCCGCGTAAAAACTTGGGTTGAATTTGTAAGTGAGCATTGCTCGCATACGTGCCAGCGTAATACTCGTTCTGGCACGAACAACGCCAAAAGCTGTGCGGAACAGAAGGCAAGAAGAAACGGCATTCGTGTGACGCTAACACTAAGGAAAAGTGAGGAGGAATGGCAGCGAATATGGATCTCCTTAAACCTCAAAGGCGTTGTGTAAGAGTACCTGCTTGTGATACACGCGGCAAGTAATGATTAATTTAAAACTGGGTGTTTCTTTTCCCTCGCCTAATTTTAGAGCCGGTTTGTATCTTCTTTCTATGACCAACAATCAGGTATAAAAGGAACCTCGCGGACTGGCCAGATCAGTAGCTTCTGCTCCTCCAACGCATTAGGGCCACCACCATGGTAAGCCACCATTCTGATTTTCATACCTCTGAATAACCTAAACCCTCACGGTGACAGTCAGCGGTAAAGACCACAGAATGCGTAGGTCTTCCTAGTACCTTGCGCGCTGCAGATGTGAAATGAGTCATTAAGAAATCTTTTTTCTTGCGAAAAACGAAGTTGTCAGTAACTTCTTAAAGTATTGATAAAGTCGCCAAAAATATTTTAATAAAATGCGTGCACATGCAACTAGTTCCACAGGCAACACTCCATAACTTGATAAATATTAATGATTTTACAACTGAACAAATTCATCTGTGCCCATTCAGTCATGTGTGGTCCTATGCACCAAATCAATTTGGGAAAGAAAATGAAATTCCTAAAACAGCTTATGTTCCACCTCTAAATAAATCTGTAATGCTAATGTCAAATGAATGAGGTATGTGCCGTGATAACTACAGGCAGATGACGAGCTAAAATTCATCAAATGTCTCGCAGTGCGTTCGTTTTCTTTCAAAGTGCATTTTTGTGGCCAACGCAGTTTTAAACTCTAACATGGTAAAAAGAATGCAGCGCGAAAAAAACAAGGATGAACAGAAGTGGACAGGACAGGGCGCTGACTACCAACACATTTATTCAGAAAGATGAGCAGCTTATATAACGCAGTCCAACACCCACGTGACCAAGAAAATAGCAAACGCGTTCAACTATCTAATACAAAACAAAACAAAACGAAGTACACAATATCAAAGTGATACATATCTAGGTAACGCAAAGTCAGCCAAGGACAGATAAAACCGAGAGGACCACGACGAACCGCAAGGAACACGCATGGAAAATGATCAGTCAGCGACCTTTGCCGCCAATGCAGCACGAGGCAAAACGAAAACGAAAATAACAATATAGTCACCGAACACTAAGTAAAAGTCGAAGCTAAAAGCAGGGTCAGGGCCAAACGCATAACAAAACAATACAAAACGCAACGCAAAAGCTGAGTCAACCGTTCACAGTCAAACTGAGTCAAAAAAGTTGAAAGTTCTCTAGAACAATAATTAAAAGCAGACGTGATTAAAAAAAGACGTGTTTATAGTGGGCCTAGAAAACTGGACTCCTTGTCTGTAAGTAAAATTGAAGGCGTGCTCACGCACTTGTCTCCAGCTTTGGCTATCATCCTTGGCTCAATGATGACCCTTTCAATTTCTGTCCGCGCCCGTGCTCTGACAGCCGTGCGCGTGTAACATGGTTCGCACCCTTTACAAGACTTGCAATGGTCGTCCAGGTGCCCGCCGCTTTTGTTACGGACCCTCCGGCGGTGTTCGAACAATCTCTCGTTGAGACACCTGCCGGTTTGCCCAATATACACGCGTCCACACTTCAAGGGAATCTCGTAAATGACACATGTAGCACAATGTGTGAGTGGTTCTACATGTCTAATAGGGCAAACCTTTTTCTTTTGCTTTGTCAGCAGTGTACACACTCGTGACAATTTGCACGGGGCTGAGAAGACAAGGTTTACGTTGTTTCTTTTTGCAACCTTCTTTAAATTGTGAGACAACTTGTGAAGATGCGGGATGACGGCCAAAGGAGGTCGTTTGGCCTGTTCTAGATTGCCTGCGTCTTTGCCTTGCACTTTCAATTTCTGGAGAAGAGTCTCTAAAACGCTACTCACTAGTGTTGGTGAGTAGCCAGCACTGTAGCCGTCCTTGTTTTTTTCGCGCTGCATTCTTTTTACCATGTTCACTGACCAACAAGCCCGAACAGCCGCTTTAGTTAAACTCTAAAAACGAACAAATTCACCTAGAATAATTAATAGAAAGTTCCGTTCGATGCAAGCTAGTCACAACAGTGCCTATTAAGAGGAACTTGAAGAAAAACATGTATTATTGTGAGTTCTGCATCACAACGCAACGTTTTATTTCGCCCAGCTTCGTGCCTGCATCGTCCTCGCTCTGGCCACCAGCGCCCTCGCTGGTAACGTCGGCCACTTTGGCACCGGTGCCTACACCCTCGCCAGCAACCTCGGCTATGGCCTTGGTTATGGTAACCTCGGTTACGCCGGTCTTGGCTATGGCGGCCTCGGCATCAGCCACTACGGTCTCTCCCACGGCATTGGCTACTCCGGCCTCACCGGCTACGGTCTTGGCTACGGTTACGGATATGCCCAGCCTGCCAGCTACGCTGTTGCCGCCCCAGCTGTTGCCCGCACCGTCTCCACCTACCACGCTGCTCCAGCCGTGACTGCCGTTCACGCCGCCCCAGCTGTTGCCACCGTCGCCCACGCCGCTCCAGCCGTCGCCACCTACGCCGCTGCCCCAGCTGTCACCAGGGTTGCCACCTACGCCGCTGCTCCAGCCGTGAGCTACGCCGCTGCCCCAGCTGTGACCAAGGTTGTGCAGTCCGCTCCAGCCATTGCCACCTATGCTGCCCCAGCTGTCACCAGGGTTGCCACCTACGCCGCTGCCCCAGCCGTCAGCTACGCCGCTGCCCCAGCTGTGACCAAGGTTGTGCAGTCCGCTCCAGCCATTGCCACTTATGCTGCCCCAGCTGTCACCAGGGTCGCCACCAGCTATGCTGCCCCAGCTGTGACTGCTGTCCACGCTGCCCCAGCCGTTGCCACCTACGCTGCTGCCCCAGCTGTCACCGCCGTCCACGCTGCCCCAGCTGTGGCCACCGTCCACGCTGCTCCAGCTGTTGCTGCCGTCCACGCTGCCCCAGCTATCGCTACCTACGGTACCTACGGTTCCTACGGTCTTGCCCACGCTGCCCCAGTCTACGGATACGGTGTTGGCTCCCTCGGCTATGGCGTCGGCTCCTATGGCTATGGCCACGGTCTCCTCGGCTACGGCCTGAACTACGGCTACGGCCTCGGCAGCCCACTGAGCTACGCTACCCTTCTCCGCAAGAAGAAGTGTAAGTATTTACGGAGATGTGTGCTATCAGTTGGCCCTGGTGGTTGTCTAATATGTTGCTCTTTTTCACATTCCAGAAATTTCTTTCCTTTCCTACATCGCACCAGGATCGAAGCATACAACAAAGGAGGAGCAGGTTTCGAGACCTTTATCAGCTGCACCGATAATAGTCGAGAAATAAACTGTTCGTCACTACTTGGCTTCTTTGTTGTTCTCGAATCGTCAATGAGCTGCCAATGCTCTATAGAGCTGATTACTGGGTCTTGGCGTTGATCAGACCAAGAATGAAATTCATCCAAGGGATGGTGGATGCGCTTGTTTAAATTCTTTTTTTCTGAATTTTAAATATTTGCCCTTTAGCCTACTGGCCAAAGCCTGAATGCTTCGATCAGCTTCATTTTTACGTACCTCAACAGGTGATACTTTCAGAAATCTTCGTCAATGACATAATGGACTGTGATGCTCTATTTATAGGTGCATACGTTGTTTGGCAATCATTTTAAAACGCTTAAGGGTGTTATTTTTCAAAAAATTGTGAGATAAATGTATTATTTCTGCGTAATTCTATTCTGCACCTATCATCTAAATATATGTAGTGCTCCACCTGCGATAAATTTGAGGCAGCATATTAGTCCTATTGGAATTTTTCGTGGCCAAGATTCACAAAGAGCACAAGTTGAGGAAAACACAAACAATGGTAAGCAAAAGCTATGCAACGCAAGTGGCAAATGAGAGTTTTTTTACAGAAGGGTGCTCCACACTTTCTGAGATACAATTTTCAACTAATTGAACTCGGTTCTAAAGATTCAGCAGTCTACTACAAGAGGCAAGACGAATGAATCGACGCTACAGTTGTCAGCTTTTCACAGTGTAGCGGACGATTGATGATCTGCGGGTGAAAGATGGCTAATAACGGCATTGTTCAATTCTGATGTCAACTTTGATCGTTCTTCGGAAGTAAGCCTGTTAACCGAAAGGTGTGCCGCAAGCTGCAAATGAGATATATATAGGACTGAATAAGAAGTATGCGAAACGACTGCAATATCATTGCCCTCATCCACCGGAATGATACTTCATCGGAGGCTCAGAAAAAAATACAGGCTCTGTTCAGCCACATACACATTTCATTTTTCTTACGAGGAAAGAAGTTCATTGACAGATTGCATAAAAGCGAATACAGCACTCCACGACGCAGAACGACGGAAAATCTTGTGGTGTCTACAGAAAGAATTGCACAACTTAAAAAATTCATGGAGATTGACAGGGTGCCCCTGAAGGCCTTTCCAAACTCTGGTGCACGATAACCTCTGCGTAATTTAAACGGTAAGTAAGCCTCGATAAAAGTAGGTTTTCCCGGCATAGCGCTATCTTTTGAAGTCTTCTGACCGAGAATTCGACGCACGTGACGGCGGTTGAAAGTGTCCGCTTTACTGCAGCACAAACAGCGCCAAAACGTTGAAGTATGCGACCAGAAAGGCTCGCTTCACTAACTCTCAGAAAATTCTATTTTCCCGCATTATAGTCGTACAGCTTATTACTGCTGTTTTGAAAGGGTTTAGATTCCGACGCTTAACCTTGTCAGTGCTCTAAGGGTCCGAAAATATGCAGTGCATGGGTGCATTTTTTTAAGTTCGACAGCAACATTACACAGAGTGTGTGATGTAAATTTCTGTACCTTTCGTCCGTTGTCAATTCTTCGCTCCAAAGAATCATTTTTTAGGTTTGCCGAAACATAATTGTTAGTTTTGGTGTACCGAGAACAAGCCGATTTCTGAAATTTTATATTGTAATACTATGCGAGACCTTTCTGCCCTTCCTTTGGATGAGAAATTTACATGATTGGCAACGTCAAAAACGCAGCTGTTACTACAATTTTCGTGAAGCTTCTTTCTAATCACTGAATAATATGAATGGTACTAGCATAACCAAACAGTGAGTAAAACAAACAAGTGACCCAACTAGTCTACATGTGTATTACCTAGACGAGCGAAGCAGTGCAAGTTGTCAAGAACTGGTCATTTCTCCTGCAGCAGCACTCCGTTTGCAATGTCACAAACATTAATTGCGTGTTATTTCCGGCTACTAACGTTTAGAACTAATTTTCAGGTGAGCTTTCTGGAGGAGAGCTGTTTAGCCGTCTCCAAGAGTAATTACCTCCGAAATGCGACGAGAGCGCAGCGATCATAGCTGCCAACAGGAAGAGTCATATATAAAACAGCGCAAAACATACCACAGAGAGAAAGATAAGACCCAAACGAGAACGCTCAATCTTTCGCCTCACATCATGTGCGCTCAATCTGCGTGTAGCCGTGGTGCGCAGCAAGTTCTGAACCGAAAGCTTTGAAAAGCGTTCATGCTGTGTGAGATTGCTACGCGGCTGGTGAATCGGTTTCGTTATCACTTCAGGCGTCTGATCGGCTACTTTTGGCAGGCTGCGGGTCTGAAAACATTGCAAAGTTTTTATTATTTCTTGCACGCACTCAAGCAGACATGCCATGCATGCACGTCATCAGTGTGAGGCGTTTTGTGAGCGCGTGGTCTTGTGTTTTCTGCACAGTGCAGAAGAGAGCCCGCTTTTATATTTGCTGAAACATACGTACCTGAGAAGTACCCGCATGTACAATCACCTCTCGTTTGACTCGTAAGTTTCCCAGCGCGGGTCATCATGTGTGCAGTACCTGAAGCACCGATTCGCAAGGCAGGGCCTTCCGCGAGGAAGACGTTCAACCAGCTGATGCGGGTTCGTCAAGAATATGCGTGCATCCCTGCCGACAGCTCTAGCCAGCGGGCGGTCAACTACAGTTGGGCGGTACGTATCCTGAATGGTTTCCGCTTATAACCCAGAGGATGCAATTCACGAACATAGGAATGGCAAAGACCACATCAGAGTCAATCACGAGGGCTGTCTGCAACGATTTTTTAGTGCACAAACATGCGATAATCGAGAGCACAGTACGCCATTTGATGACAAATTCGCGGGCAATTTTTCATTCAGATGTTACGTTGAATGAAATGCGTTCAAGCACGGCTGCTGCTCGCAATCTTTTTAGGATCTCTCGAAGATACGTTTACTACACTTAATGACAGCACACAACGCGCCGCTGGCCACACGCTCGCGTTATCAATCATCGTCAGCGTATACATGCGTTAGTCCGATCAGCAGTTTGTGCTTCAGTCTGCGGCTACCATCGATAGCTTCACCGAGCTCCATTCGCTGCCTTCGAGCCTTTATCTACCCTACGCGCGGGTTGCAACGGGGTGCAGATGCACACGACGCAGCGGAGAACCCCATCAAAATTGGGGGCCGCCTGCACTTGCACGTTGCCGCCGTGACCACTCATTTGTAGACTTTCGGTTTTTCGGTTTCTGGCAGCGTTTCCGGTCTCTGAAAGTGGCGCCTCTGATTAGTCGAACTGCAAAGACGTCATAGAAATGACGTCACGGCAATTCATTTCACGCAAGCGCTTTGAATGTAGACCGGTTTCGGGAATTTCGTTTGCGGTTTTCTCAGCAACGTAACCACCTTTCCGAGCAGAAAAAAATTAGCGGTGGTTTAGTTCCGGTTAAGCATGGAGTAACGCGATAGCTACAACGCTGGCCGAGCGGAACTTTGTCACGTTACCAACCACGTGACGAAGTGATCAGCCACAGCGCCGCGCCGCTGGCAGCCGCTCCGCACCATGTGACCAACAACGTGACAGCGTGGCGGCGCCGCCACGCTGAAGGCTCGAAATGCTACCGTAATGTAGCTATCGCTACAAAATGTCAGTGGAGGTTCAAAGAAAAATCTATCCGTCTTGCTTAATTTGATATTTTCCTTTAGTGTATCTTTAAAGAAGCACACGACTTCGCTTGTTGAGCAAGATGCCGCTGTGGTCTGCCGCTCAAGCAAGCATGCTATCCGATCCAACACGCTGCATATAGTAGGACACACATAAAAAAACTGGTTGTGACCACAGCCCATGGTCCGCAGCGCCCTGTGTTACTCCGTTGAACGATGAAAACATTTAACGGAATCAATTATTAATGTGTGATTCTGATAAACAAATACAAGAATAAAAATTCTTGAACTAATACTAATTTCATTTGGTGGTTAGCTTCTTCTTTAGGCAGCAAAAAAAAAGCCATAAAAGCAGACTACTTCTTTTTTGTGTCGGAATTCTGTGCGCAGGTCGAAAAGGAGCTTCACGGCAGCCTTAAGTTTTATCCGCGCCTCTGCGGTGGCCCATTGGTTAAGGCGCTCGGCTCCTGACCCGAAAGAAGGTAAAATTCTACAGGCCCGTTTACTGTGCGATGTCAGTGCACGTTAAAGAACCCCGGGTGGTAGAAATTTCCGGAGCACTTCACAACGGCTTCCCTCATAGCCTGAATCGCTCTGGGACGTTAAACTCCCGTAAACGTTAGGTTTTATCCGACTATCAACGCCGCCACGTCTCCAATATCGCTGGTGCACACAGTAAAAAAAATTGCACCCTTAAACGCGTAACACTAATGACTAAACCCTACTAAGAACCCTATTTTTTCGCTTTTAAGAATGGTGCGCTGAGCATGTTAGCACTGTTAATGCGATCATGCACACTAAAAAGTGCAAAGGTGCGTAAGGGTGTACGGGTGCTCTTTGAATTTTTGCGCAACTCTACAGTAATTCAATCAAGCGTGCTTTAAAATTAATGCGAGCTATTCTAGCTTTCCATTAAATGACAGCTGCAGCTTTGATGCGTTCCGCTTTGAATGCGATTTGCGCCCCCACATTGCGATAATTGACTGAATTAGTTTAGCTTAAATGCTAAAAATCACTGACCCCAAATAGGGGCTCCTGAAATGACATATATAAACTAGAGAACTGACGCAACTTGGGGGTGAGCATTTCTAGTTTGTTTCTGCTCCGAGTGAAATTTCATTGCGAAATGAAAACCTACAATAAGACTGGTTCTTTTCCACGCAATAGCAATACAGGGGAAAAAAGAGTGGCTGAAGGAGAAAAAAAAAAGGTTCTCCGCAGTACTCTTTTCTGATTCATGTCCCTGTTACTGCTTTGAGATATAAATACATGTGTCCACGTGTCTTAAAACAAAATTTATTGTAAAAAACATGCTGTGCTTGGCATCTTTATGAACCAATCTTAACGTCGGTACCAGAAAGCTATGTAAGAGTATGTTTGAAGTTATAAACACCTTTAAAAAAAACATCAGTGTCATAAGTTCTCCTTGTGCGCTATCTATGCGTCGAAGAATCATTAGGCGAAAAGACGCTTAGGGCTCAAGGCACACCTTTCCTTTTGTTAACCAAATGCGAGCGCATAATCCGCGCCCCGTTAAGCACGCGAGATAAGCACGCGCAAGCGAACAAAAGCGATTCACGACCGCTCGCAAATCTCGAGTTCGTTGTTGTGGGGCGCCCGCGGATTGAATTATCGAATCTTCACGACGACTGCCAGGCGTTCGCAGTCCCGTCGTATGAAGAAAGAAGCAGATAATTAATGCAGTTTCCTTCAAGTGGGCCAGCAGGGGAGCGGCGGTGCGATGCTACGTGAATGCGTTTGCGATGTTCGGATGGCCCTGGTGAAAAGGTGACACAGGGCAAAGAAACGAGCCAACAAGAGGAAAGGATTGGCGCAAGAGGAGGCAAGGGAACGGGAATATCTGAGTCGACCTCCGCGGCGCACGTTTTGCTTTGCCTCCTTTCTGCGGCGATGTTTACACAGTTCGGCGTTCGATGCTCTGTCCCTCTCTCGCCCCACTGCGTCGACTTCTTATCCTTTCACTGCGCCAGGACGGGTTTGAAACGTGTTGACTGCTGTTGCCGGCCATATACCACGCCCTGTACCTCTCGCCTTTTTTTCCAGAGAAAAGTGGGTATAAAAGGGAGGCGGGTTGCAGTGAAAGATTCAGAAGCTCCTTCTCCTTGAAGAAACCGACACCATGGTAAGCAGGATACCCGTCAGCAGCCTTTTGCCTTGTAATTCTCACGTTCTTAGGCCGTCAAGCTTGAAGGAAAATGAACCTGTGAACCAGATGAAAAGTTAGAGTGCGGAACATGCAACAAGGCTCGAAATGGCCGGAGGGTTTGACGATGGTTCTGTTCATTTCATTGTTCACAGCCAGCAACCAGCTAGTTGGCTAAGTCTTTTTAGCAGTAATTAAGTGCATGCCGTACTCTAAAAGCGACTGGTTCGATTTCAACGAAATTTTAAACATATGGCTGAAGTTACCTCAAGCTTGACCATGTTTTACATTTACCGCACTTAAAATCAAAGTTCCAGTTTTTTTTTTTTTTGCTCTAAATTGTCTTGCGTTCGCTTTTACTGCTCGCTCCCCACAGGAGTAAATCCGTGAAAGCACACATTTCCAGATCTCAATTTCCAGAAACAAAGGGTGGGACTTAAGGAAAGTTTCTTTTTAAGCAAGAAGCCCAAGTAATGGTGCTCTTTCTCTGCTACTATTCCGAGACGTATTAAAAACACATGCACGAATAATGTATGCTCCAATAAGTCAATGATTATGAGATATCTTTGCGTTTCCTTCAACCTGAAATCACTTACTGTCAAAAAATGAAGTGAAAAAATAGAATAATACGAAAGAAAATTTTTTAATACTCTTTAAAAAACAGCGAAACGCTGATGTTCATTTTTTAGGTATAGAATCGAATAAAGGAGGAAAATAAAGTATGAGGAGCCAGTATGAAATGCGGCCTCTAAAAAGCAGTTAAGCTGAACTCCTCACACTTTGGAAAATGTCGAGTGGATAACCACCACATATAGCGCCTTAATAAGTATGCTGCATATGACTTCGAATTCAATGCTGTTGAAACGAAGTCCAAGCCAACGAAAGGAGCAGCGAACAGCTATTCATTTAACTTTTTGACGTGCAAAAACCTTTCCAATCCTCTTAAATAAAAAATCGCTGCTGTTTACCTATTGCAGTGGAAGTTATACATGAAGTCCGTAGCAACTTCGCGGATACGATAAACGAAGGTCTTCGTGGCGTGATCTGTGTCTCATAAAATTAGTTTCTTTTTTTTTGCAAACGGTCATATTAGAGTGGTCGACGCAGTCCTCCTTGTCCGCAACTGAAAATGAATCGTCGTTTCAGATATGTCATCCATTTATTTCCGAACCGTTAACATACATTTATAAAAAATCAAGTTTAACGTGCTTTAAAGTGTCACATGATAAAAACCTCAAAACGCACCTTTCGCACAAATCCATGAACCTTCTCCACTAACGCATCCCAGATTTGAGTACTACTATTTCGTAAGACAACCGTGCGGAGCCTTTCTGAGTGTCCTAAGTGATGGCCGCCAAAGTCCACGAATGTTAATTCCAATATTTTACCTCCTTATAGCTTCGCGCCTGCATCCTCCTTGCCCTGGCCACCAGCGCCTTCGCTGGCTACGTCGGTGGTGGATACGCCCTTGGTCACGGCCTCGGTGGATACGCCCTTGGTCACGGCCTCGGTGGATATGCCCTGGGTCACGGCCTCGCTGGTGGTTATTCCGTTGGTCACGGACTTGGCCTCGGCTACGCTGGCTTGAGCGGATACGGCCTCGGTCACGGCATTGGATACTCCGCCCTCACCGGCTACGGCCTTGGACACGGATACGGTTATGGCTACGCACCGGCTGCCAGCTACGCTGTCGCTGCGCCCGCTGTCACCCGCGTCGCCACCGCTGTGCACGCCGCCCCAGCTGTAGCCGCCGTCCACGCTGCTCCAGCCGTAGCCACCTATGCTGCGGCTCCAGCCGTCGCCAGGGTTGCCTACGCTGCTCCAGCTGTGGCCAGGGTTGCCTACGCTGCTCCAGCTGTGGCCAGGGTTGCCTACGCTGCTCCAGCTGTTGCCAGGGTTGCCTACGCTGCTCCAGCTGTGACCAGGGTTGTCCAGTCCGCCCCAGTCATTGCCGCAGCTCCTGCTGTCACTGCCGTCCACGCCGCCCCAGCTTACGCCGGCTATGCCGCTGCCCCAGTGGCTGCCGCTGTCGCTGCTCCAGCCGTCGCTACCTACGCCGCCCCAGCAGTTGCTGCCGTCCACCACGCCGTGCCAGCTGTGGCCTCCTATGGTGTAGCCCACGCTGCTCCGGCCGTTGCCTCCTATGGTGTTGCCCACGCTGCTCCAGTCTACGGCTACGGTGTTGGAGGCCTCGGCTACGGCGTCGGCAGCTACGGATACGGCCACGGCCTCCTCGGTTACGGTCTGAACTACGGCTATGGCCTCGGCTCTCCATACCATTACGGCGCTCTCCTCCGCAAGAAGAAGTGTAAGTTCGAAGGTTTCCTTGCAGGTCTTGTTGAGGTTTATTAGGGAATTTCTCAGTGGTTACGCCTACGACAAGGTGCTTAAGGGGAGCAGAATTAGCCCTTTTTGTTTTAAGCAATTAAAGTCAAATTTCTCCCGGAGGATTAGAAGCTTGCTCATTAAAATACAGTAAAAAATAGGATTGAGTAATTTAAATGGCCGTCACCAATTGACACCAAGAAATATGGCTGTCATAAGAACTGAGTTACGGGCACCAGAGCCTGCTATTTGAAGTCTCCTGCATTCGTGAGGAACCGCAAGCATATATGAATTAAGTCTTACGATTGTTCAAATATTTTCTCATGCACACGAAAACGCAGAAACGAACAGGAATACGGAATAGTCTTCTTCATAGGAAGTGCTTCTATTTATTTCCGGAAAAATCTCTCTTAGTAGCAAGCAGGTATTATTAGGGCAGAGCGAACCGTGCCGCTAATTAAGTTATTGCTACATGAGCCGAGTCACTGAATCCTTCAATCGTGTTTATTGACTTTTCCTGCTTTTTGTTTATTTTTTCTCTGCAGAAATATTCGGCAAGACATAAGAGGATGCTCTCAACGGCTCAATTCAACGCATGGCGGTTTCTCTTGGAGTTGTGATGCTTTCAAAGGAATAAAATCCTTGTTGAATATTTCTGCCTATGTTTGCTACATTTGCATGTGTGTCCTGTCATGTGAACGTTTGCGTATATGAGTGCGCCTGAAGGTATGCATTAGATAGCGTGTACTAGGGACACTCACTGAAAGCTAAGATCAAGTTTTCCTGATTTTTCATGACCGTACTCTATCAGAACAACACATATCCACTTCGTTTAAAATAGGAAAACCATCGTGTATAACATTGAGATCTCCCAAGAAATTTCTAAATTTCGAAGGGACGTCTTGTTCGTCAAGTGATCACATATAAAGAAGTGAAATCTCTGAGGACCAGCCTTTCATTCAAGGAGCTTATAACCTAGCTCTCCTGTATAAAATTTTGTTCACTACGGAGCGAAACCAAAAGCTCGGTCTTTAAAAATATTTTTGCAGGTTGCTCGAAGAAATGCGCTGCAAATGGGTAACGGAATCCAAGAACAAGTTTACAATAGAACTTCGCTCTCTTTAAGAAAGAGCATATGATTTAGCCACTAATTTATACCGGGTTGTACGCCTGAGATGTTCTTCAATCTTTAAAAAAGCCTTTTTGGTTTACAAGAGCGCTTTTTCGGCATAGTATTGTCGGTAGCGTATAGCGTCAGAACACAGCTAACCCGAGCTATCTAATGGGCTTGTTAACTAATATCGAAAATAATGTTAGTCACCTATTAATTGAAAGGTGTGTACCCCACGGTAAGTAATATCTATATCAGTTTTTTTAAATTTCGTAAACGCAGCTATCCTCGGCGCTTTGGGCCATATAATTTCTTACTATTACCTAGAGGGAAAGCTGGCGCCCCGCCTATGGGAGTTTGCATGGAGCTTCCTCGAGACAACCTCAGCCACCATAGGCGCTCTAATCATCATAAGACGGAGATCTACAGACTGCAGAACCACAACTCTTGGCCAAAAAATAATGCAATCATAAACGCTGCTCGATAATCAAGAATGTCCTAACATTCAACATCCTGTCTACAAATTCCAACAAACGAGCAGAAAGGCATATAAATGTAAAATTTGCCCAAAATAAGCGATGGCTTGCACTCCTATTGGCCAAATTTTGCAGACCAAAAAGCCAATATTTCGTTCTTGACCGGCGCACTTTTCAAAATAAATATGTTTGCAAAAAAAAACGTTGTTGCTTAAACACTTTAAGAGGTTTTTTAGTGGCATATTGGAAAACAGAAGCCTTTTATTGGCGTCGTGCACTGTTTCGTTTTAGATACTATGACTTTTGCCCACTATACGTTCGCGCCAAGATCGACTGCGCGTGGGGCGCGCCGTGGACGGAATGGGACATCTAAGTAACGCCACTCTGTGTTCCCGAAAAATCCGACTATCCCACAACAAGTAGCTCACCGGCCCATGATGATTTGAGCGCCCATGTTGGCTGCATTGCAACGCAGTCAGCTTTTCCTCTAGTTAACATTAAGAAACTCTATGCTTTCGGCAAAGAATTTTTTTCTATAACGTGCCACAATATATGCGCTTTATAAAAGCATGCCGGGAAAACAACCCCTCTAGTCCGCAAAACTCTTTGAAATAGCCAAAATTTGTGGGGTGTCGGTGCCTATGGCAACTGCGTTATCGAAGTCATAAAACATGATATGGATACCCCTTAAGTTGGGCTACCTGTCTCTCAGTAAATACTAATACTAACGGTAATAGTTAAACCAAACTAATCATTATTAGTTAACCATCCTGCAAGATAACATGTCATTGCTGTAATCTGGCGCGCTGCACCTCTGATAATGTTAGAAGATTTGCAGGCGAAATCGCTATTTTTTTATATACCTTTTTTCCTCCCTTTCTAATGGCACACATGCCATTAGCATACAGACCTAAGAAAACGCATGCACAACGTTAACTTTTATTCACCAAAAAGAAACGCGGTTTTGGGGCCTATGAATTGCGTGCTTCCTTCTCAATCTGGAGTTCCTTGATTGGACCCCCGCACATTCGTAAGAAATATTATTTTCTTTTACGGATGACGTCCCGAGGTGATATGGCTTTTGGTAACACTTCTTCTGAATAAACGCCGGACTCTGTTGATGATGAGCCATGTAAGGCTTTCGTCTTAGAAAGCCTGTTCTTAAAAATTGCAGAACATCTCCGGTGATACATCGGGTATTAACATCGTGGGAAGGTAGAAAAGGAATAGAGAACATTCAGGGCAAAGCGCTGGCTTCCATCCAGCGATTCTTCAAGGTAGACGAATAATTACGCAGGAAAAATGCGCATCGCCAACTCAGTGTGGACACTATGACAGAGACGTGTGTGCAAATTTGTGGAGCATAATAACAACACTATTTTGGTGGGAGCTTCAAATGATTACGATTTGTTAGGCAATTAAAGATACCTGTCGCCGGACAAACAGAACTGAGGGAAGCAGATAATAGTGAGAAAAGAGCCGCTCGTTTCATACACTTATAAAAGACTGCTACAGTCACTGAAAGCAAGGAAAGCACCAGGAATAAAACGGTAATATATTTCCCGAACTCAAATTGGCGTCAAAAGCTCACAGTCAGATAGTTATAATTCAGTTAAACAAGGCGCTTTAATGAAAAGAGAGAGGTACCAGTATTTATTGAATTGGGAGTTTTTTTTTTAATCTAGCAGGATTCTTTTCGATGTCAGTAGGTTCTAAGAGCCAATTGCACTCGTATTGCGAATGGTAAAAAAAAGGAAGGTTTATTAAATCTATTTCACGACGCAAGTATGCTTTGGATGCTCGCAGAGTTCGAAAAGCGGGACGAGGTACGCGAGGGCTGAACAATAGGTGTTTAGACCAGGCTAAGGAGTCGGTATAATTATTTATGTAATGTACAAAGGCGTTAAAGTGTGCGAATAATTGAAGTGGGCTGAATTCAAGAAATGACTTAATACAGCGTATGCTGAGAAATGGGTGTTATCTTCCAGTTATAATGGGGACCGCCCTGTCCAGGTGGACTCATTTCTTTGAAGTCTAATGAGGGAGCCAAGTTGCATCGTGGGAACGAAAAATCTGCTTCCAAGTTTATGGAGAAAAAAGATCTGAAGAAGCGTGATCATTAAAAAAATCTAGAGCAGTATTTTGTAAAGATTGCATTCGTTTTTATTAAATTTTCTCTGCTGGTTTCTGCTCCCCGCTACGAAGGCCGTGGGGGAAGGCGTCGCTTTGAATGTGTCAGACACACAATCATGATGGCACTCACTTCCATGAATACGCCCCATGCTGCACTGGTGGACAGGCGCCGACTCTGGCGAATGGCTCAAGAGGAAAAGCTTTATCGGCGCTAATACTATCTCTGTGAAGAAAACATGTGGTGATTGTGAGATCATTTGGCCGACTCTGGTCTCAGTCACTGGCCCGGACTTACGTGGCGGAAGTAGGACGGCTACCAGTGGTGCCAAGTCCTCGGTGGCTGTGCCTGTGCTTGCTGTCTAGTTGGTTTACGTCTAGGAAATTAAGAACAGTGCAGAGCAGAAATGGACAAAGAAGGCATGGACGCGAATTTGGAAGTATGCAACCGTTTTGTCCTGCTGGTGCCTTTTTTGTCGCTGCCTTTCGCGCATACATACCGCGCTCCGTTTGATTGCGCGGCTGCTTCCCTAACTCCTATTCCTTCAATCACTGTTCGCGACAAAAACTAACATGAGTGACTCGGCAGTAGCACGTTACACAACACGACCCCTGGTTATCTATGCAGTATGTCGTCTTTAGGAAACGCGCAAAGTTTAAAAAATAAAGCTGTCGAATTGCCGCCAGTCGGCAGCATTGTCAATGGAAGATGTTTTCTGTAACGTATGCGAGCGTCGTCGGCGTATAAATGACCTTTGCGGCAATGTGTTTAAAAATAGGCGTCGTATCAAAAATAGGCTTTCATGATTGCAGGCCTGTAGACCTTGTTCAAGCTAAATAAGTAAACTTGAAAGAATAAAAAGTGCAAGGTTAACTTGCACTAACCCTAATGAAACATCGCTTTTCCGAATAGAATCAACTAATCTATGGCTTATTTAAGGATCCAGCCACGTCAAACTGCCTCCACAGAGCGTTCTCAAGCAGTTAGCAATAACTATAACGGGCTCGCCTATATATACTGGCCCATAAAATTGCCCTGTCTCGTAGAGTCCTTGACGACGCCTGCGACACCCACCGTTAAGAGCTGCGACAACATCGTGGATGCGCAAGTGTCTGCTGGAGTTCACTATATCTCAAGATTGTGCTTTTTTATCTTTTTCTGCAGATCGGTGCCAACACGGCGCCTTTCAGGGATTAGCTCAATGCATCTTACCTTGAGCTCGTTGTTTTCATTTATGCGCGCTCTCTTTCCTTCGCCAAAGTCTTTTTTCTCCGAGTGTAGTAAGTGAGGCGCGGCGGTAAGCAATTTTCTTTGAGGGCTCGTACGATGAACGCCACAATTTATTTCGCAACTTTGTATTGAGCGTAGCCTATGCTCCACTGCTCCTGAAGCTCCATATGGCGAAGTTATGGCCATATAACGGCTGGTCAGATCTGTCGTCATTGCAAAACTGTCTACGCACAATTTGTACTGCCCGTATATCATGTCCAAGCCATCTAGAAAAAGCTGCACGCATGGTCAGTCAACACGCTGCTGACTGCACTTTGGTGGAATAAGGCAATTAATTTCGATGGCAAAAGGAAGGCGTAAAAGAAGTACTCCCACGATAAAAAAAAGCTCATGAATATTTATAAGATATTTATGCGCATTTAATTATTGTTTGTTTTCGGGTAAAGTAGAAGCATACAAGTGTTGATAAGTACGTGCTACGACTCATCTTTCTTATAGTGAGAGTGATCAGGCACAAAAAAACTGTGACTTCAGCTCAATAAGGTCTGGGAAGCAAGCATTCGACATGAATTTAGTGAAAAGCATTGAAATATCTATAATTAAAAGGACCATGTGACTTTTCAGTTCCCCAATCTGGGTTATAAAAAACCTATTTTTGAGATATTGTTTAAATCGCTGTAATTTGTTTTGCCAGATGCGAGCAACCAAGCGATAACTATTTCGGTGCTTATGGGAGTGAATAACACAAACAAAAATGGACTGGATAGGAACTTAGAATCCCTTTCAAATTACTGGAAAGTTCTTTAGTCGCGCCTTTACTTAATACTGAGCTCCCCGCTTCGCTAGCAGTTTTTTTTTTTCTGAAGGTGCAGATCTGATAGCATAATTTCTTGACAAGAGAATAGGCAGGCAATTGGTGGGCCTATTCGAAGGAAATGTGCAGCATCAGTCTTTCAATCCCGCTTTTATAACACGGCACAGCGCTAACATTTATTTGCAATCTCCTTCATTACCCACCTATTTTTGCTTCTTCTTTCTAGGCCTTCGTTATATTTGACTTCCTTGCGCACTTGGTCTTAGATTCCATGTCTGATTTTCGAGTACTCATCGGCACTCGATTCTGGAGGAGGATCGCCCACAACCACTTCATCGGGAGAGTAGCATTCGACGCCAACGCACCACTCTGCTGTCTCCACTCCTATTTTCAGCTCACTTTCCTCCTCACCCTCTACCTTCCACGGTAGTCAGCAGGTGGGTTGTTTCCGTGGCAACCACAATAAGGTGGCGCATTCATCCTCCCGCGTCAAAACCTCCTCCATCCGCGGCAGCCACTCCACAGGTTCTTCCCGTGGAAGGCACCCTCCGACCTTTCCTCTACTCTACTTTATTACCTGCCAAACATGACAGGCGCCAAGAAGTTCTCGGATACTTCAAATACAACCGAACACCAGACAGTTATAACCTACTTATGGGATCTAAAGTTATCACATTTAAATAAAACACCAGTTTTTCTGAAACAAGTGTAGTATAATTTATATGCGAGGAACGTGAATGAAAAAAAAAAAGGGGGGGGGGAACATTTGAGTGTCGCCTTTAGGAGTAGAATGCGATAGTGTTATCGCGTTCCGTTCCCATCACCTACTCAATTGCATAATTTCTATTTAGAAAACTTATAAATGCTCATGTGCGCATCAGTGCATGTCTCTGTAACTTCACGGAGTCAAAGACTACAATGCATTCGCTAGCTAGGTCTACCGTTACTCAGCTTGAGGCAACGATACTTCGTGGCCAATGTACTGCAGCCTATAGAAAACTATAGAATTAGAGAGCGGCGCTGTGAATTGGTTATTTAGAGGAAATTTCACTTCTGCCAAATGCTCATGCACGCGTCAGTGCATGTCTCTGAGACACTTCACTCAGTCAGACTACGATCCATTCTCTAGGTCCACCTTTATTCAGCTTGAGCCAACGATACTCCTTCGCCAATGTACTCCAGCCTATAGAAAACTAGAACGATTGACCGTACACCACTGTGAATTAGCTATTTCGACGAAATTTTACTTCTCACAAATGATAGTCCTTCTGAGGGAAGTGTACCAACAGACTTTAAACCGTAGTGGTGCTCCCTCTTGGTGGCGTGCTCAGCCTCCTGTCTAGTGCTCTGCTGCTCTATCGTTTTGTAGCGATAGGTACATTACGCTAGCATTTAGAGCCTTCACCGTGGCGGCTCCGTGGCCACCGTGGTGGTGCCGTGGCCACCGTGGCGGCGCCGCCACGTGGTTAGTCACGTGGTTGGTTACCTGGTGCAGAGAAGCTGTCGGTGGCGTGGCGCACAGGCGAAACCGATTGGAGGTGGGAAGCGGAGAGGGGAGAGGGAGGAGAGAGTGAATAACGTCCAGGGACGAAGATGAAGAAGGAACGCCCAAGAAAACGGAGCGGCGAAAGACTGATTTTCAATTCGACTGCGCGAATTCCACTCGGCCAGCTGTAGCTATCGCGTCACTCCAGGTTTAACCAGAGCCAAACCACGGCCATTTTTTTATGTCTTTCATACCGTTTCCTTAAATTTTTTAAGAGTTCGGGTTTATACAACGTAATTTCACTGTAATCAATATCGTGCTTATCACAAAAAAGAACCTTTGTGACCTATGGGTAGCGTGCCCTTCTCGAAATCTGAAAGTCCTGGGGTCGATTTCTTTCATAACCCGGGTAAACCCAATTTTCTTTTCATCTCAGTTTTGTTAAAACTGCTTTTCCTTCGGAAATATCCGCTCATGGCCGCCGACGCCACCCCTACGATGTCGGCGACGACGACACTGGCTTCTCTGAGACACAGAACCTTAATGCTGTCACGCTAAAAACCGGTAACCGTTCCGCTCTGTGCTTCCTGAACGTGACATTCGTGCGTGGGTGCATGCGACGGCAAGCGTGACGACGTATGCATCTCACACAACACACTACACACACGCGACTAGCAGAGCAATTATCGCTGAGCTTAGAGCATTATGGAGCCAGTGTAAACTCGTTGGATCCAAAAGTAGATCAGCCCGTTACACAACTTTAAATAATTGTTGTTCGTGTACTATATTCGATGTCCAGGCAGAAAAACAAACATATATTCAGACATTTCTACAGTGAAATTTGGAGCTATTTCCAGAATCGTATTGAACTTAACATATATATTTCAAAGGGAGAGTAGTGAACGGATACATGATGAGCGAACGTGAGCTTCAAATGGAGTCCAGAAACAACTGAAAGAGACAGAAGTCGTAAGCAAAAGAGCGAAACTGAAATTGGGAGGAGGGGGAAGGGGGCAGTTTTCTCGCGAATTTATTAACGAAGAAAGCATTTTTCACAACTTACCAATTGCAATTACACACATTTTTATATTAACAAAACAGCACTACTCTTAGAGAACCCGTCACCACCGCCTGGTCGAAAATTTTCTATACTATGGTGGCTATCGTGTAGCGTCTGTGGAACGCGCAGCCACGAAAATTTTCTCTACAGACCCTATAAGAGTCGAGGTACAGCCGTCGCAACCAATCCATTTCGCCATCTTTCTTTCGGGCGTGCTTTCTTCGAATCGGTTTCTCCCCTCTCCGGTCGACATTTCATTGCAAGCGAAATTCTCCTTTGTGCTGTGTTCTTAACGGGAGGGGCAGAGAACTACACAAGTCTACGTCATGACCCCGCCTCACCCCGTATTTCCTCTCTCTTTTTCGCTTCTCAGAGGCACTATATATGCGTGAGACACGACTGCTTGTATTAGCGGAGGGAGGGGGGGGGGCGCGGAAACGCACAAGGAGCTTACTGACTAAACAATGCTCCCGCCCGCGCAGTAAACAAGAAAAAAAAATGGACGAGCTGAACGTGCAACGAAGGGCAGAGCGGTATCCCCACCACGCAGTGACATTAACAATGGCAAGGAATTGCAACGATCTGTTTCTTTTTGTGTATGGAAAAATAGCCGCGGCTAGCAGCACATTACGAGTCGTCGCTTGTAATTCGGCCGCAAATAAGAATGATGAAGCAATGAAATGTAATTAGCTGCAGCTTCACCGCGAAGTCTTCGCTGACTACGTAGAAGATAGGGAGGTTGGCTTTGTCGAAAGACAGCGTCAAAGCTTTTTATCTTGAATTTTCTGCGTCTTCCAGGATGTGCATAGGACCAATATTTTGCGGAGACAATCAAAACGGCCGATAAACACAATGCGCTTCTTTAACACAAATGTCCGAACCTCGCCATAGAACCTTTAATAAAAGGGTATTCCGTTACCACCAACTAAATGGCCTTTGATTGTTGATAAGTGTTTGTCTTGTAGTTGCGGCAAATTCATTCCAGCTAGATAAATTCTTATCATGCGCTGTGCTCTCCTGACGTCCCTGTCTGGTATGTCTTGGTTTCTCGTTAAAGCTAGGCCTATTGGCGCCACGAGGCAAATGGTCTCAGTTATGGCTCGATTATGTTGGCATGAGTTTCAGGAATGCTGTCAGCTCGGTCTACATGTTGGTAAACACCTAGTTAAAGTGTGTGTGGAAAAGCTTGCATTACGCCAAGATCCTACACTGAACAGCAGACGCAGAGGAGGCGGCCCGCTAGCCAGTCAGACGCAATCGTCATAAATTGGCAGGCCCAGCGTCCCACCAGCAGCGGGCACCACTATATCAGTGAAGAATAGATGTAACCACGAGGAGGTCATGTTTGTTATTGGTGTATGTGAGGTGTGAACTCCAAGTCGCAGTTTTGTTCGGCGAGGTTGAAGAAGACCACGATGAGGAATGTCTCTAAATTACGCACGGCGTTGAAGGAGGCGTCTGGAGGGTGCACAGAGGAGGGTGGACGGCTACGCAATGATTTTTCGCATGGCCAGGCGTCCGCGTGACGGAGCAGAGCCGTGGCCACGCCCCGGGCCGCCAAACATGCCGAGCTGGGTGTAGCGAACAACAGCGCCATGACTGAAGTGGAACAAGTGTTCCTGAAGGCGCTTGCTCATAATACGGCCATGTAAGGCAGTGGAAAGGGTACGCAAACATTAACATGCCAAAGGTTGGGGTCAGACTTTTGCAACACATTACGCATTCGCAAAGGAATTGGCAACGTACCAGAAAAACAAATCCAGAAAACGAAGAACATGAACAGGTAGAACTGATCATCCACATCATCGCGCGGTGCAATCACTCTTCTGTAATAAAGTACCATTGTAATTCTCATTGCGAAAATAATGAACCATAAGTCATAAAATTAGCCCATTGGTGGGATTGAAGTGGCATCAGGAGACTGGATGATTCCTGGTGGCTGGAAGGAAGTGAGCGCACCAGACCAGAATGACGTCACCAGACCAGAAGCGACCATTCCTGTTCCTGTCGCCACTTGCCGGTACCTGCGGAAGACCTTCAAACCAGCAGCTTTAGATAACGCGAAGAGATGTCTGGTTGTGTGCCCAGAGATGTGTACAGGTCCGCTAACTGAAACTTGCACGAATGGCACAAAAATAGTTGTAAAGGCATCAACAGTGTCTAATGCATCGCTTCACCGACGTTATATTTTAGGAGTCCATTCTAATTTCCTGTTACAACACATATAAATAAATTTTCTTCAAACAAAATTTTAGCTTTATGTCTTCACACGAGGTGCGCGATGCATCGTTCCAATGCTCATCAGCGTTCAATAGACTTCTGGTCTCCTTCGAAGCAATAAAACGAAGCGTGCTAAGTGATGAAGATGTTCACGTACTCACAAATAACGCTGCTAACTAGCCCTTGGTGGCATTCGCGACATCCCTAGCTGCGGGGCGCTTAGGGGTGGTGCACACCATTTTGTAGCGATACCTACATTACGCTAGCATTTCGAGCCTTCAGCGTGGCACCCCTTGAGCAGCGTGGCCGCACTTGAGCTCCGTGGCGGCGCCGTGGCTGGTCACGTGGTTGGTCACGTGGGGCGGAGCAGCTGCCGGCGGTGCGCGGGGGAAGTTGAGATGAGGAGAGTGAATCGACGTTCAGGGACGAAGATGAAGAAGGAACGCCCAGCGAAACGGAGCGGCGAAAGACTGTGTTTTCTATTCGACTCCGCGAGTTCCACTCGGCCAGCTGTAGCTACCGCGTCACTCCAGGTTTAACCAGAGCTAAACCACAGCCATTTTTCTTCTTTCGTGCAAGCTAGAATTTAGAAAGAAACTCCGCGAAAACTACATCACGATACCACATCTGCATCTAGCGACAGTCTTAACTACTCACCGCTCTACTAAATTAAGATATACTTCATTTCAACCTACACGTTCATGAAGAACCATTTTCATTGAGAGCAACCGATCTTCGAGAATATCTTTCAAAAAAGACCAGACTGCATTAACGTAAATACTTTGTCATCATATAACTTACCGTTACGTTAAAGCCTATGTCCGGTAATGTATTACTTACTTGCCAAACTCTGCTCTTCATTCCTGTGCCGGTTGTGCTAACAATTTCTCCTCCTTTTAAATATTTGACAGAGTAGATATCATAATAGCTAAGTATTAAGAAACGACCTTCTGAGAGTTTTTCATGTACACATTGTTTGGGGACTCGCAGCATTGTGTTCAGCGATCTACAGCTCCAATGTTACTAACTTCATAAAGCTCACAATTAAGGCAGCGTAGAAATGCGTGCATGAGCCATTGAAATGCCACAAGTGCATCGCGAAAACCAAAAGACAAGAACTTAAATTACAACTATGCCTCTGGCAGAAAACGCTGGTCGCCTTTCTAGTGGTCGAACGCGCGGTGTCTTTCCTTCAGTCAGTACCACCCTGCGCTTGGCAGAAAATAAATGAGCTGAATTATGCAGTCTTCCAAATAGCTGAGGTGCGGAAGCAATCATACATTCTTTTCGATACAGACATGTTTGGACTCGTATAACCGGTTGATGCAGAAACTCCAGGAACGGTCTTCTCACTTGACCAGAATGACACCATAATCCTGTTCAATATGCGTGGTATACCTGAGTGATAAAAATCAAGATCGTATATCAGCAAATAGCGGCCCCAATAACAACCGAACACGACATGGCACTGATTCCGAGCGTTTTTTTTTTTAATCAGGTTCAATGAGATGATAGCTTAAGTCTGCTCCGCAATAAAAAAAAACTGCCTCGCTCCATCGTCTTTTTCACACGCAAAAATGACGTGCCTTGGATTTGAATACTAGTGCTCTCGATGGGTTCTACGTATTCAATGCATGCAGCCAAACGTTGGCGCTGTGCTCTGGCCGATACATCGGTTACCATGCAGGCGTCTAAAAGAATTATGAGAGGTCTTCGCTCCAAAGTTGAACCCATACAGCTGCAATAATAAAAAAATGTGTGCGCGTATTCGAAGATCTTTTGGAGCCACATTAATTCCATGAAGTCTGCATTTTATCGAAACCATTTTCTTCTTCCGATGCTTATTCTTCCAAGCCCAGCTAGAAACGATTGTGATTTTACGTCTTTTTTTTTTTGAGCTCGTAACAACTTTACCCCGTTCCGTCTGCAAAAGTAGACGTAAGTAGCCCGAAGAATTTTTCGTACCAGCGGAGAGCTACTAGCTAGGATGTGTTGCACAAGGTGCAAGCTACAATCCTGAAATGGGCCTTACCACACCACACCAAAAACGCTTCTGCCGGTTTCGTCGTTGAAGCGCCTAACGAAGCAGAGGCGCATTCGCCCACGAGCCTACCACATAGGCCTGCAAGCTAACACAGCTTCGAATCAAGCTGAGCCTCGTTTTAGGGCTTCGCAACTGCCAAAGGAAATCATAATATTCGCACTGCCGCGAGAGCGTTTTGACAAGGAGTGGGCCTAGGCAATCCTCTTTCCCCGCCCGTACCCGTCTTTTTACCGCGAGATTGTTAATACGCCCCAGTCAGAAAAAAAGGCCTAGGTCTCGTGACCTTGCTGCGGCATCCCAACCTGCGCACTGGATTGTGAGCAAACTGCCCATCGTGGCAAGTGACAGTTAAATTAATGATTTGCCGCGAGACTTTCCTCGAGATGAGCAGCCTGGGTCGCTAAAGCCCCACCAGCGACAGCACCTGCTATCTCACGGAGGCGCATCGTTTAACCGCTGCACAAATGCGCCAGGAGTTGTATGAGGACTTCCAACGATAAATGACTGTAAAGTACAGAATTACTTATTCCACATACACGGGCATTAACCCATTATTGCTATGGCGTCATACCGTTAAGATGGACCGAAAGTGTCCTCTTCATTTTTTTAACAGTCACTCCGCGTCTGTACATTGCTTAGCGCGAAGCTGTGGCGCGAAAAACACAACCTTGACATTCCGGTCACTTCCACGCCGCGATTTGGGAATGACGACGCGACAGCACTGCTTTGCTACCCGCTGCCAACGGAAGACCCGACCATCGCAGTGATATCCGAGGCAGCTTCAAAGGCCCACCCGCTGTGGTTGAGGCCGCCAGTTCTCTTAGTGCGCGGGCCAAAAGTTATGCAAAACTAGCTGCAGTTTCAGCGTCACATGCTTCCTTCCATTCTCCCGACGCTAGGGGGAGCTTGCAGAGAACGGCAGCTAAAAGCATTTCATGCTTATAACATTAAGCTTGTTTACGCTCATATCCGAGAACGACGGCGTTAGAGGTATGCTTGCATAAAGGCCAGAGGTGTTAGTGGTAAGAGCGCGCGAATACCAACCAAACATCAGCGAGATTGATTCGCGGCTTGTTTGTCGCCACTACTTTTACTCTAATAGTTCTTGTTCAGCTGCGTTATGGACTGTGATTAATAGTCTCGTGAGCCCTTTAGACATCGTTCACACCGCAATAACTTCTAATCAAATTATGCCGTAATGCTCTAAAATTTATGGTCTGGGCGTATGAACCAAAGCTTCAGTGAAAATAAACGAAACAGAATTCTTTCCGGCTGCTTTTATGGCTGGAGATAATAACGAGAAAGCGCTCTTTGATGATAAATATTTGGAGCCTCATTGGAGTTGGCACAGCCAGGTGCAGCCGGGGGTCCTTGAAACTAAGTTTGATTATGAACGAAATATATGGCCTAACGCGTGTTCGCGGGAAATACAATTTTAAGTATTTTTGAAAAATCAGTGTTTTCAGTTGCAATAATGATCCCTGCGTCAATATAGTGACGGCGCTGGTTGAAATCATAAAAAAAGTAATAAAATGTCGTTAGTAGGGTGACTAAGCAAGCAAAGTACGATGATGACCTCTTGAAGAAAAATGGCCCTTTCTTTGTATGCAATTAGCCATTTATAGCGATCCATTTGTCCGTCCAGTAGTCATTGTACGATGTGACAAATTTAATTGTCCATGGCATTATGACCCTCGGATGTTGTGCTGTACAGACCTAAGGAACAAGCGTGTGGCAGCGTAAAGCCCGTCTAGTTGCGCCTACTGTCTTCCCTTCCTGCCTGTGACGCGATTGTTGCATTCGTCTAGACATCCGAATAACCTGGCGTCGAAACTCCGAAGGCCTACATTTAGGCAAAACCACATTACTGGAAGCGCGGATGGTGAACTATAATGTTCTAATTGCAGACAACGCCAACCTACTGAAGTGAAAAGGTTAATTAAGAATTATGATTTATCTCTACTGCTACAAAAGTTTTTCTCATTCATTTTATGACGTCAGCCGGTGCAGAAATGGTGAAAGAGTGGTAGTTTTATCTGAAAAAAGCAATTTTTTTAAATTATGTGTTCCCCCAAGTCCTTAAAATACAGAACAGGAATGTTTAAAAAATTTCTGGAAAAAGAAGTCAGCATTACTTTTAACGGCGTAAAGCTCTAAATGCGAGAAAAAGGCAGGGTTTATTGACTGGAAAGGCTGAGATATTGGCCGGAAAAATGAATATCAAGTCTTCTACTCCACATGATAGCTTGTGTCTTGGTGTCCTTCAAAGGCTTCTCCTACCTAGCGATAATGCCTGCCCAGATGCTCATTTACGCAAGTTTGGACAAGGCACTGAAGCACATATGGCAGAACTTTGCCATTCGTGCGAACGGTGCGGTCCTATCTTTAATAGCTGTCGGATTTCTTACTCCCACAGGATTCATCTGATAGGCCAGAAATACGTGTCAAGAAAAATTCTTAGCCACGACAGTGTTTATTTAAGTACCCCGTTGAAAGCTTAACACTGTAAAGAGTTAACTTTCTAGGATGGGAAAACGATATTACAGCGGTTGGTTTCGTCTTCGGCACGTTTGGCATTTCAACTGTTTTTTTTTCATCTTTCTGTCCGATCATGTACAACATTCTCGGACAAAAAATTTGAAATTGGAAAATTACAAGAAGCTCTTGGAAATTACTGAATACAGGGGTCCATTTTTCTGATGTGTAGCAAATTCTTTCTCTTAAAGTCTATCATTGCCTTTTCAAAGATTTTTAATGAGTCACTTCTTGCGAAGTTGCTGCAGAATTTTTCTTTTCTTTATGAAGTATAAAGTGTGTTCACGACGACGATTCGTGAATGTCGGGGACATGTTTTCACCCATTTGTCACTGCCTCCCAAACATACTTTAAAGCGAACTGTTTGGGGCAGTCACTCGCTTATCGATTTTTTACGACGATACTTCATGTCACAGGATATCTCCGGTAATGTCTGGCGCTGCGGGAAATTAAACCACGACACGTGACTTTTAAAAATGGAATGTGGTTTTGCCGGAAAGCGCAGGTGAATGGCTCTCTACGGCCGTGCGTGGTCACTCCTCTGCACACGCTGTTCGTTTTATCTTAGACGAGTTCTGTCATCTCTTCGCCATGAAATTACCCGAAAAGGCGCCAATGTTCGCAGTAAGACATGATTCGAGCCTACATTTAGAGAAAACAATATGACTTCAAGGCCCACCTTAAAAAAAAAAACATCGAAACGTGAAAGCAGGTCGGCGCTCTGCAGAACGTGATTGTCCTGTTCACAGATAGTATGTCAAGCCTGCACGAACATGCTACCGTTTGTGATATCGAAACGATTGCGATTTTTCGTAATTGAAGGATGACAGGATTTTTTTTTTTGCAATAAGCTTGCGCACTCTTCCCGTCATTCGATAACGGGATTTCATTCTTGACCTCTTAACTTTAAGCGGTACTTGTGACGCACCTTACACGTTGAGAAAAACATCACAGACAAAACAACATACAAACACACTCTCAGTGGTATTCCTTCTCTACCTCGTGCGGGATGAGCTCAGGTAGGAGAGGGCTCTAGTGGTAGGAGATGCACTGAACGACTGCGAACACGGGCAGGATCACTATACTGTCGCTTCGTTGCGCGCTGCACTATAACGCTTTCTGGGTCGCCAAGGCCACATTACGCTAAAGTAGGTCCTCGATCACTCATTCGTTCCGAAATGGCTGCCAAAAGCACTAGGAGGTAGGCCAGAAAGCGCGGATGCGCAAGCGATAACTCTCCTGAAAAATCTAGTTCGGAGCGAGAGGTTACAAAAACTAGTCGAAAATTACATGAGCGAGCACGATGTCGTTAGGCGTTCGTAGAGAGCCAACCAAAGCCTCTCGCGCAACATTGTTTCTATGCTGATGTGAGAGTGCCAAAAGTGGTATTGAATGAAAGCAGCCTTGTTTTTTAACCCGAGTTTCCCGTGTGTAAACTCATATGCATGGGACTCATGACTCTGCCTGTTGACCATATTTCCATGACGGGGTATATGTTTTAACAGCAGTCGTTCATGGTAGGCTTAAAGTAATTTCACACCCAAGGGCAGGAACCGCAGTGCGCGGAAACGTATTGCTTATGTGCTTAGCAGAGAAAGGAAAATGATGCACTGTGGCTAAAGAGCCGAATATTCTGCGACGTTAAGCATCCGATATTTCCTTTTTTCAATAACAGCTTACAAGATAGGTTTCAGGAAAGCCAGATGATTCTTCCTCGCTGTACTAAATAAGTAAAAAAAGAACGGACCTACCTAAACCGGTGCAACAGCAGTGGACATTGGACTGGCGCACATATTAATGACGAGAAGAATGAAAATCACAAAAAAGAAGAAAAGCCCAGTTTAAAACTTCTGAAGATTCTTGATCGCCTGAGCTTGTATGAGAACATAGGGAAAAGCCATAGTATTGCAACAGGATACATAAAATGAAAAGAGGAAACCTGATCAGAAAGAGAATTAGTTGAGCAAGACCGCTGCAGGAAAAAAATGCATTACAATACAATGGCGGCCGGTAAAACAGTGACCGCTCGGAATAAATGAATGAGTCGAGATAAGCGCCAAAAAGACATTCAAGGCACAGAAAAAGAATGAAGAGAAACAAATCTGCGAGGTTCAACCAAATACACCGAAAGGACGCGTAGGCTTTTGTCGAAGCCCAGCGGATTTGAAAAGGTGATTCGAGCGTCCATGTGAGCAGTAATCTGAAACAGCAACATCGACTTGTTTGAAATCCCAATGCAGGCTTGATATAAGGGAAAAATTTATTAGGTAAAAATGTTTACTTCTATTCTCGTGTCAAGAAAAAAGCGTTCGAAGAGAATCTAAATTACCATCAAGGGTTGGCCCATAGTCGGAGTAGTAAAAGCATTTGGGAGGAAAAAAATTAGGGCATAGGGGTAGGGGGGAGCAAGATTTGGAGCTTCAGTGGTCGGACTTACCTATTTCAGGATCTCGTTGGCCTCCGCCGCCGCCTTGGCCCTCGTCACAAGCATAAGCTGTGTTCTCCGGTCGGAGTCAGTCAGGAGGGCCCCCCTAGGACTAGGGATATAGACTAGTTATACTGGGTAGTAAATGGCTTTGTTCACTGCCCCAGGTGACCAGGTACGTTTTGGCGTAGCCCGCACCCCACACGCACTCTTTCACGTATCTATTCGGCCGCGTTTTGTGATATATGGCTCTGCTTAGGCAGGTGTTTGCAGTCGTCTGAGAGTGGTGACCTGCTCTATGTTGAGGTTGCCCACCCAAACCGAGCACTTTTTGCGCGATCCCAACAACGCCTTCATTGCCTCTCCGTAAAATTCTGGCGTGCTGAAGTGTTCGACCGGCAAACCAGCCATTCGGTTCGTGAACCCTCGGAAAACGGTGTCTACGGAGACATTTCCTTCAACCCCAGTGTCGGGGACCCAAATGATGGTGCGTTGAATGCTTGTGTTGTTCAATTTCTGTGTTATTTTTGTTCACAGAGGAGTCTCGCGGCTTTGCAGCCGATCCTTACATCTCTCTATGCCTTAGCTGCTGCCTGTGAATCCTTCGCTGTCCAGTAACTCAGTCCCTGCCGAATGGCCTCTAGCTATAGCTATAACGATCTGTTCAGCTGCCCGCGTTGTCTTTGTGCGCACTGGCACACCGGTGATAAATTTTTCCTTGGTTGTTCGCTACTCCTACCAAACTCGCGTTTTCCTCCGTTCTGTACTTTGACACGTCTACAAAAAAGCCATCTATTTTTGTTTAGGAACCTGCCCAACCCCGATAATCTCGCCGCCCCTCTTACTTCGTGGTTCTTCGGGTCCATGTTTCTGGGCACCGGTTAAACCAAAAGAGCGCTCCTCATTTTGCTATCGTTGTTGTTGCTGTCAATGTCTGTCTTGTCTTCACCCTAGTCTTCTGCCGGGTGTCCCATATTTACCACTAGCAAAAAATCTTAAACGGCCGCAAAAGCTCTAGGCGCCACCTGTACATATTTTATTATTTTAAATGTTCTACTACACACGCACACATGCACACATTGAGAAATAATTGACTTGCCTTCAAAATCAGATATCGCATGGGATTAAAATTTTCGACATAAGGGAAGTGAGTGCTTATGCCTTGTACATGTCGTGCGTGCGACAAAACAAACCAAGCTTTGTAGCGTAGAGGTAACGGCTGGCAAACTCAAGGTGTGGCAAAGCTGCGTGCCGGGGCCGATGAGCAAGACACATGAAAACAACTGATAAGTAAACTCCGCGGCAAATAAAGTTAATCGAAAAATAAGAGACAAAGAGGAACGCGGTTAGAGATTGTGTTTTTAGGGTGTCAAGCATGCTTTCAGCCTTCTCTCACTATGCCTGACGATAAAGGTAGCTGCGTTGCCTACGTCTGTCAGCTACAGGGCGTGTGTGTAAAAATATAAACGGTTCCATTCATTTCGTTCAACGGGAAAGCGGACACCAAGTAGCAAACATTATCGTCAGCATCTTCTTATGCCCCATGGCAAGTGTTAGAATTAGAAAGATAAGTAGGTAAGGGGAGCACTAATACTTTCAGCTCCTGTAATGTCTTAAAACATCGTCTTAATTTTTTTCTCCGGAATCGACAGCACCAGTATGTTTCAATGATGAACATTTTAATAGCGATGAAAATTTTCCTGCCATTGTATATTCTGTCATTGAATAGGCTACCTTTTTCATACAATGCGTGATGATAAGACAAGAGAGGGGCTTTTTCGTGATCCGTGTATTGACTGATCTAAATAAAGAAAAACAACCATTTGTTTTGCGTGTTTGCTCTCGGTATTATATAACCTAGCGTATTTATAAATGCAAACCGTCTCGTTTCAACACGTGCAGAATGACCAAAACGGGGCAGTAAAAGAAAACAGACGCCAAAATCCTACCTGAAGAGTTCAGTCTCGCGTTACGTATGAAATCAGTCACATATATTTTCAAAAAGAAACGCTGCGGTGGGTATTAGGACATACTTCCTTCATCAATAATCATCATCATTATCAGCGTTACAATGCACATTGCATGGAAAATGCTTCTCACATATATTTCCTATTAACCCGAACTAATGTCAGCTGAAGACATCTCCTTCACGCAAATTTCCTAATCTTATGCGCACACCTAACTTTCTACCGCCTCCTGCTACGCTTAATTTCATTAACATCGAGTCTGTTACCTATAATGACCGTTGGTTATCTTGCCTACGCATTATATGCCCTGCCCGTGCTCACTCCATGTGAGGTGTTTTCGAGCAGGAACCGGAGAAGGCTCCTGCTCTTATTGTTGCCGGTCAGCCACTTGGAGAAATCCTGCTCTCTTTTCGTAATGCCCTCATCGCCCGGTCATTTATTTTTCCCATTCGAAAGACTGGAGCTGAACAGAATACTACTAGTCGCCGTAGGGCGACTCGCCTTTTTTGTTATAGTTGTTTGTGCGGCAATGGATGGCTGCCAAACACATAACAGATTTTCACTCCATGCAAATAATCGAGCATATCCGTTAGCTTTGCCTGTAATTATGCGGTGACACATATTTAACAATGAAATAAAACAGACCGGAAGATGTGCCGTTCCAGTCCGGTCCTTAACGTTAGAATTCCGTGACAACCGCTTCCGCCAAACAGTTTCCAGCCACAATTTGTTATACAGGATTCCCTATTTTAGTAACCAGCGTCGTATATTAGTTGTGTATTGCCACTCAGTTTTTTTTAGCTTACTCTAACAATACGATATCTCAAACCGCCAGTTCTCGCAGTTGTAAACGCTATGTGCATCGTTTTCTACCACGTGAAAGCGTCGAAATCATTTCACATGCCGATCATATTCTTCGCTCGCATAAATTCTGCGTGACAAGGGCGCACACCATGCAGCAGTTGAATTCTTAAGCGCCAGCTTGAGATACTAGAATTCAGCCCGTTCGACAAGACTAAAAGCCCACTCACAAGCGACTCACGTAACGGTTCTCGGCCGTAAGTGACCTAGACTGGAACTCACCCAATGAGGAAGAAGGAACGGGATCGGGTTGCGTGTTACGCACGGTAAATAAGAGGGCGTATGAGCTCCACTTGTTCCACACGAAAGTATTTGAACCGGTTGCATCCGGAGAATTGCTTACGTCATACCCATTCTGCCATAAGCTAGAAGCTTAGGCGGCTTTGGGTATAAAAGAAACAGCGGTTGCCGTACAAATTCAGAAGCATCTGCTCCTCCGTTTTCAACGCACCGAAGGAAGCCATGGTGAGAACCATTGGTATTTTATTTTCGTACTGCAGACTCCCTTGAGGATTAGCTCCAATCTTTGACATCGTATACTTTCATAGCACCATCGCATCGTATTTCTGCTTCGCGCTTTCTAAAGCGAAGCTGGTAGATCACGTTAGATTCTGCATCACCTTAGTGTATGCGCGCATTCCTGTTTATAAGGATAGAAATGCAATTGCTGCCTTGTGGCAGTGAAAAGCCGTCCACACCTCTGACAATATATGGATATGCGCCATGAAATTCTCCACATCATCCAATAATTATGTGAACAAAAGAAGTGAAATAATTGCCATAGGGCCCTGTACGGGATTTTGGAGGACAGAGACAACTGAAACCATAAAAGTATTGTGACGGCAGGCACCAATGCTCTCAAAGCATAATTGCAGGGAGCAGCATATACCCCCGTCAATAATACGGCCTGGTTCCTTCGAACTAGTGATTACATCTGGGTGTCGTTGCTTTTAGGTAACATTCAGTACAGCGGCGACACATTTATCAAGAAAATTTTGGAAGTGCCATTCGGCGCATTTTCTCATCATCTACGAGAAGTTACCGAGTCAAAACGTTCGAAAAAAATCCTGTGTGCGCCCTGCGCAATAATCTAATCGATTACACAATAGTTCCCATTTCAATTTCATCAGAAGTATCCACAAAAGTATAACATAGTTACTGCACAAAAGTGAATACTAAACAATTAAGTCGCACAATCGCAATGCGCCCTTATAAAGTAAAAAAATGCACACTCTATAGAAATCTGCACCAAGACACAGTAAGTGTAGTTTTTTTTTTAAGTATATCAAATATTTTCCTCGTACGTCTCCTTCTCTGCCTATGTTCGCAGTTCCGTGCCTGCGTCCTCCTCGCTCTGGCCACCAGCGCCTTCGCTGGCTACGTTGCCGGTGGTTACGGCCTCGGCAGCTACGGTGGCTACGGCCTGTCCACTTATGGCCTTTCCCATGGCATCGGCTACTCTGGTCTTGGCCTCGGCTACAGCTACGCCCCAGCTGCCAGCTACGCTGTCGCTGCTCCAGCTGTTGCTCGCACTGTGTCCACCTACCACGCTGCCCCAGCAGTGACTGCCGTCCACGCTGCTCCAGCTGTTGCCACCGTCGCCCACGCTGCCCCAGTTGCCACTTACGCTGCTGCCCCAGCTGTGACCACTGTCACCCACGCCGCCCCAGCTGTTGCCACATACGCTGCTGCCCCAGTCGCTAGGGTCGCCTACGCCGCTGCCCCAGTCGCCCGCGTCTCCTACGCTGCCCCAGTCGCCACCTACGCTGCTGCTCCAGCTGTGACCAAGGTCGCCACTGTCACCCACGCCGCCCCAGCCGTCGCCACCTACGCCGCTGCCCCAGTCGCTAGGGTCGCCTACGCTGCTGCCCCTGTTGCCCGGGTTGCCTATGCTGCTGCTCCAGCTGTTGCCACCTACGCTGCTGCTCCAGCCGTGACCAAGGTCGCCACCACCTACGCCGCTGCCCCAGCTGTTGCCACCGTCGCCCACGCTGCTCCAGCCATCGCCACCTACGCCGCTGCCCCAGTCGCCACCTACGCTGCTGCCCCAGCTGTCACTGCCGTCCACGCCGCCCCAGCTGTTGCCACCACCACCGTCCACCACGCCCCAGCTGTGGCCACCGTTGCCCACGCTGCCCCAGCCGTCGCTGCCTACCACGCCGCCCCAGTCTACGGCTACGGTGTTGGCACCCTCGGCTACGGTGTCGGCCACTACGGTTACGGCCACGGTCTCCTCGGCTACGGCCTGAACTACGGCTATGGTCTTGGCACTCCATACCACTACGGCGGTCTCCTTCGCAAGAAGTGTAAGTTTTGGGCTTGTTCTTTTTTAAGCAAAAGCGAACTGTTAAGCAGAGCAACTCGGCTGAGCTTTTTGCTTCAGGTCGATATCCCTGGTTTCCCTGTCACCAACCAATTGTTAAGTGTGGTAAAAAACATCATATAGAACTAATTATTCTTCGTCGATAGTAGACCGCTAGTACTGAGGCCACTCAATGTTATAAGCAAGACGCTTCATTTCTTTCTTGCATTTGTCATGTACTGTAAGATGGTGACGTGGTGTTGGTTTACTTACTTTTCTTTTGCTTCTTCTTTACAGAAGAACTTATTTCTGTTCATCTGAAACTTCATGGACCCCTAAGAAGAAATTAGGACGACCAGACCTGAACGCTTCTTCGAACCACGTTGAAAACTGGAACTCAAATAAATTATTGAAACATCTTATAAAAAGTGGTTTCTCTCTGCTTACGTCTATCAAGCTTTCATATCAGACTGTGCAATAGACTCACGCCCATTTTTCCATGCTGCTTACTGAAATTTCAGTTGTATTTTCACATGCAGCTGCGATTTAAAAAAGTTGTCAAATTCGCGCTTACAGAAACTACTGCCACGCATTTTAGATAAGCCTAGGACTCCTTTATAACATGCTTACTCATACTCACCTTTTCACGTAAGGATCGTTTTCTTCTGCTTTCAAAATGCGTTGTTGTCGTTTCTACGCATCCGTGAGAAAGTTTACTGCTGGTTCATCTGTTAGAACGGAAACACTTAGGATGTTGCCTGCGAGTAGACTTTGCAAGGTTTTGTTTGGAATTTAGATAAAACGACGAAAACTGGATAAGACGAAGGACGGCAGCAGACGGCAATGGCAGAATACAAAGGCTTCCGTCTGGTGTCTTATGCGGTTTTTCGTCGTTGTAAATTTTCAACATTTGGCCGAAAACTATACCCTCCTAACAGACATACATTAGTGATTCGACATCTAGGAAATATTTACTATGGGTAGCGTAAGCAATTTCCCTCATACCTATATCCTTGAACATCTGGCCAAAATTCTATTATTTGCCTTTCGCGCTCTGTCGCGGTTGAAGCCTACCTGAATAAACAGTATGACAGAGGGCACTTTGTTAAGCGCTGCTCATTTCATGCCAAAACGTAGAATGTTATGAGAAATTTTGGACCACTGTTATATAGCGCAGTTAGACCCTGTGGCGTATGTCACTGCAAAGGGAAATATCGAGTTTTTACGTAAAACTAATCCTAGAGAAAACAGCCCGGATTTTTTTATTGAATGTAGGTTCTAGGCTATCTTCGGTTTGCGTCAAAGGCAGCGCCCTGTTGATGCAGCGCATAACATTTGTTATAAAACAACTTTCACTCTTTTATTTTAAAATCCTGTTAGCCCTTTTGGGCTTTTTAAGGATGGGTAGAAAACACAAAATCAAGAACTCAAAGGAAAAATTTGTTTTACGCACAGCATACAGGTTGGACACAAAATAGAATAAACAAACCTATGATTAACAGAACAAAAGTGCGAACAACATAATTTATGCAGCACATATTTCCAACTTTTTAACAAAATGCCCTGTAGATGTGTTTATAAATAATTTTTGATGCAGATTATTACCGCCGATAATTCGGTTTGGAAGGAAAGGTTTTAGGTTTATGGGTGTTTAACGTCCCAAAGCGACTCAGACTATAAGGAACGCCGTAGTGGAGGGCTCCGGAAATTTCAACCACCTGCGGTTCTTTAATGTGGACTGACATCGCATATTAAACAGGCCTCTTGAATTTCGCCTCCATCGAAGTTCTACAGCCGCGGCCGGGATCGAACCCGCATTTTTCGGGTCAGCAGCAAAGCGCCATAACCACTGAGCCACCGCGGCGGATGTTTAGACGGAAAGAATGCTTAGAAACTAAAGCTTGGGGTGTAGGTAATAACTGAGTTCGGGTGATTAATACGAGGCGGTAGTATTACAAGAGGCCGCAGCACAAGCCAGTACAAGCCTGGCCACCTTTCGTCTTGTGTATAGTGCTCGAAGTTGTGCCTGAGAAAGCAGTGCTGTTACGGATTGGTCGCGTTAGTAGGCAGAAAAAATGAATCTGTCTGCAGGTCTTTAAACTCGTTGCAGTTTATCTCTGAGGTACTGTTGACAAAGATCCAAGATTACACTGGCATATTTGATGGTTGTTCGGATGATAGCTTTCAATCTTCATTTTATCGTCTGAGTTAATTTACTCGAAATTCCTTTTGGAAAGCCAGGTTTGCGCTGTTCCAAACCAAAAATACATTAGATATGCTCACTCCATTCCAAGTTCTTAGCAATTATGATGTCAAGATACTGCAGTTTACTGAGTCAAGTACCGCAGAATATCGTAGTTTGTTCCAAACCCTTTTTTTGCTGTGACGAAACGAGGACGAAGACTCCTGGAATACTTACCCCTCCAGTCGCTTTCAAGTCCACATTTCTTTGACATATATCACTTCTAATTCCGAAATAACTGTGAAATATTGTGATGTACTGTTAAAAACATACTGATATGAAATGCCTATAGACCTTCCGATGCATAGCGAAATCTTGCTTTTTAAGTCTGCCGCGCACTCGAATCGAGAAGTTAGACCTGCCACAGCAAACCAGTGGGGTGTGTTCTTAACAATTAAGAAGCAGACTACGTATACGTTCTCTACGTATATCTACGGATATATTGATTGTTTTGATGAAATACGCCAGTATGCGGAAAAACTGCGTTCATTAACCAGTTCCTGTCAAAAAAGTCCTTGTCCAGAATTTCTAAGCAGCATGTTTCCAGCCGCTTAATTCGAAAGGAACCACGGCTGGGCTTTCCACTACTCGACGCCATGTTCTTCCAAAGAAAGCGAAAAATTCTTCAAAAATGGCATTTGCACAACACGGCCCGTGCATCACCTCCCTGTGCAAAGCGATAAGCCAGTGCGTTCATACGCATGTGTACGTAGCGCTGTACCCGACTCATGTAATGCTATATGCACTGGACAGATACAGACTCTCGGTTTCAACCACCGCTACAATCGTGTTTCTTTATTTCATGTAGAGAAAAAATACAGCCGTTATTATGTTTATGTGATCCCAGCCAGCATGGCCCATTTGGGGCCTCGGAATAGTGTTATTATCGTGCAGGAAAGGAGTGGATTGCGGAAAAGCTATCGGTATTACTGCGTCACCGAGCCCTACTGAAAAGTTTCATATGAGTCGCTTGTATAAAATTATTAGAGTATGGAGTCCATGCGGTGTGGAAGTATATAGACATCCATACGTTTCTTTGTATGCAGTTTATAAAATTTCCATAAAATTTGCGTATAACTTACATAAAATGTGCATGACAACATATGGAGTCCGTAATTCTCCACATGCGCTTCGTTGATGTGCGTATCCACTCCATACTGACTCCATATAGTCCGTGCAGAAATATATGAAATTATGGGACTCGCCTTATGGAAACTTTCCCTGGGGAGGGCAAAAGCGGAGCGACTCGTTGCTTCCTTTGCCCTGATGTACTCGTGGCTAAAGATTAAAGCTGCGTTCGCTGGGTACCGCGCAAAAAAACCCAAAACACTAACTGTTGTTTTAGCTGGGGAGACCGAAGTCGTGGTCTACAGGCTTGGACATCCGCCTCGGCTGCGGATTGTCCAGGACTCTTTTCCCAAGCAACTCACCCTAGAAGAGCCGAGCACCAGGCCGGGGGAAATATTGTACCGATTAAAAAACCGGTGGGTACCCGGTGACACTGGGGATCGAACCCAGCACCTCCCGAATGCGAGACGGACGCTCAACCACAATGCCACACTTCGGTTTAAAAAAGGCCCCAAATGGGCTTCTACCCACGAGACGGATTTATGGTTGCTTGACGGCGGAAATTATCTCTGATCATATAAGATAACTGTGGTCAAGGCACTTTTCCCAAGCATCTCACCCCAGAATAGCCGATCGCCCGGCCGGGGGAATACTTGTACCCATTAAGAAACCGGTGGGTACCCGGCTGCAGTGGGCATTGAACCCAGCCCCTCCCGGTCGCGAGGCGGATGCTCTACGACAAGGCCAAGCTTCGGTTACCCAAGCATATCACCGTAGATGAGCCGAGCACCAGGCCGGGTGAATTTCTTGTACCCATTATTAAAACCGGTGGCACTAGGAATTGAACCCTCCCGAACGTGAGGCGGATGCTCTACCACACGGCCACGCTTCGGTACAACGCCACGCCTCGCTATGCGGGCTGGGGAGGAATAAGAAAAAATCACTCTTGTTTCAGAATTTTTAATGAAGGTCCACGTCTCCTGGCGGCACTGACTTAACATCTGACGTCAAAACTCGCCCTGTAAGGCTACTATGCTAAATAAAGTTTGTTTTAAACTGGCGTTTATTTACGAATATACGTTATATGTTATACGTCTCCATATACGTTATTGATTAGCCGTTTGAGTCCTCCGTTGCGATACTAAGGACGCGACCCGTAACATGCGTTAATCTTGGGCAGAAACACTAAAAACAAGTATTTTAAACTCTCATTGTCATTAATAACAATAAAAGTAAGCAAAAGTGTTTACACGCACAAGCATGGCAGGCATGAGCAGTGTCGAAGATACATATATCTTCGGCGCAATCATCGGATACATTTTGTGCATCTCTATCTGGTATCACTTTGGAAAAATGAAAGTGCCAGACCATCGTTATCCAAAATAGATTTATTGAGTATAGTGTATTTTAACGATACTCGGTACTCAAAAATATTGAGAACCGAAAGAGAACGTTTCTACAGCATGAAAGTAAACAATTTCTAGTCGCGAGTTAAAAAAATATGTATATGGGGCAGCTGAAAACGCGGCTTCTCTAGGTCTTTGCGGAATCCACAAAAACCCCAAAAAGTTTTGCGGTGTTGTTTCATTTGAGCCGCGCGAAGCCGCGCTGACGGCTTCTTCCGCGGCTCCCGCGTGGAGAGCCCTCTTCTCCCTCCTTCTAGGATGCCCGGGTCGCATTGTTTTTCTTTTTTGCTCCTTGTTTGGTGCACTTCAAGCAGGGGGCATCTTCGCCTTTAAGAGAGATGGTCTGGCCTCGCTTCTTTTGCCGGAAAGTGCCTTCACGCAGGAAGAAAGCTTCCATTAACACATCATGGCTTCCCGCCTTAACTACAAGACAGCAGTAAACCATGGAACAGTATTTGTTGTTGCCTTTATCGTCGTCAAATAAGCTCCAGAAATGCAACCGGAAAGCAGTCACAAATCAAATTTTACCGCTGTGAACCGAGCTGGGAGCCGGCTTGAATCAAACACCCTGATAAGAGTTATTTCAATGGCGCTGTTTCACTATCTTGTCAAACTAAATATTGGTCTCCCCTGCAGTTAATATTAAACAGTGCTTTGGCGGTTTTTTTTAAGGATAAGTTTGGACGTAATGACGACCACCGCAATGCGCAAGGCAGATCTGTCTCAGAGTGGAACCCACATCCGCGTGATTCTCCTCTGCTCGCCCTCAATGAGTGATTTGAACGGTCAGTTGGCGTTGTCAATAATGTGCTATGTTCTTGACGCTGCATACTGTTTCTTTTCTTCCATGGCGTCGTTGTGCGTGACAAATTGCGAATTTATTTGTATCTACCTCTCCAGCTTAGACCATGATTGGTCCGGGGCATCTGATAAAATCAAAGTCGTTTATAGCAAGACACAATCGAAGGGCTCTTTCCGACCGGCGGCTTGAGGATATGATGTTGCTAAGGGCTTTTAAGCAAAGGTGACATCGCAAATACAGAAATTAGAAAGACTTTTCTTCTTCCCAGTTTTATACACCGAATGTTGACCTTGAAACTTCAGCTAAACCCACTGCCGGAGAAATAACTTACCGGCTTTTCCAAACAAACGAGGTTGTACATTTCAGTACAGGACAAAGGCAGAGGACAATGCTACATGTAATCAATAAAGAACCGAACAACGCCTTAAAGGTTTTACGATTGTAGTTGAGTATAGTCGCAGACAACTTTGCGGGCAGAACATCACTTTTTAAAAACAAATGATTTTTCTAGTGTACTAAGTATAGGTCCTCATTTTCCTTCACTAGTCTGCCATATTAAATATGGCGTGAGTCATATGCTTAACTAAACTTAATGAAATCTGCGGCGCAGGCGGTGAACCTTAAAAAAATTGCACCCTAATAAAATTTGCCTGGCCGGGCTATTTTAAGCCATTTAAGAATAGTTTTCTATATTGTGCGCATTAAAGGTTATATTCACCGTATTATTCAGAGTAGAATCACAGTAAGATTCTACGCCGTCGTTTGTCCCTCTGTGTATCTGCGTCCTAGCGCTGGTTTTTTATTTATAACCAAGATTCTAATGAACGTGTCAGCTAATCACCGTATTATCGATTTGAATAATGCATCTAAATATTGAAGATAGAGTATCGAGTACCTTTATTGAAAATCAATTCCCTAATGTATGTTTTACAGTATCGAAAATATAAAATTTGAAGATGCTTGAAGATGTATTGAAGGTGCTTTTTTGAAGCACCCTGCCCTGCCCTGAAACATGGGAGGTCTGAAATGACCAAAATTCATGTGGGCACCAACCTTTATGACTCACATCCAGCACCGCTACCTATATATCTGCAGTGTCAGCGTGTCAGTGTCAGAGACCAACAACAGCATCAGCCGGCGCATGTTGCTACATTTCACTCCGATTAGCCGCCGCAGTGGCTGAGTGGTTACGGTGTTGAAACTTGGTTTTCTTTTCGTGTCTAACCTGTGTGTCCTTTGTATGTGATTTTCTTAAATACGCTTCATGAGACGAAACCCAGACACCTCTCGCTTGTTTATGGCCGGCGGCGGCTCCCCTCGGGCGACGGGACTCTGGGAACCCGAGGGAGAGAGCCAAATGTTGAGACCAGCAGAGAGCTCTGGAGGGGCAAGGGAAAAGGGCAGAACGAGCGGGGAGCCCCAACGATAAGCATGTAATTTTTCGAGCTCTTGCTCCCCTCCTAACGAACAGTTTGATTGTTTCTTGTTTCTTTCAATAAACGAAGTTACATAAACGATAACAGCCTACTGTCATTAGAAACGAAAGCTAAATCAGTTAGTTTTCTACAACAAAACTTTGGTGCCGAAACCCGGGAACGGATTAAACGGGGACATCGACCGGACCCAACGACTCAACGTTCCAACGACATCAACATGGATGTTCTTAAGAAAAAAAGGAAGGCCGTCAGAAGCCAAGCTACACGGCTGACTAAAGAAACGGACGACATCCTCGCTGCCGAGGAAGCACCCACCAATGAAAAGGTGAGCGTGCTTCTTGAACGTCTACGATTGGTCAAACAACAGCTCAACGACGTAGATGCGGCAATCGAGCCAAATGTCAAAGATGACGAAGCGGAGGCTGAATTCGAGCAAGTCATCGAGTATGGTGACAAGATTGCTACTTGCATTTGCCGACTAAACCTGAAGAAAGAGCAAACTGAACAAGCCAGCAAAGACAAGGAAATCGATTTCAAGCTACCGTTGGTAGCGCTTCCGCGGCTCAAAGAATCAAATTACCGAAACTAGAACTAACAAAATTCGATGGCAAAAGGAAAAACTGGCAGCCATTCTGGGAACAATTCGAGGTGGCAGTCCACAAAAATACGGAACTTTCTAACATCGACCGCCTGAATTACTTGAAGACGCTGCTGACCGGAGAGGCCGTGACTGCAATTGCCGGACTGCAGGCATCAGGTGATTGCTACAGCGACGCGGTCGACATCTTGCGACAACGATTCGGAAACCCTGAAGCGTTGGTTCAGGATCATATGCAGGACCTAATCGACGTGAAACCGGTGTTCTCTGCAAGGAATGTGCGAGCCTTGAGAGGGCTTTACGATGAGATACAGGTTCACATGCGGGGGCTGAAGGCTCTGGGCATCGAGGACGATGGCTACCAGGCGATGCTCTATCCTGTCCTTCTCCGCGCTCTCCCGAAAGAATTGATCTTGGACTATCATCGTTCACATGCTGAGAACCAAGAGGAAGCGACGCCGGCGGTGGTCGACGATTCAGGTTCAACGACATCGTCGTCGGACAGCTCACAGCTGACGCCACTGCATTCCCTGCTCAGATTCTTCCGCTTCGAGCTAGAAAGCCGCGAGAGGACGCTAGAGGACCGGCCCGACGAAGCACATGGTAAGCCTGCTTCTCACTTTGATGGGCACAAGGCACGAAAGCATCGAGGGCACGCTCGCCCTTCTTCGGCCTCAGCCCTGCACGATGCAGCCATCTGCATGCAATGCGTGTTCTGCGACTCAAAGACACATGAGAGCCAAGAGTGCGAGTCGAAGATGACAGTAAACGAAAGGAAGGCAGTCCTCACAGCGAAAGGCGGATGCTTTCGTTGCACGAAGCATGGACGCCGTTCGAGGCAATGCAAGTTTAAACTCAGTTGCAAGAGATGTAAACGCAGACATGCGACAGCGATGTGCGACCCTACTCTCAACGAAGTCAAGAACGCACGGTCTGCCGAAGAAGGGGTACAGCCAGTAAGCCTGCACGCCTCAGGGGCAGAAAAGGACCCTACTCGCCGCACAGTCCTAATGCCTACCATTACAGCGTTGAACAAAGGGACTAAAGCAAGAAAGATTTCTCGAGTTCTCTTCGATAGCGGCAGTCAGAGAACATTTATAACAGAAGACTGCTCCAGGAAACTTGGGTGCAAATTGCTCGGGACAGAGTTACTGTCGGTGGGAGTATTTGGAGGAGGGCAGACCAGACGCACATTCAGGCGAGTTGAAGTGTGCCTCTTCCGACGAGACGACCCAAAAGCGCAGTACAAAATCGAAGGCCTAGAAACACCTTCCATATGTGAACAGAGTATCCCCTGCCCCAACGAACTGATCGGAGAAACACTTCGAGAGCTGATGCTTCCTTTGGGTGATGATTCGGCTCTTAACGACGACACACCGATTGATGTGCTGATTGGCTCCGATCAGTATTGGGAATGCATCACTGGGAAGGTGAGAAAGCTGCCCAACAAACTGACTGCCATCGAGACGGTATTTGGATGGGCAGTTCAGGGCCAAGTCCTGTCCAAATGTCAAGGGACAATTTGCACACATACTATTGTCATGAGAACGACCGTGGCTGATCGAGAAACCACTCCGATTCTAAAGAGGCTCTGGGAGTTGGAAAACACTGGTGCGTCAGACACATCGACCGAAAATTCAGACTCCCAAGCCCTGGAGGTTTTCTCTAAAAATATCAAGAAGATCCACGATCGCTACGAAGTAAAGCTTCCTTGGAAAGACGAAGTGGAAATGTCTGACAACCGCGGATTAGCGGAGAATCATCTTCGGTATTTAACGAAGCGGTTAAGCAGGAACCCGAGTCTCATGAGAGATTATGACTCCGAAATGCGGCGCTTAACTTACGAAGGCATAGCAGAGAGGGCAACAGACACACTTTGCGGCGACTCTCAGCGAGTGTACTACATGCCCCATCATCCCGTACTGCGGCAAAGCAGCACGACTACCAAACTGAGGATAGTTTTCGATGCCTCATCACACAGTGCTCAGGCTAAATCCCTGAACGAAAACCTCGAGTGTGGTCCGAATTTAAATCCTGACCTCGTTCGGCTCCTGCTGAACTTTCGGCGACATAAAGTCGCGCTCGTCGCTGATGTCGAAAAGGCATTTCTTCAAATAAGTGTAGCGCCAGAGGACCGCGATGCGCTAAGGTTTCTGTGGTTCGCCGAGAGCCCTGTAGAAGGCAGGCCATTTCCAGAGATCAAAGACTTCAGAATGACCAGAATACCCTTCGGAACCACATCGAGCCTGTTTCTCCTGGCAGCAACGCTTCAGCACCACCTTGAAACAATGAAGGATGAATTTCCAGCAACGACAGATGTATTGAAAAGCTGCATTTATGTGGATGATCTGCTTTGCAGCGCACAGGACGATGAGGAAGGAGCGAAGATATACGACGAGGCAAGTCGCATCTTTCGGGCTGCTTCAATGCGCCTGCAAAAGTGGGGTTCTAACAGCACAGAGATGAACGAACTGTTTTGTCAGGAGATCCCCGATAAAATGCCCCTTGGACAACCGGCTAATTTGCTGAAAGTGCTAGGTTTAAGTTGGAAACCAAGGGAAGACCAACTGACATTTTTTCCCGAGTCTGTCATTGAATTTTCAAAGGCGCAAAAGAATACCAAGCGATTTGTCCTACAAACGACCGCGCGGCTCTACGACCTCCTAGGAATTCTATCGCCGTATACAGTGAGAGCGAAAGAGCTGTTTCAGGAGATTTGGAAGGAAAACATCGCAAGGGATCAGCCACTTCCAGACCATCTCCTAAGGCAGTGGATCAAGTGGTGCGAAGAATTCCGTTCGCTACATGAGGTCACCATCCCAAGAAGGTATGAAGCCAACGCCAAAGGGCACCCACAGAGTCGAACTTTGCACGTGTTCGCAGATGCCAGCCCGAAGGCTTACGGCGCCGTGGTCTACCTCTGTACCGAGAATTCTACAGGAGAAAGAACTTCCGCCTTCATGCTAGCCAAATGTCGTGTAGCCCCCTTGAAAGCGGTCACCTTGGCAAGGCTAGAACTACTGGCAGCCTTACTCGCGTCAAGACTCTACCAGTTCGTGAGGTCGAATCTTGATATGAAGTTTGACAAGGTTTTCCTCTGGACCGATTCTATGATCACACTGAGCTGGATTCGAGGAAACGCAGCACGCTGGAAGGAATTTGTGAGGAACCGCGTCGCGGAAATCCAACAAAACAGCGAGACCGCGACGTGGCGATTTTGCCCCCGGGAAATCGAATCCGGCTGACCTCATGACCAGGGGATTGACAAACACTCAACTGAAAACCAGCGAGCTATGGTGGAACGGGCCGCAGTGGATAACAGGTCGAGCTGACGTATGGCCGGTTGAATCACAACCAGGCGACTTCACGGCTGAAGAACTGGAGAAGAAAAGGGAGGTCGGTGTCTTAAATTCCACCAGCGATAAAGAAGATGAGTTGCTGGATCTGGAAGATTTTAGCTCTGCATCTAGAGTGAACCGAGTAACAGCTTGGATTTTCCGGTTCGTGCGAAATCTGCGATCTTCTGACAGGATCTCGGGCCCTTTGACTGCTGCAGAAATCGATCATGCGAAAGGATTTTGGGTGAGAAGGGTTCAGAAGTCGGCATTTTCTGCGGAACTGGAAAGCACAAAGAAATGCAGCCGCATCCCAAACGACTCCGCCTTGAAAGAATTCGCCCTGTGGAAAGATGAAAACGGCCTACTGAGGATAAAAGAGCGAATCTGCTCCACAGAGACGACACTCGACGAACGACACCCGATTGTGCTCCCCAAGAAGCATCGCTACACATCGCTGCTGGTGCACCAAGCACATCGACAGCTGCTTCACGCAGGTGCAAGAGACACACTTGTGCTATTACGAGACATGTACTGGATTGTGCGGGGGCGTCAGCTTGTGAAAAGTGTTGTGAGATCGTGTGTGGTATGTAAGCGGCACAGTGCCTCGCACTTCGACGCAGCAACAGGGCTCCTTCCACCTGACCGGACGTCCCAAGCGGACCCGTTTCAGGTCGTCGGCCTCGACTTTGCCGGTCCCCTTCTGGTGAGGGAGAACAGTCGGACCATGAAATCGTACATCGTGCTGTTTACATGTGCTGTGACACGGGCGGTGCATCTTGAGCTTGTGGCAGACATGAGCACAGAGAGATTCTTACAGGCATTCCGTCGTTTTGTGTCGCGCAGAGGCTTGTGCCGAACCATTTACACTGACAACGCTCTTTCGTTCAAACGAGCCTCAAAAGATATGGGCATTTTGTGGAAGCTCCTGCGGCACCCTGAAACTCAGAACCATTTTGCCAACTCCGGCATAGAATGGAAATTTATAGCGGAGCGCGCACCGTGGTAGGGCGGATTCTACGAGAGGCTGGTCCGTAGCGTGAAAAGCGCGCTGAGAAAAACGGTCGGACGTCAGTGCCTAGACAACATTGATCTGTCAACAATCCTGGCTGAGGTTGAGGCAGTAATAAATTCTAGGCCCCTCACGTACACATATGAGGACCCTAAAGACGGTGCGCCGCTCACACCGTCCAGTTTCCTGACGGGAAGACGCTTGACGGCTCTGCCTTCGCCTGAAACACGAGCCATCGAGGCGTCCGCCGCTTCGCTCCGGGCGCTCTGGAAGAAGCGAGGGCGAATGCTGAATCTTTTCTGGCAGACATGGCGGCGAGAATACTTGGGGCAGCTACGCTCGGCCTTTGCCTCTAAACAACCCAAAGCCGTGACTCCCTGAGTCGGAGAGGTTGTCTTGGTTCGAGAGAATCAACCGCGACTGCTCTGGAGAACAGGAGTTATCGCTGCCGTGTTTCCTGAGCGAGACGGCAAGGTTCGTTCTTGTGAGGTCAGGATGCCGTAGGGGAAGAATTTGCGACGCCCTGTTCAGTCATTGTACCCATTAGAGTTTGCAGAAACGTAGAATGAGCAAGGTCATTCGGCGGGGCAGTGTTGAAACTTCGTTTTCTTTTCGTGTTTAACCTGTGTGTCCTTTGTATGTGATTTTCTTAAATACGCATCATGAGACGAAACCCAGACATCTCTCGCTTGTTTATGGCCGGCGGCGGCTCCCCTCGGGCGACGGGACTCTGGGAACCCGAGGGAGAGAGCCAAAGGTTGAGACCAGCAGAGAGCTCTGGAGGGGCAAGGGAAAAGGGCAGAACGAGCGGGGAGCCCCAACGATGAGCATGTAATTTTTCGAGCTCTTGCTCCCCTCCTAACGAACAGTTTGATTGTTTCTTGTTTCTTGCAATAAACGAAGTTACATAAACGATAACAGTCTACTGTCATTAGAAACGAAAGCTAAATCAGTTTTCTACAACATACGGCGCTCGGCTGCTGGCGCGAAAAACGCGGGTTCGATCCCGGCCGCGGCGGTCGAATTTCGATGGAGGCAAAATTCTAGAGGCAGGTGCGCTGTGCGATATCAGTGCACGTTAAAGAACCCCAGGTGCTCGAAATTTCCGGACCCCTTCACTACGGCATCTCTCAGAGCCTGAGTCGCTTTGGGACGCTAACCCCCATAAAACGAACCATTTCACTCGGTACTTAGATGAGAGTTCACTAGATCGGTTACATTCTATACTCAAAGAGTGGCGCAATACCTTTCAGCTGGCAACTCACTGTTCGTGGTCAGGGCCTTCATCATCGGTCTTGCCTGGAGTTAATTCGACCTTAAAACCTATTTTCATTTATATAACCATCCCTCTTGTTTCTTCATATAACCATTTCATTTTCCTTCCTCTGAAAAGCGCACAGGGACGAAATATGAATGGTATGTACGCCGCTGTTACAGAAATGTGCCACCACCGCAGCACAACAACCCCTCGAGCTAAACTGGTTTGGTTTACGGGGGTTTAATGTCCCAAAACGACTCAGGCTATGAGAGAAGCCGTAGTGAAGGGCTCCGGAAATTTCGACCACCTGGGGTTCTTTAACGTGCACTGACATCGCACAGTACACGGGCCTCTAGAATTTCGCCTCCATCGAAATTCGACCGCCAGGGCCGGGATCGAACCCGTGTCTTTCGGGCCAGTAGACGAGCGTCATAACCACTCAGCCACCGCGACGGCTCCCTCACTCTAAACTGATGATGATGTTGATGATGTCCTCAGGCTTAAGGCGCATACCCACGGCGGGGAATTGGAGCTAAGTATCGTTGTCTTCATCAACTTCTCTTCGGGCAACGCGAAAAGATCAGCTTCGCTGGCCACCGCATTAGAGTAGTACGCCATCGCCGTGACCGAACGCTCGTTATGCATGCTATGCTTTCGCATCCACAGCACGTTAGTAGTCTGAAGTGGCCTGTGCAATCTTTTTATGCGTTTCATATTGCAATCACTCAGTTCAGCCTTTGGGCGCGGCCGGGCAGCCACCAAACCACGTGACGTGACGTCACGACAGCCGGAGGAAAAGCTGGGCCCCAACTCGCGCGGTCGCGCCCGGCCGCAGCCACCACCTGACTCCCGCTCTTCCCGCTAGGGGCGCTGCGCTATGATTGACGTCACGGCATATGTATAAAAGAGCTGCGCTCCCTCGCCGGGACAGTCTTATACCCCTGTCACACGGGCATTTCGAGGGCCCTCGAACCGATAGTCTATCGACTCAAAGGCGATCGAGCGCTGCTACACGGGCAGTTTCAATGGCGATCGAGTCAATAGCCTATCGAGTCAACGGAGCAGCACGGAACTCCATCGAGATATGCAACGCATTTTTGGGTTAACCAAGCTAAGCCTGGCCATTTTTTTGTTTTAACAATTGCTGGTATACAACCATACAAGGCAGCATTTTTGATTTTGCAGTCATATAAACACGGCCGTCGCAGCTGGCACCTCATCTCTGGTCCTCGTGCTCACCAGCCAAAAACCACAACCCATCAGCCACCGCGCGCTGGTACCCAAGAGGCAAGCGTAGCTTTGCAGTGGCATTAGTATTAGTTTCAAGAAAGGTTACGTTATGGCGAATCTTTTGGAATGAGCGCTCTCTTGCTTCCTGTTTTTCAGCTGCTCTTTTTTTAGCTTTTCGCGCATGCCCAGTTTGCCGAAGCATATGGGTTATGTTTTGGAGCACCCGTAGTTTGCAGACTCTACAGCTTTGAACGTGTTTGGATGGCAGCCACGTTTCGCCGACACATCGCATGCCGGTGCAGATTGCCGTTTAGCACTAAACCTTATCATCCCATGCACTAAGTCAGTCGTACTTCATGAGTACGGTTTATTACATGCAGGCGCACGTAAGCACAGCAATCCAGATTGCTTCAGAAATGTTAGTCAAAGTCCCGGCTCGTCAGCACCTACGCCATATTTCATAACGTTTGATTCCATTGCCCTAAAATAATTTTATCTTCAAGGCACTTCATTGCTTTCTTTTTTGAGATGAAGACTCTTCTGATGAAGACTGAAAAGACTGTTCCATAAAAAAGTCACGAACACAATGACTACCACTGTGCTGTTTATGCTTAAGCAAAAGATGTTTGTTATGAGTAATCCATAACAATAAATAAAAGTAACATTTCAACAACACGCTCCTATTTTTTCTACACGTGGTAGCCAAGGAACAAAGTCAGCGTTTAAATTCGCTCTAGAGTTTTTCAATCCAGACGAGGCAGGAAGCCTTGCTTACCCGGTGACCTCCTTCTAAATGCAACGCATGCTTTCTTTATCGCCCTTTTCTTTTTTTCTTTAATGGACGCACACGTGTATTGCAACGAAGGCACACCGACCAAGGTGGAAGCTGGAGAAACACAGGATGACCGTCCTATTTACTTATAAAGCACGTACCATTTGCACATGTCTCGAGGCAGCGAATTTTTATATTGCGGCGCTGGTGCCTTGTTCAGGGCAGTACAGCGGCAAGCATGGGACTTCGTCGGCAGAACTGAGGAATTCTAAGCGAGGCTACGTGATTAACGGTACCGTTCGAGCAAGGTCGCGCAGCCCTCCGATCTGTTTGCGGACACATTCAGGGAAAAGAAATTGATTGAGCCTGCGCCTTGAGTTTTCTCTTTTTCAACTTGCAGCCCTCATTGAGGAAAAAGAACGAATAGGGGATGGATATATCGTGAGGAGATTATTCAAGTGTCCAACTTGTGGAAGTGAGCGGCACTAATAAAATTTCTTTCTCTGGGTTAAGGCAATGAGCCATAATGGCAGTTGTGCAGCAAGAGAGGTTTTAGTGGATGCTCTTTTGGAGTCAGTCCACCACAAGAAGCAATTTCTTAAAGGTTCAGGAAGTAAACGTGCCGCGTTTTTGGGGTCTAGCAAATGTGAACACGCTTCCATATTTATCCAGCCGTTTTTGTACACGATGACGTGTTTTACTCCGTGTTAAACAATAACCATAAAGTTTCAAGTTATTTCGAACTTGTGAATTTGATAACATTCTCCAACACAGCTTCAAAGCCCTTTCTCAATTCTTAAGAGGGCAATATTAAATCTCTTGCATTGCAATTCTATTAAAACATTTGAACGTCGAGGCGCATCGTGTCCGGTGCAATGGACTTAGTACACCACCAATAATATTGTGACGCAGACGACGACGAACTGTGCAGTGGCGCGGGCAGGAGCGCTTGCGCTAGGCCGGCAGCCATTAACTCATCTCATTGCCATCGTTCATCGTGTCTCTCTTTTTGGCTGGCCGCCACGTAACATTTGGTGGAGCTTGCGGGGTATCATCGACATCCTGGTCCAGGGAGCTTCGGCGTCCTGCGTCAGCCGTGGTCGTCAGCCGTGGGTTCTTGGCCTGCGTCGCTCGGTTGTGCCTCAGCCTTTCAGACCCGAACCGACCTCACCGTTGTTCCCCCCCCCCCCACCCCTTCCCCCACCCAGACCACTCAACACGACGAACTGAACCCGACGCAAGGACCTGACCTATCGATCCCACCGACCCGAGACGCCGCTTACATCTGAAGACACCGTTCCCCTGTCCAGGCCGTTCGGCGCTTCTTGGGGCCTCGACCGTCGGCTTTTGGCGACCTGCGGCCCAGAAGCTTCAAGACCAGGAATTATTCAGCCATCTCATGCATCGTGGCGGCCAGCGCCTCACCCCTTTCTCGTTCCTGTCCAACCATCTTCTTAAGCCCGTAACCACTTCATGCGTCTCTTTGTCCCCGATCCGGACGATCGCTCGGTGGCCCCGGGTAGTGTGACGAAGATGACGACGAACTGTGCAGTGGCGCGGGCAGGAGCGCTCGCGCTAGGCCAGCTGCCATTAAATCATCTCGTTGCCATCAATCATCGTGTCTCTCTCTTTTGCTGGCCGCCACGTAACCATATATTAAGCTCAATAAAAACCTTCCAGACATTTGTCCCCTCTTCCACCGCAAATGATTGAAAACAATTTCGTTTGCCTGAGTAGTCTATTTAATCCTTTACACATACTACAACTCTAACCAGGACCATTTTAGGCGGCGGACCAAAAAGCACATGCGCACCCATTCTTGTAGTTTAAAGGTTGTTATGCAGTTCTTTGGAAAGGAGTCTGTACCTGTGCACTTCATTAGGGTTATTTTTAATGCGATAGTGTTCAAATCCCTGTTACTCAGAAAATCCGGCGTCGGCGCCTTTGCCAGCGTCGGCGTAGTTGGTGTTAGGAGCGAAAAATCACGAGCATGATTCTTGCATGTGGTGGCAGGAGGCAGCTGGGCCACCTAGGTCACGTGACCTTGCGCCGTAATGACAACCTGCTCACTCTAGCAAGAGCGAGTTAAATTAATGCCTGGCGACTTGAGAAGAGCAACCTGGGTCGCACAACGCCCACCGCTGGGATGACCTGCCATTTCAGGGCAGTAGCGCGTCGCTTAACCGCTTGACCACACCGCCAGGAGGGGTGTTGTGACTGCCAGGGATCTATGAATGTACAATAGAGAATAGCCTCCTGAATACATGGGAATTAACGCACTATGATATCGCGTCATAACCTTAAGGCGGGAATTTTAATGTCTCCTCCAATTCCTTGATCAGGCGCTGCGTGGGCTTTTACTGGGTGCATGCCATGTGGAGGGTGGAGGTAGGTGGGTAGGTGTGGAGTGGCGCTTCTTGAGGGTTGGTGCGTGCACGGCATCTCTAGTGGGTGTAGGCGGGCGGGGGCACATTGGGAAGGTGGGTGGTGCTTCTGGAGGGTGGTGCTTCACTTTTCGCGGCAACACAGAAACGCAGGAATTTTTGCATTGCGACACTGGTATTACTTTCGTAGTAAATTTAAATGGAGATTTTACGTCTGGCAACGCCGATGATCAGCGCCAGTTGGTCTACATTGTAATGTTTGAATTGGTGCATTTGCTTAGTATGCCGCTGCTACACATGGGCGCCTCACGATTGTGTTTCTGCTTAGGAAAGGTTGCAGTCAGAGCTTTATGATGCGCGAAATGCCCTGGCATGTTGAGCGTATAATAGTGTGCAGAGTGTTGGCGGGAAACATACAAAGAGCTTTCGTCCTATCGCCGACCTGCCGCATGTTTGTGGCTCTATCCTCCGACATACGTGCACCGTTCAGTGCGCGGCGTTCGCCTCAGCTGATGTGCCACGTCCTCGCTGACGGCTTTATCAAAAGTGTGTTGGCTGGTACTCCGCAGCATGCCCCGCCTTCTTGTCCTTTCATTTCGTGGTGTGTCAAGGCATTCGGTGGTTGCCCGCCCCCCCCCCCTCCCCCGCTCCATATACGATGACGATGATGTTGGCACGAGCCACACTAAGGATATTTACTAAAGCTCGGCCAATCTACACGCCGCGCAAGCCAATGTAAACGAGTGGAGGGTGGTGATAAATCTATGATTAAGAAAGAGATGCATTAATCTTTGAGTATTAACCAACAGCGTGGTATACTGATCGCCGTCATCTTCGGGAAGCGACGACAACCTGATCATTTTAACATGGTGCAATAATATGAAACGGATTTAGGAAAATATTACCTAAAATATTTTTGCGTTGCGTCAGAGCAAATAAATGAGGCAGCCTTTTTTTTCTCCAGACGCGAAGCGCTCCCTTTATCGCCCGCTCAGAGGATGCGCGCAGTAGATGTAGGCGATCGTGATTAACTTTTTTTTGCAAAGTATTGTTCGTTGGATGTAAAGCCCGAAGATGGAGTTCCTGAAGATGGAGTTCCTGATGAAGGGCGAAGCGCCTTTTGTGTCACGACCGCGATGGAAGCTATCATTCCTCCGTGGACACGACTAGAGGAACTCTGTTCCATCTTTCAGCGAAATCACCCTTCCGCGGCATATGCTATTCTTGACGGCTGTTTCGGATGTTTCACGAGGCAACCCGCGAAATCGCCGATCGAATCCTCGCCGTGCATGTGCAAACGTGGAAGAGGTCACTGTCAGCGTAAAAGGCTTCGGATTGACGCACTTGGCTACCTAGATGGATATGTATGCAACAAAAAAGAGTTATTCGTGATTCGTGGGATACTTAGCCTAAACCATACTGAACGACCAGCAGCGTTTATCTGCCCCAAATGGACACTTTCAGTCGTGTAGGCGATCTTATCTTCTTAAAATCTACGCTGGCACTGTCTCCGGTGCACGGGTGCACCGACACCTCACTGCCGCCGTCCAGCGGACGGCAATATGCAGGGGACTTCTGAAGCGGCTGCCATCTCGAGAGCAGCGTCTTCCGATAGAAAATTTCGAAGCGCGTTTGAAACGGGCCAGCCTTGTTTTTCGGCTGCAATTCTAGACCACCGAAAAATAAGTGTTCAATGCGTATTTTTCACACTACACTAAGCGCAGAAGAAATGCGTTCGTATGGGTGGGCACAGCTGCACTTTTTGCTACATTCCAAAAGAAAAAAACTGCACTGGCCACACTGCTGCAGCTAATTAAATATAATTGCAATTCACTGTAAATACAAATACACCTTCTTCGGCGTCGCCATTAACCCAAACACATTCCACCATTCATGATCGGTGTCAGTGCCATCAGGAATCATCTCTACCATATTCGAAGGCTGTTACGGAACCAGGGTACGCCTTAGGGACTGAAATGCTATGCCTTAACCTCGTCCGCCCCATGCACGAGGCTGGTTTGTGCTGCAGGTATCGCTGCATACAATGCAAGCTTCCGGTAAATTTCCATTCTATGAAGTTCCCCGTCCATAGCATAGAATAGAACTAGCCAAACTCTCACTACATTGCTAGGTAGTAACAAGAATAGAAGCAACAGCGAATGAACAATTTAACGGTCGCGTCAAGAAAAATGAAAGAAAGAAGAGAAGAAGAAAGAAAGAAAGGCTATGAATGGTTAAGAACGTGTCCGCAGTATTCTCGGCGTCCACGAATCGTATACGATTTATACTCGCGCAAGGTTTTCCGGCTGTAGTTGCGTCCGCGCTGTTCTTCTTTTGTCCATGCCATTTTGGTTAGCATTTTCGCGCATTGGGCGCGTAATACCCGCACATAAAGTAAACGCTGTATAGGACGCCAGCGTATCGCTTCTTTCTCCTCTGTCTGACGTCTCACTTCTGTGCTATTCTCTCTTTTCTTTTTGCAGAATTAAGAATCTTTCGATGTCCTCCGAGAGAGACACAACAGCGCTTCAGCAACACGGCGCATTTCTCCTCGCAGGTTGCAGCGCGCGGATATTTTTACACGCCGCCGTTGTGCGAGAGTTTGGAATTCACTCCTAGACATCTGTTTATGCCATCATTTGCGCGGATTGGAACCGCAGCTACATCGGCAAAACTGGAATTTATAAGAAGCGCTTCCAACAACATGCTCGTGATTTGCAGGATGGAAATACTCGCAATAACGCCTTGGCAGAGCACGCAGTCACGCATGATTGCAAAATCGGTTGGGGAAAGGCAAGAACCGTCTAAAAAGAAAAACTGAAAACATCACAGCTTCATCTCAAATCTTTCGTGGTACAGACAACGCCACACGCGCTTAATGGCAACGAGGGTGATTTTAACTCGATTTAAGCGCGATTCTTGCGGTGATTACTGTAGCTTTTAATAAAGGAAATTTTTGGTGTGATTCCAGTGTGAGCAAGGCCCCCGTTCAGGGCGCCGAAATGGCAACAAATTTTATTTTACAGGTCGGCGTCTCTGTTTTTTGAAATGTATGCCCCGGCCAGACGGGACTCCGTCATACTCTCTACCGTCTTGTATTGTATTGCATTGTAGCGCAGGAAGTGAAGCGAAGGGGGTTCCGAAATTCACTTGTCTCTTTATTGTGCAACTGTTTTCAAAGCACAGTCAAGATACCCATCATCTCTGCAGCTTTAGCGTAGTGTATGGAAAATATTCCGTCCATTCTTTTCTCAGTCTTGTGGTGTATTTGTATAGAGCACACTGATAAGCGATCGTTAACGTTAAAGCTTTTCCCAAATTATGCCAGTCTTGTCGCCAGCATAAAAACAACTAAGTGGAATCACGAGTTCAATTTCTTTTCCAGGCGACGACTAAGCACGTGTAATTGATGCACACATCACTTTATTTCTCACTTGTTACAAGAATTTTATGCCTTTAGCACGGCTACTTATCAGAGACCACAAACGCATAATATATATTAAAACCGCGATACTGAGGGATGATATTGAATTCTTAAGCACATCCGTGACACGCAGCGATAGATCACTGGAGGAAAACTCGCTCAAAGGCAATGCACGTAACATTCGGGCTCTTTAGGAAGGCCTAGATCAGCCTTCACTCAAACAAGAAAAACGCGAATATGCGGACTCTGCGCAAAAAAAAAAAAAATAGCGGCACATGTGTTTCTTTGCCGGTCCCCCCCCCCCCCCCCCCTCGCCAGGAAATTTTTATTCTGGTTGAATGCGTAGCTATGTAGAAGGAACGCCCACTATGAAGGTCCAGTGAGGGTCCTGAGGATTCAGAAGCTCTTCCTCCTCCGCCCTCTTCACAGCAAGGAAAAAGCAAGTTAACAGGCATTCCTTGATAACTACCCATAGGTAGGGGAAATGAGCCTGATAATAACTTTAGTGACTGTGAGCACGGTAATCACGTAGGATACGCAAATAACGAGAGAAAGAGAATGCCGCTTCGTCCTTGGGCGCATTCATTGCCATTTGTTGTAAGGAAAGAGGACCGACCAAGAAAGCAAAGCACCTTGCCATTTGCCTAATTATTCCGAGGGGCCCTCCAAAGGCATCGGCGACCAGCAACCCGCGGGATGCCAATTCGGACCAGAGGCCAACGAATATTCTAGTAAAACTTATTGTTTCAGAAATTCGTATTTCCCACGAACGGTCCGAGATTGGTACTCGCTATCTCCAGACACAGTGGAAAGTCGGTCGGCCGAGTCATTCTGCGCCGCGCTAAAGAAAAAACATATATATGAAAATCTTTTACTGGAAACTTGTAATGTGTAACCTGTTTTGTTTATTTATTTGTTGTCATTTTTCCTGTCACAGCGATGGTATACAAGTACCACTCATGTGCCTCCATTTTTTTTTCATTTTTGCATGCGCAAACTATGCTGAAAAATGTCTTGCAATGCTTTTTATGCTGTGTTCTGTTTGGTTGTATCTGTATTTCTCACTCCTGCCTAAGGCCTTAAATGAAGGCTGGCAGTATCATAGAAATAAATAAACAAATAAATTTCGCATCATTAAAACTCTGTGTATAAAACAGTGCCACAAAGCTCTTTCTCGCTCACTCTCACAGGGGCAAAGACATACAATATGTACCATATCGAACTTCATATGACTCTTCGAAATGAAGGAATAACCACTAAGTCAAGTTTCATGCGAGAATTAGTTAAACTTTGTGAACTTTTATGGACTAAACGAATCATTCAAAAAGGGGCCGCGAACCTCAATTTAGGATCAAACTCATCGGTCTAGTTTATTTTCGCCTTCACTTGTAGATCCGAACATTGCCTCTGGCGTAATGCATTCGCATATAAAGGGTAAAATGTAATGTTTTGAGCAACATGAATTCACCGTCTTATATTAGCGGACAAAACTGCCAGGATGTTCCAGCTGCGGTCGATATGTTTGGCTGCGTGGTCTAGTGGCCCAGCTGCCTGATAACGCTAATCCAAATGGCGTCTTCATTCGTGCTATACGAGGGGACAGCCTTCTTTAGCGCTGTACGGCGCAAGCTACGAGCACAGGCCGCTAGCTTACAAGCCTCAGTCATTGCACCATGAGCGCGTGCATACAGCGCGCCTGTTGAAGCCGGCGCCTCGAGCTCGTAGCTTCCACTCCGTAGGCACAGAAAGCTTTCCACGAATATAGAAGGAATGGTTATCCGAGAATGTCCCTGGCATAATGTTCGAGTCCCTCTGTTTGATACAAGAAGCACATTATCGCCCGGCGCCAAGGGCAGCTGCTAGTGATAAGAAGAACACGCCTGCTTTATCTCATTAGACGTTCGTGAGGATGTTCAGCTTGCAACAACTTCTACTCAACTAAATTCTTAACACGTTGTAACAACTGCAGCGAGCCACACCACCGACTGGACTCATAGTCGTGGTCACCTTTCGCAATAATCCCGAGGAAATTATTGCAAACGCTTCGAACGACGACCCCAAAGCCGTTAAAAATGTTCAGCCGCGATAGCAGCGTTTCCGAAGGCTATACGAGACCGACTACCAGTTTACCTACTAGCTCACCTGATTTTATGATTACCGGCGAGAAGCTACCGGTAATGAACTCTTGGGAAATGTATGTGAAGTGTCTGGTTCAATAATATCATGCACTACCCAAAATGAATATTAAAATTTCCTCAAAACTGCGCATTCAGGTGGTCCAAGGAATCATCAAAAATGTAACATGAACAATGCGGTTACAGTAACGTAACTGCTAACTCTGTATTCAAAAATACAAAATGCTTTTAACGTAGAAATGGGGCCGAACACAGGTAACATGCTATCTAGCGGCTTGGCGTAGAGGCCGGCGGCGAGCACAGGTGAAAGCAGGGGCACAAAAGCAGGCAGGTCCGCCAGCAGCAGCGTCGTCGTTGTTGTTGTTGCATTGTCGTAGTCGGCGCCCCGATCGCGCCTCTTCTTTCTCCTCCAGTTGATACACTATATTGATGTCTATTTCATTCCCGCCTAAATTACGGTATTTTCACCTGGGGCTCGACAACACAGGAGAACATTCGAAAACTGCTCGTATGAAAACAAAGATTTTTGCGCATACTTAAACGTGTACCGCTATTACATCACACTAGTCAGTTTTTCTTGAAGTCTAAAATAGTTCCAGTAATAAAGCTACCAGACTACACCCTAAGTCATGCTTATAAACATGAAATTTCTAATATTGCATGCTTTCTTCGAACACTGCGTAACCTACAACAACGAGAACAAGCATATCAAACCAGCAACCGAGATCCCTGGAGAGTTAACACATACAGAACGACGTACGGTTCTCACACACTAGGAAATAGATCGCCCAGCTTACTTAACAGTTTGTCCCAAGCAAATATTTATCCTCCAGACTCATCATTTCAAGACTTACTATTACTCTCCCTTTCTTAAATCCAGCATAACACTGAGAATACCGTGCATTATTACAAAAAAAAATTGTAGCATTCGTTTGAAACAAAAATGTGTGCATTTTTTTATTTTGTGTTCCTTGACTTATGCTTTTTTCTTTGCTTTCCTCCCTTTTTATTTTTTTACCTCTATGCAAAAACTTACATTGTATTTCGATAGTATATTGTGTAATCTTTAGTTTGTGATACTATTTAAAATTATAGCACTCTGCTGTTTGTACTAGTATCTTCGTATTGGTCTCTCGTTTGCCATTGCCAAAGGGGAGGCTTGGGGCTCTGTCGAGCTGCTTTACAGCAGTGTTTACTCCAAACCTCAGCCATCATGTACATAATGGTAGCAGATAAAGAGGTTATTATTAATACCTTCTTTCTTAACTTATCGAGCTCTGTTGTGTGCCTCCAACATGATTTTCAGCGGGCATATCGAAGCGCGGGAAATGCCTCGGAAGCAATGCAAAGGGGAAAGCAGCTGTTGAGGATCAGGTAACCGACCGCAGAACAAACTGAGGGAAGCTGTTTTTCGAAGTTAACTTTGCCTAGATTTTGTTACGATGTTCCACTGATGTTCCCAAAAATTGTTGCTCATAAATTGGTTTCGTAAAGAGCACTTGAAAAGAGACCATGTTCACACTATCAGTCGGGTGATAGAAAAATGCGCGGAGAACAACCAACCCCTATCTATAGCGTTTATAGATTATAAGACAGCATTTGACTCAGTAAAAACTTCAGCAGTCATGCAGGCACTGCGGAATCAGGGAGAAGAGCCCTATTTATAAATACTGGAAGATAAATATAGCGGCTGCACAGCTAACATAGTCCTCAGTAAAGCCAGCAATAAAATTCCAATAAGAAAGGGTGTCAGGCAAGTGAACACGATGTAGCCAATCCTATTCACCACCTGTGTACAGGAGGTATTCAAAGGGCTGTACTGGTAATATTTGGGGATATTATAGAGTACCTTATCATGAAAATCATTTCATAATAAATGCCCCAAGACAAAAGATGGCGAAGCCTGCAGAGCCTTAGATACAGCATGCTGGGCTCACCATATAGGCGGACATCCAAAGCAACATATATCACACGCCGGATGTTTTAGCGAAGGTGAACCATAATTTTTAAAATCAGGCAGTTTGAGATATAAGGATAAAGTCTGCGATGCTCTAATGCCGGTGTTGGCGGACATCAGAAAAGAGTAATCATGATAGCTAATGAGCTGTTAATTTCTAATCGTTGCATTTTTATATTTGCAGAAGCCTCATTGAAGCAATAGAATATCTGTAGCTGGGCTTCAGTAATATTCCTGTTCTATTTTAGACTTTCAAAAATTTGATTAGCCATGGCACTACAAAACAATGAATTTTCGCCGACCAGCACCACATTCGAAAACAGCGCGTCCTTGGAGAGCTTGCAGCAACGTATACGAGGATATTCGATTCGCTATGGAACATTTACGATATTCGCACAACTCTAAGAACGGCCCGATGCATATATCCACCTCCAACCAGGCGTCTAGAGGTAATAATTGAAAGTTGATGATAAGTAATTAGCTAGTCAGCTTACCAGATTACACAATTTTCTGACGTACATCAACACTGGCATTCAGTGCCAAAGAAGCCAACCCAATTCTTCAAAGACCCTATATTTAGAAATTCCGGCTCACCTTGCCTGAAACAGATTGTATAATCGAGATCGTTATTTCCCAAAAATGAACAATAAAAAAAGCCCGTTGTGTGATGCTATTCATCATCTTGAAGGTGCCCCTAATCAATAGTGGCAAACCATCTATCTATATAGTATGATGCAACAGGAAACTTAAGGAGACGTCATTATTTACGTGCTTCGGTCCGGCAATCACTCGCTCCAATGTCAGCAACGAAACCTTTCGGGTAGCTTTGTAGCTCCATCATGGTATGGATCTTAGCTTTGTCTACTGCCCCAAAGCTCCGATTCATTTTGGATGCTGATCGTATTCTTAGCACGCATAAATTCTACAAGGAAAGGGCGCGCTCCATGCGGCACTTGAATGCTTAAACAGTTTCTTAAGATACTGGAATCTACTTTGATAACACCATAAGCCCACTCGCAAGCTACGCACGTAACTGTTCTTGGCCGTAAAGTCACCTGGACTGGTCCTCACCCAACGAGGAAGAAAGAACGGGATCGGGTAGCGCGTTACGCGATACGAGAAACAGAGTGCACGACTTTCCCCGGTTCCACTCTAAAGTTCTTGAACCGGTTGAACCCGGAGAATCGCTTACGTCACAGCCATTCTCCAATAAGCTTGAAACTACGGTGGCTTTTCGTATAAAAGCGACAGCGGGTGCCATCCAAATTCAGAAGCTTCTGCTCCTCCGTTGTCTACGCATCGAAGCCATGGTGAGCACAACTGGACATTTTATTTAGCGCAGTCCCACTGCGGGTCTAGTTCTCTATCCTAGACACTTCGAACCAGTCTTTATACTTCGTAATTATGTCATTTGAAGCTAGTGAGTCGCCTTGATTTCTGAACTACCTACATATTGGCCGTATACTTATTAGTGCCGTCTAGTCCTGGTATCGTGCCGTTTTCCCCTATTGACATTAGATAAAATGCCACACTTCAGTGCAAACGCTGGTCGACAATCAATAGCTTTAAAGGCAAAAGAAGTGAGAACTGTAAAATTTGGTCCTCTAAAACATTCGGTACGACTCAAAGATTGAAGTATTGCAAGCGTCATCAAAGTATGCACCTATCCTCTAATCCTAATTTTGATGATTACAACGTAATTTCTGAATAATAAACGCTCCTGATTGCTTAAAATTGAAAATGGATAGGTCTCGGCATCGTGGCTTTGAAATAACATTTAATAGAGCACCGACAGAGAGATCGAGGCGTCTCAACAAGCGCAATTCCATATAATTTTTGATTAGCTACGGGACGTCACTAGGGACGAAGCCCTGTTAGTATCTGCGAAGCGCTTCGCTAAGTAATTTCTTCTATTACTCAGAAATTCACTTCATTTCCCAAACACTACTCAGCGACATGTACCAGGTGTACGAAAAAATAATTAATAAGCAATCCAGCAACGCTAACAATAACGTTGCACTTCGCATTAAAAATTATAAAATGTTTCAATTGGGCCACAAGAAGAGACATCATGCGCTATAGTACTTGTTAAGGAATATAATCCATTTTCCACGTCCGTCTTCTCTTTTGCAAATATTTGCAGTTCCGTGCCTGCGTTCTCCTCGCTCTGGCCACCAGCGCCTTCGCTGGCTACGTTGCCGGAGGCTACGGCCTCGGCGGCTACGGTCTCGGCAGCTACGGTGGCTATGGCCTGTCCACTTACGGCCTTTCCCACGGCATCGGCTACTCTGGTCTTGGCCTCGGCTACAGCTACGCCCCAGCTGCCAGCTACGCTGTCGCCGCTCCAGCTGTTGCTCGCACTGTATCCACCTACCACGCTGCCCCAGCCGTGACTGCCGTCCACGCCGCTCCAGCTGTGGCCACCGTTGCCCACGCTGCCCCAGTTGCCACTTACGCTGCTGCCCCAGCTGTGACCACTGTCGCCCACGCCGCCCCAGCTGTTGCCACCTACGCTGCTGCCCCAGTCGCTAGGGTCGCCTACGCCGCTGCCCCAGTTGCCCGCGTCTCCTACGCTGCCCCAGTTGCCACCTACGCTGCTGCTCCAGCTGTGACCAAGGTCGCCACTGTCACCCACGCCGCCCCAGCTGTTGCCACCTATGCCGCTGCCCCAGTCGCTAGGGTCGCCTACGCTGCTGCCCCAGTTGCCCGGGTTGCTTACGCTGCTGCTCCAGCTGTTGCCACCTACGCTGCTGCTCCAGCCGTGACCAAGGTTGCCACCACCTACGCCGCTGCCCCAGCTGTTGCCACCGTCGCCCACGCTGCTCCAGCCGTCGCCACCTACGCCGCTGCCCCAGTCGCCACCTACGCTGCTGCCCCAGCTGTTGCCACCACCACCGTCCACCACGCCCCAGCTGTGGCCACCGTTGCCCACGCTGCCCCAGCCGTCGCTGCCTACCACGCCGCCCCAGTCTACGGCTACGGTGTTGGCACCCTCGGCTACGGTGTCGGCCACTACGGTTACGGCCACGGTCTCCTCGGCTACGGCCTGAACTACGGCTATGGTCTTGGCACCCCATACCACTACGGCGCTCTCCTCCGCAAGAAGTGTAAGCATTGGGCATGTTCTTTCTTTAAGGAAAAGCGAAATATTCAGTATAGCAACTGGGCAGAGCAAGCTACCTGATATCAACATCTCTCTTTTTTCCTCGCTAAAATTATTTTCCATTTCCTGTGAAAAACTGTACAATGAAGTAACGAATCTTGTTTATTCACAAGCGCCAGCATTGAGTCCACTGAGTGTATTAGCAAGGAGTCTCCTTATAATCTTTTATTTCCCCACGCTCAATAAGCTGTGGACTTGAGGCTCTTTTACTGAGTTTTATTTTTGGTCTTTACAGAAGAACTTACCACAACAGTTCTTCGAGAACTTCGTGGACCGCCCGAAAGAAATTGGGAGGTCCAGGCCGGAACGCTCTTCGTGCTGCGTTGACGATTGGAACTGAAATAAATTATTATTTAGACACCCTGACAGAAAAGCTGGCTTTGTCTGCTTATCACAATAAAGTTCTCATATCACGTCCCATAGTTCACACAGAGCTTTTTCTCCTCTGTCTTCTAATGATAGACCAGTTGCATTTCCGCATAGAGCATTTAGTAAAGAAGGCGTCCATTTTCTTCTTTGGAGAAACTACTTACGTGTCATTTATATATCATTTCGCTCCCCCATACATAAGCTGCTTGCACAGAACCACCTGCTCACGTATGGATGCCAATATTCTTCTCTATAGCAAGCTCGAGGTCATTTTCTCGCATGCACGAATAAGCGCTTTGCTGATCCACGTACAAACACAAAGATATTCAGGCTGCTGTCTAGGAGTTTTCATATTGAGGGCTTGTTTCGAATACAGGTGTGATTAACATTCTTTCTCGAATCCGGTCGACAATAAAGTTAGAAATTTTCTAGGTTTTCCGTAAGGCAGGCGTAAGTACATACATCCTTATAGTTCTGGCGAAAATTTAATTATTTCATTTCACTACATATCACTGGTTTCAGGCTTCCTTCATAAAGACTATAATGACGGATTGTTTATTATTTATTCTAGGACTACTCGCTAAATCTCGTAAGCTTTCAAGACTGAAAACGGCGCGTAAAACGGGACAAGATGGAGAGAAGCAACACACACCGCACCGAACTTACAACTGAGTGTATTTCATGCGAGAGCGCAGTAAATACCGGAAGTACCCGTAAGCTTACATTAGTGAGTATATTCAGAGGGAATAGGTGCAGTGCTGACGGAAATGTCAATCTGACCATCTACCTTTGTCATAAGCTTTGGTAAAAGCCGTCGCCCTATGCGTTAGGTGTTGCAACCAAGAACTACTGCTACCGCGTGGGTATTAAGACTTTTCTTCGAAGTATGTCGGCAAATAGGTGGCCTTAAGAATGGGCAGTGACGGCAAACGTGGTCGAGGTTTGCATGGCCTCTTCGGACGCTCGAATTCATGCTCTCATGTCGTAGGAAAGGGGACGCGGAGGGCGGCAGAAATATCGCTATCTACCTGTCAGCCAGGGGATAGGCGGAATTACTCGTTGCTCTTACTGCGACAGCTGCATGAGCAACGAGAAAACGTTTATATCGTGATTAATATGGCTAAACTATGAAAACACAACACTGTAAATCCAAACGGTAGCGGAACGAGGAAGCAACGGAGAAATAGAGTTCAATGAAGCAAGGGCGAAGTGATGATTGTAAAAACTGGTGTACAACCACAACTGCTCACGCAGATTTCTTGCCTCGCGTCGTAGTAACACCCGCCAATATCAAATGCGCTAGTAGTATCAGCGACATTGCCCCGATGCGGCGAAGTGCGAAGACTCAGCGAAAGAATCTGCCAATCTCGGGAAGTCCTTCAGAGGAGACACCACTGAAACATCTCCGCCGTCAAGAAAATCCCCACCCACATGAAGCGCACGCTGAAGCGGGAGTAGAAAGTGACGGAGATATCAAATTCAACGCACAGGAATGGTGGCCAACGTAAAGCGAAAACGAAAACTTCCTGCTATGACAGCTTTGACGCAAAGATTCGCATGACGGCCCATCCATATTTTTATGATCTGATGCATTTATGGCTGAAGAACAGCACTGTATTCCCACGGCATCACACGAAAAATGTGAAAGTGCAGCACACTGAGATCGCTAATAAATGTGGCCTAGAGTTTCCCGCACTGGGTAGTGGTTCCTTTTTTAGAACAAGAAAGATCTCCGTTAGCCTAATTCTGACAGAGGCCACATCTCTTGGCGGCACTGGATGAATTAAATGACAGAAATCAACCAGGTGAAGCTAATTGACATTAAAACTCAACGCACGCCCGGCAGGGCTATAAGGCTCAAACAAATAAGTCTTTAACTCGTTTTTCGAGAAACGAATAGCATGCTTACTGCTAATTCTTGGTTATGGAACATAATTAACAGGCTTCAACATGTGCATTAGTAATTCGACCTCTGAGTGGCCAATTTTGATGCCTCGGATACGGCATTTAATGTGCCTTAATCAGGTGCAGAAACAATATAAAGATTTATTAGAAACTTTTACTGGAATGCAGAATGATGAAATTCGGCAAAAACCTTCTCCTACATCCTTAAGCACCGCATGCGTGAAATAGCCCAAATTCTAGGCAGCATCGTCAGCTAATACGCACACCCATGTAACGTTCATGCCCAGCACAACTTCCTTTTTATTCCGAGAGCAGCTATCGCATTACTTGGCTCGTTGAGCGAAAAGCCTGCCGTTGCCAGAAACCCTTGCAAGAAATGCGAGTACGCGAATGACGTCATCAGCACTCCTGTAGCTGTCACCGCCGCCGCACAGGCAAGATAGCGAAACACTGCGGAATGCGCCTCTCCCGCTCCGAGATAGATAAGTCCCCTTCCTCATTAGACGGAAACAGGCAGCGTTGAAACAGATTTGGTGTGCTCCTCCTCCTCCCGGGATTGGCTATACAATGCCGGCTTAGTCGGATAACAAGCAGACCACACTCATGATGGGAGCGGCTGGGGCCCTCTAGTGTTCCAATATATTCTTCTTATACAGGAAAAGCAGCTCCCTCCACCGCATGCACTGCACGAGAGGCCACCGTCCCGCCAGACATAATACGGTACATGTAAACGGTGGAGCGTCGCCTCCGCGAGGTACACTATTAATGCTATGCGCCTCTGTCATGTTTATGTAAACGCCATGTTTATGTAACGAACGTCACCGCCGCTAACGTCAACTGGACATCAGCTTTCGGAGTGTGCGGTTGCGGAGCTATGGAGTGGTAATCGTGTGAAGCTGAATCGCTCGTGTCTACAACATCAGGCGAGGCAACCAAGACTGGGCGAAGGTGGTAGTTTACTGCCGAGAAAGTACGAGACCAGCGCTCGTTTAAAGGCATCTGGCTTTGGCTCTACGCTGCGGCAGATCCATATTCATCGTAGGAGACTTCAGTCGGGACGCACGTTCAATGCCAACGTTCATTGGCATGATGCGTGTCGACCTCAGCTTAAAACTCGCCTCTCTAATAGATGCAATCGCAACTTCGCGAGGCACCGGAATCGACTAGACGTTCGAGAACACGCCACGCGCACTGCACAAAGTGCGGTACGCATCGACATACTTCTCTGATAACCGGGCCATACTACTATCCATCAAAGTGAATCCTCAGATGCCGTCACTGAAAACCCATTGATGAAGGTGATGAAGAATATGCAACGTGCATCAGGTTCCCGTCGTATGCCCCGATGAAGAAATGTAGTGTCAGCACCATGGTGCCGCTCAGAAAAGTACTGTCATCGCGCGGCAAAGTGGTACCATCGGGCTGAAAAGTGTTGTCATCGGGCTGAAAAGTGGTTTCATCGAGAAAGAACACTCAACGCAATGTAGGTGAAACACAACTTTAAGAGGCACTCCTGACCCCCCCCCCCCTCCCCAAAAAAAATAATAATCTTACAGGTCGCAATACGGCCGGTTTGCCGTCTTGCGTTGTGGCTACCTCACAGGCTGCAACATTACAGTTGGAAACATAACACATTAGCACTAAAAACGGCAATATTTCTCCACAATATTAAACTTAGCGACATAACTGAGCAACACACTCAGCGACAAGTGAGCCTCTCGCATTTAAGCATCATCAGAATTGCTTATTGAAATTGGTAAGAATGGCACCGATGTGTTTTCTTCGGCATTTAACAAGCAAGCAATACCAACCGGCGCGCGTTCGCATGTTTCACTCCTACCGACGATAATATATGGCCAGATCATTGCCCTAGTCTGTACTGGTGCGCTGCTTCTCAGCGATAAATGGTATCAGTGCACAGGCAGATCAGCAGCAGAGAAAACAATGCGCAGCTTGTCCTGTCGTCGTGCGGACTTAATTTTTGTTCCACTATGCACGGACATGGTCAAAACATTTTATTATGCACTGATCATGTGTTTGTTGATTTACATAGGTGATCCTGCTCAGAAGCCGCGTAGGTGTCACACTGCGAAAGGTCGCCTTTGTTGACCCTAGCTTTGAAAGTTTTGTGTAGGAATATCTCACATGGGTGCACTCTTAGCAGCGTGTTTAGCTTAGTACGTAGAACATATCTCCACGTACTTCTCAGTGATGTGTATGTTATTTAAAAAAATACTGTTTATCATGAAGCAGCGTAAAAAAACGTAGTGCTGGTTGCACGGTCTACTTTGTGCACAGCCTCTTAAAGACCAGAGGCGTCGTGTTTGGAAGAAAATTTCTTCGTAAAACTGATAAGGGCGATATTTCTGATCCTATGATTTTTTTGCAGCATAATAATGGACTACATAACTTAGCTCAGCTGAGCTAAGTTATTTAGTTCATTATGATGCTGCGATGAGAGAATTGATGCGAGCGCATTTTGTTCCTGTCTAATTTAGCCTAACGACATGTCTCTTTTGAACGTATCTAGAGGAAGCGCAGAAAACAGGGATTCTTGGCAACACAAAACGAAGTGAAGAAAGCTGGAGTGCGGCGCCTCAGTCTGATTAGCCAAGGTTTCGACGACAGGGATTCTCGAAAAGTTGGCCAGGCACGCTTGTGCTTCCCCCTCAACCCTTGGTTACCTTGTTTTTTTTTTCACCTTTTTCTATGAACCAGGGTGGCGGTGCTGAACACTCTCAAGGTTCGGTGTCAATGGAATAAATACCTTCAAAGAAGAAGACGGAAAACCGTCGCGGAAAAGACCGCGAGAAGACGCTCGCTGTATGACCCCGCTCTTTAAGACGATCTGCGCAAGCGTACTGCCAGGAATGGAAAGAAACACAGCAGTAGCCGATAACGTGAGGGATGGCAGCCCTAAAAAAACGCGTGCTTGCTATTCAATATATTAACTGCTAACCGCCATCCTGAAGATAATAACGGCAAGGTAACGTGCCCCTATCGAATACTCTGCACCTGATAAGGTCTACGCCATGTACAGAAAAGGGAAGAACGGCATTAAATCACCGCTTAAGTACACTAGGCGTTACGATACACGGTTCACGGCAATCCAGTAGGGTAGAAAATATACTTATAATAAACCATAACCCGTCTCTAAACAAAACTTTTAAATTTGAAACACAACGTTTCAATTCAGGCACTGCTCCATCTTCATGTTGGACTTGAGGCTGTGGCTAGAGTCTTTAAATATGTGTCATGAGGGAGCAGGTAGCAGAAAGAAAATAAAGCGGTGATGTAAAAGATGCGAGGAGGTGGGGAGAGGACGTTGAATATGGGGTTAAGAATCTGAGATACTTTTTCCAGGCCGTGTAGTAATTGTCGATCGTGCCTTTTCATCTTTCGGCTGCCGAGCGAAGTCCCTGCGGGTACACTAAAGGGCAGGTTTCATTTCACGCGGTTGAAGTTGTTCGGGGCCGTTTGGTGTCGACAGGCAATTTTGACGAAGTGTTTAATCTTCGGAGTGTACTTCATTCTTTTGAATTGGGGCAAAAAAATGTATACCACAGACGGGAGGATGTGTCTATGACCGTGCATGGGAACACGAGGTGTCTTCGACAGAGGCGTATTCCGAGCACCGAAAAGGGCGCGCGGCAGTCAAAATTTTTCAGCCACAGTACCTAGCGAAATCTTGTCAAAATTTTATAACGTCGTATATCTATGACTGAAACCAGCCACAAATCTTTATGACAAGTAATTACCTAACTGGAAGTGTTAAGAGGTAACTATCGGAAAACATAAACCACTTAGTAGTGAACATCATTCAACTGTTTGAAATCTCCGCCAATATTCGTTTCCGAACATTGCAGAAGCGGTCTCGATATGTAAAAAAGCCTATATTTAAAATTATCTCTAACCTCCGCTGAAGCAGCCAGCATACCTGCATATGTGGCAACACATAAGGGCACTCTTAAATTGGCAGCGTTACAGGATGTAAAAACAAGATGCCTGAAAACTGAGCATAGGTGTTTCTAAGTCTCTGGGTCAACAATGCAAATGAATACTTAATGAATACAGGAACAACTTCTGTTCCCTTCCGGTGTAAAGAAATAGTTTGCAAAAAATACTGTTGACAAATGTTTTAGTCCTAAGTTTACAACTACAGAGGCATATTGATAGAGGTCTCAAAGACACTTTTTAACTCTGCACTTGTACTTCTCTGACCATGTCGTCTTCAGGAAAAAAAATCACAGCCTTGAACTTGCTTCCTGCAAAGCCCCTTACAATCACTCTTTTCACTGAAAGCGCAGCACAATATTTATGCGGTCATACAGAACGCACAGGCGTTAGCCACTTAGCCTAAGTAACCTAGTCAAACTCCTACAACATTGTATGTGATTCCTTCGTATTTATTCCATAGGAAAAAATAGCAGTAGTTATCAACTTGTAGTTGGTGCATATGTCTGTAATGTCGCGCGAACACAGCTGCGCTGTTTTTGTTCCTTAGTACCATTGGACTTATTTTGAAAGAGCGGATAAAGACGAAGGACGAGAGAACAGGACAGCACAAGGGTGTCCCGTCATGTTTCCTTGTCCTTCGTCTGTACCTGCGCTTTAAAACTACGGTATGCTATGACAACTACAACAAGTCTGCATACAGCTCACTGCCAGTTACTGCTCACTGTATCGCCGTTTATTCTGCTCGTAGTCGGCTCGTCAAGCGCTAGATATGTGGAAGGGCGCGGACGCAACAAGTAGCTCTAAGAAAGGGGAAAAAAGACTACTAAGCAACAGGAGCAACTACAGTCCCATCCAAAACCACACCAAGTAAATCAAACTGAAACAAGTGGAAGAACTGCAGCGTTCTGCATGAGAAAAACCACGTGCAAAACCGAAGAATTGCGGCGAATCAGGTGCTAAAATAAGGTTAAGAAATTTGCGGTCATATAGTTGCTGCTGCAGGCATCGGCTAACAGTGAATGATTGTTTATAGGAGAGGTTTTTGTCCTTGAGTTGGTGTAGCCAAAATGGCACTAGCGATGAGAAACGACTTGGCGAAATCTCAGCCGAATGCAAGTGGCGCTCCTACCTTGTCTAAGATTTTACTTGCTTTCGTTTCATGAACAGAAAGGCAGTTGGCTAAGAGTGCTACTGGATCACCCTCTGGTGTAGCGCCTGTTTTTTTGACGTGCCTAAATGACAGTAGCTAAAATACAAAAACACACAAGCTGGGTGAGAAAGTTGTTCTGCTATAGCACAGTAGTTCTAACTCGAAGGTTAAAACATCAATCATCAGAAAAGACTAAATTATTTCCTTCATTAACACGCTATTGTTTTTTTCGCAGACTTTGTTAGTGTCACAATAATCAACACATTCAAGTACTTTTCTATGACCATCCTTACAAGGCATTCAAAGAGATACCCTGACTGTGGAAGATCGAAAACATTTTAGCAACGAAAAGGAAATGTATTGTTGTTTCTGTTTTGTTTTTTGTTTTTTGACGCAGGAATGACAGGAACGTTCTCCTGCTTTATTCCAATTTTCTTCTGTGTGCCCAACCACACCCCTAAAAAGCTGCGGAAAATGAGACGTACACGGATATTTTAGCTTCCACACGTTCAGCACCTAAAAGAGCCCCTTAAGTGGGCAAGTGGTAGCGTGCGTGGAGCGTTGAATACTTCGGCTATCGCTCCAACTTTCATTCTTCATTTCGTATAAAAACTACGCAAAAAATCTCAACCTTACGCCTCACGCATCCCTGTTTCCAGAAAGCACTTCCACAAGCAAAACTCTTTTGCCTACGATGAGCGCTAATAGGCGATAGATTCATTGCAGAAACATAAAAAAAACAGAGCAGGATTAACGATGTATCCACTACATAAAAAGTTGTTTGCCGCATCAATGTGAAATGAGTAATTTAAGTGGGTCAAAATAAACTACGACAAAAGTGAGCGCGCGCACAGATGACAGAGTATAAGAAGTAAGCCACCGCAAAGCCCTGGCCAAAAAGCTGGCGGCTTCAGAATCTCCGAAGTGTGCACCGAAAAGCTCTTGTGTACACTGGCATATCCATCAATTCTTGACAAAAGCAGTTTTTAGCGGAAAACCATTTATGAATGAAATTTTTTCTTGTAATACGAAAGATTTCGGTATAACAATCATTATATCCGCAGATCATCCGACGGTTCCCTTGTATTTTCCATTCACGTTTTTACTTTTGTCAAAAGCGTTCACTATTGGTTTTCTATGGCAATCTCAACTTTTCGGTGCGATCTATGGAAACACTTTAAAGAAATATTTCGCTACATAACAGAATAATGGACCATGACCTTCAATATTTTCATAACAGTGGCTTACAATTTTCAATTTTCAAAATTTTTGCTCGAGAAAGCTGGACTTCATGCTACCGCTGTAAACAGAACAAGGTTCGTTTGCCAAGGCGTGTGCGCCATGAGGTGCTACTCGAAAGCACAACACGTGGTGATGGCTGGTGTGAACGTTTTGCCCAAGACCAGTCAGGGAGTCATCAACGATTTCATGGTCAAGGTATATCTGCCAGAGCAGGAAGTCGAAACTTGCATCACGGAAAGTGGACATACGCGTCGTTATATGTGGGAAGTTTAACCTCCACAAGGCATTACTCGCTATGCTATGCGACGGCACGGAGAAAAGCCACCAAAAGGAAAGCATAAAGGAGGGTTCACTGGCACCGTTAGGCGTGTGTGATCAGAATAGGCCACGGTGCAGCATGCTTACATCCCTGTAATGGGTAGTACAGGCGCAGCGATAATTACTTAGCAGCTTCTCTTTTCAATTATAGAATTCAAATGATACAGTTTTCACTCCTGAATGGAGAAGTGAGAATACAGTTTATCTAAACATAAAACACCATTTATAATTATTTAAACAATGTGCATAAGTTGTTCTGCAAGTATACAAAGATATCTGCAAGAATAGGCGGTTGGTAGAACATTCTTTGGATTGAAAATGAAGAAAAAGGATCATGCGGACGAGCACTGACTGGCAAGTGGTAATTTCATTCGTGAAACGCGCCCATCTTTTCATGAGGTCATGACGCAAAACCCATTGCAATTTCTGGAAGTACATTTGTAACAAAATTATAATCCAGTCAATGAAGTTTTTTTTTCTATATAAATCATGAGTCCGAAGGTTGGAAGGGTGCCTGATAGATGGTGGGGAGAGGGGAAGAATCATATTCTTGTTGTTTTTTGGGTTTGGTCAAGTGAAGAATAATGTGGTTATCAGTGTGTTCTGAGATATTACACCAGGTTGTTTGGTGATATTACCTTAGATATAACTGTGCAGGTGCAGAATACAATTGGCAGTGGCGTGTCAGTGCGCTTCTCTCTGTTCTTTTACTTTGTTTTTTTTCGTTCGTCCTCGCTGTGTTTAATCTAAAAAGAGTACAAAGAACACCTGCTTGAGTTATAACTGTAACATATGGCTGCTAGGCACAAGCTAATATTTGCTAGGTTTTCAGAACAGCCATAACAATAGCGCGTACGTAGATGAGTCTGGACGTCGTAAGCGTTCATTCTTCTGCCCCCCTAGTCTAGTCTGTTTGCCATGTAGAGTAGCATCAATTCATGTCTCACAGGGCCACACGTTCCTGCTCATACCCAGCATCTAGCCACACAAAAAGCTACAAACGTGCGTATGCGTCATGTAAAGTGCTGCCTGTGTCGTGTCTTAGGGCCTGCTTTTAAAAAGCAAACTCTTCTTTTCAGGACTATTCCTAAAATTCCTAATGACCGTAATCTGTGCCATTAGGAAAGAGTATTTTATTCCGTTGCATATTGTTTCCGTGGTATCTTCCGTGCTTCCTTCACTGCAATAGACTGAGTCGTTCATTGGAAGCACTTCGGAAATCTTCCTACTTGTTTCTGAGTCGTGACTCGAGGTGGTCAGAAAGTTTGAATCTTCCTTGCACGAATTTTCGCACTACCTGGTGCAGCAGTAGGCAAGAGCATTTTCTAGCAGTCGTGATCTGCCAGGCATTTGCAGCGCATTTCTTTACGCCCAAAACGTGGAATAAGGGAAAGTTGATATAAAATGTTTTCAGAAATCTACGACGTATTTGTAACGAGCGAGCCGACAATGGTATGTTACCGTTGTATGCTCTCCACCATTTGAGATATGCTGGTGACGGGCCTACTGAAGATCAAAGTCGAAACAAATCATTCTACTAGTTGCTCAGGCAACCAGTAAGGTCGTGTAATTAACGCATGCGTCACTTTCTTTTTAACTCTCTGTTAAAAGAAAGGTCCTTGTCAGGCACCGCACCCACATAATGAATATGGGAGCGTCGATACCTAAGGCTCCGAGTGAATACTTAAACATATTCGTAGCACACAGGAATAATTATCGGTAGATTGCAGCAGGCAAGCTCACTCAAAGGCAATGCACGTAACCTTCCAGCTCCTTAGAAAGGCCTATACCGGCCTTCACCTCAGCGGAAAGAACCAGATTGCGCAGATTTTCAGCAAAAGAAAAACGCGACACGTGCTTCATTACCGGTTCCCGTCTTCGCACGAAATTTTTAGAGATAGTCGAGTTCGTAGCTATGCAGGAGGCACGCCCACTGTGAAGCAGCCTTTCGCTTCAGAAAGCTACGCCTATAAAAGAGCTGATGAGGACGCTCACTGCTCAGAGGAACTTGCTCCTGCATCCTCAGCACACCATGGTAAGCATGCCTTCCTCCTTCCCGACCCCATATAGAGCAAATATGAGCGTTATAATTATTTTAGTGAATGGAAGAATGGTAATCATATAACTGACCCAAATGGACAGAGAACCATAGAGGATATAATATCCTCCCTGTACGTATTTCTTCCGGTTTTGAACATCATGGAATCGCAGCGCTCACAGATGAGGACACAGAAAGGACACACGCACACAGCTGTGTCCTCTCTGTGTCCTCGTCTGCAAGCGCTGCAATTCCATGATGTTCGACGTGTACCAACTAGCCCAGCAACATACCCTGCATTAGTTCATTTCCTGTTTACCATCCTCAAACCTCTGCCCGCAAAGCAGCTCCACATATCTCTCCCTCTCACTCTCTTTGCTAGAATTACTTAGAATATCGACCATTTCAAACGTCACACGACTAGCCAAAACGAATGAATAATTTCAACTTTGCTCATAATACCCAAATTGCCACACATGTGCGCGCTTTTATCGAGCAACGGAACCTTTCAGAAAAGGGACGAAGATCGGGAATTGAGAGCGGAACTTTAAGAACTTGTTTATTCTTGCCATTACATAGGCCTCTGCCTTTTTTGTGCTCTGATCAGTTGCAGAGAAATTGTAGCATAGGAAGACAAAAAGTTATGTTTTGTGCCGCAACCTTCAGACAATCGTACTATAGCGAAAAAAATTCCAGGGCATGCGAGCGGTCTCCGATATCCTTTGCTGCATTGCGTGGTACATCAGAAAGCTGATGACGAGAAAGCACATTGCATGTCCATTCACGCTACCAGTGGTAGTCATTCTAGAATGCCCCTGGAATGGCGTTGCAATCCTTCTTTTTGATAGGAAAGGCACGATTTCGACAGCCTGCAATGCTAGCTAGTAGCAAAAACCGAAAAACCGATGCTTATCTGATTAGGCTTTCTTGGCAACATTTTACGGGGATAGAAGCCTACAGAACGAGCCACGCCACCTGATCGACAAATCGTGATCGTGGGCTCTCGCATTAAGACCGAAGAAAGCAGCGCAGAACTCCTCTATCAAGCATTCTAAGGCGTGCGAAATGCGAATCTGCGATCGGGATGTTCTCGAATACTAGAGGACTCGTATGCGCCAGTTTGCCGGATTACGAGATTACCTACAGCTTACCTGATTATTGAACTATATTGGAGAGCTTGCTGATAGAAACCGCTTAGAAATATCTTCAAAGCGTCTGGGCAAACAAAGTCCTCTGATATCCAAAGATGCACCCTAATTTCCAACCACCTAGGACCTCAAGTATAGCAATACCTAAGCAAAATCCGTAATGAAGAAACCAGAAGCCGAACAGCAACCCCTTATTCTGCACTCAGAAACATACAGTCCGTTCATCGTACAAATAAGCAAAACCGCTACAACACGCACTACTGTACTATTTGAACAATCTAGGTATCTTCCTTCAGCTTGTATTCTTCTGCACATATTTACAGTTCCATGCCTGCGTCCTCCTCGCTCTGGCCACCAGCGCCTTCGCTGGCTACGTTGCCGGAGGCTACGGCCTCGGCGGCTACGGCCTCGGCAGCTACGGCGGTCTTGGCTATGGTCTGTCCACTTACGGCCTGTCCCATGGCATCGGCTACTCTGGCCTTGGCCTCGGCTACAGCTACGCCCCAGCTGCCAGCTACGCTGTCGCTGCTCCAGCTGTTGCTCGCACTGTGTCCACCTACCACGCTGCCCCAGCCGTGACTGCCGTCCACGCCGCTCCAGCCGTCGCCACCTACGCTGCTGCCCCAGCTGTAGCTAAGGTTGCCACCACCTACGCCGCTGCCCCCGTCGCCACCTATGCTGCTGCCCCAGCTGTGACCACCGTTGCCCATGCTGCCCCAGCCGTCGCCACCTACGCTGCTGCCCCAGTTGCTAGGGTCGCCTACGCTGCTGCTCCAGCTGTTGCCACCTACGCTGCTGCCCCAGTTGCCAAGGTCGCCTACGCTTCTGCTCCAGCTGTCGCCACCTATGCTGCTGCTCGAGCTGTCACCAAGGTCGCCACCACTTACTCCGCTGCTCCAGCCGTCGCCACCTACGCTGCTGCCCCAGCTGTCACTGCCATCCACGCTGCCCCAGCTGTTGCCACCACCACCGTCCACCATGCCCCAGCTGTGGCTACCGTTGCCCACGCTGCCCCAGCCTACGGCTACGGTGTTGGTACCCTCGGCTACGGCGTCGGCCACTACGGTTTCGGCCATGGCCTTCTGGGCTACGGCCTCAACTACGGCTACGGTCTCGGTTCTCCATTCCAGTACGGTGCTCTCCTCCGCAAGAAGTGTAAGTACACAAAAAATAAACCTTTTGCAGTAGATTTCAAAGTATTAGTTATCAGAGATTAACTTTTTTAAGCAGAATGCCGATTTTAGGTGCTACGCAAGGATTATTTCTAGCACTCTGGAACATAACACTTGTAAAAAATGTCAATGTTGGTTCTGACAATAAGTGGGAAGATTGTACCCAAGATTGCACTATTAGTATATCCATAAAGTTAACTTTCATCGCTATGTTGACATGGAAGCCGCTCTCTTCTCACGTATTGCTTTTGTTGGCGAATCGAGGCATGGTATTAATGGCAAAATGGTAAGGCTTATTTCCTTTTCTCGATCCTGTAAAGCTCTTCGTTTTTTCCTTCGATCCATCTCTTTTCGTTCCTTGATTCGCGGCGCGGCGCTGTAGTTTTTAACCTTTCGCTGCTGCACTGTATAGGGTCACCTCGCGAGCTTTGGCTCCCTTGCTGCGAGTCATTAGGGTTATCAACAGAAAGGCTGTGAGGAACGTCCCACTGAGGACATTCCTTAAAAGCATCGTACAGCTGGCACGTCTGGCTGTAGTCCTGGCTGTAGTCAATCGGATTTCAAATGTCTTTCTTTTTGCCCGAATAACAAGAACTGTGGCGATCAGGATAATAGATTTTAATGTCCCATATAGTTTAACGTATGGCTCTTCTGAAAGTTTCAAGTGCTGTAGTAAAGAGCTCCGTTGATTTTGTGAAGGCATGCTGCCGATAGCTAAAAAATATCTTGTGGTATAAAATATCATCAATGTTCTCTCTTTTTTCCTTGCAGAAAAGGACCTCTAAAGCCTACTGAAATTTTGTCCAGGGGTCAGAAGAGAAGTAGGGTTCCATGCATTTCACATGGTTGTGCTGATGACTGGAATAAAAATAATTTATTATTGAAACATTTTGCAATGTTTTTTTCTATGATCGTGGCCTCGCAGGCGTCCGACTGCCAGGACGCATTCTCGTCAAGGAAATTGAAAGGAACGCAGTCTGATAATAAATTCGAATTTTTGTACACTTTTTACGCGTAAGTCGACGTTTTGGGCACAGTGGCGTATATTTTCATACGTTCCGCACCTAGGGGCATTTCTACATTGACGAGGAGGCTCTTCTAGCGCAAGGCACCAGCGTAATATGCACTCCCGAACTTTATCCCACATACGCGCGACTCGGACAGCACAACGTCCAGGCATCCGCAGGTAAATAGAAGTGTTAAAAGGTGTACCGATGAGAACAGTGGTCCAAAAGCTAGAGAAGCAGCATCTGTTGACCGAATGTTGCAGCCCTACTTGTTTGTTCATGGATATGAAACTGCTCTTGCCGAAAATTTGGAAATGTGTTCTGAGGAAATAAAATGACCAGCAATTATTTCGCCTCCCGATGGACTCTTGAGCCCAGGTGTGCAATCAATGTGATCAAGAAGGGAGGGAAAGAAGGAAAAAGGGAGAGGGTCTGGAGACGCAGCGTAGGCCTCGTGATGAATTTCGACTTCGTGATGTTATTTAACATGCACTTACACCGCACAGTAAACACTCGTCTTGATTTAACCTTCAATTTAACGTTGGCGCCGTTGGCAGGATCTAGCCCCCGTCCTCGACATTACCACTGCATCACCGCGGTGGGGTCCCACTGTCTTATTTTCGTTTCTGAGAGTCAAAGTTCTTGTGAATTCACTAAGAGCATCTTGTAAATATTCATTACCGCATAGGTTTTGCAAAGGTACACTTTTTACCAACAATAACCTGGCGCCGGGTTGTGTTTCTCAGTCATGCAGTGGAACACTTATCGCTCCCGTCAAGCCCTTAATCGGTATAAGGTAACGAGAACCCTCGCACTCACCTTTCAATACGTTTTCTGGATGCCGTAAGGGCTCCATTGTGCGGTTGACAAGCGAACCTCGTTTTCTGCTTAGTTTTTGCAAAGAGCGCGCCTATAAAAATGAATCATTGTTACGGCGCCCAAGGTGTTCTATAAAGGTCTACTGCAACAAGCTTTTGCCAGACTGGCTCTAAATATTTTACAATTCTCATAAAGATAATCCTGGCGAAGTAATAGAAAGAACTATAGACAGTGACGGGAAGGCAGGGAGGTTACCCAGAACAGTGTTCCGGCTGTCTGCCCTTCACTGGCGGAAATACAACAGAACCACGATGACAATGAGGAACCGCCAAATCCAGTATGTAGTGCGGTTGTCGTACAGCGGATCCTCGACTTGAATGAACCACGCAATGAGGCTGCGTGGTAGGTCACAGCTGTAGACGGGACGGGTCCTATACGAGCGATAAGTACGTGCCACTCATTTTGCGTTGGTTCCATGGTAAGATCCAGAGCTCGGCGCCGGGCTGTGTTGCGCTGGGGCAAGTGCTCGAGTCGGGTAGCCCCTAGCCATGAATTATATGCCGCACTGTGATGCGCGAAGCACATTGGCCAGATTTATTGCAGAGAGAGCCCAGCTATCGACCCAGATAGGGAGCCTACATGTAGCGCAAGGCAGTACATGTAGGATTCCTAGACCCAGATGGCGCGGCAAGTCCCCAAAGCGTAGCGTGATGGCTTCAGTACCAACTAGACGCGTAGTTCTTCGAGGCTCTTCAACTTCCTTCCATGTGCAGAAGCAGTGGTGCTACAATAAAAAATGTAAAGGCCGAAATAAACATGAGTTAAGAAGCACGAAGATCACATAAGTCCTTGCGTGCTGTGAGCCCCTACCGGCGTTAAAATATTATACCCGGCGACAGAATTTTTTGGCAATGAAGCGAAGGCTTGACTGGCGGGGCATCCGTCAGTGTCTGATTTCACCAAACAGTTCGGCTGCCCAACGGCGCGCCTGGCATTGTTTCCTTCAGCTTGTTGTTGGTGAAGGTGGCGCCATCTATGGAAGCTTCTCGTAGCCGGACGTGCTTTTCAGTTATATTCAGTTAACCTTTTGTTACTTTTTTCCGTTTATATATGGCAGTTGTATAAATGTGCTTTAAATGACGCATGCTGACAATCTAATATGTTTTAAGAGAAAACTAATAACCGCAAGCGGAGCGTATATTCCGCAACGTGGGCTGATAGGACATATTTCCGCTCCACAGCTTCCGCTCTGTTGCCTGAAAAGGTTGTTTCAGAGTACAGCGTTTCAGATGCAAGAGTGTAAAGAACTCTGTAGCAGACTACACGTGCAAGTGCTGGCGTGTTGCGCTGTTAGGCGAGTGGAGAAATAGTGATGTACCAAGAAGAATCAGACATCTGGCCTCTTACCGGAGCCACCCATAACCGAGTTCTAAGTTGTGAACAGGTTATGAAAAAAATAAGTGACTCGGTAAGTGTTTTGCACAATCATTAGAGTATCATTTTACGGCGTTTCGCACGAAGTCTAGAAGAGGCGCAAAAGAGACCCCATGTTAATCCGCAAGAATTACTTGGCTGATGCGCGCCGTCCACAGAAAGGGTGTACATAAAGCGTGGAGACTTAGCCGCGCTTCCTCCCATTGACTGCAGCTTGCCCGGCGCTCCTCAGAACTTACGCGAGCTTACCCCAGCTACTACCGAGTAACTCGGGTAAGCTTGCGTCTGATGAGGGAGTATCGCGTCAGCTGAGGGAGAGGTTGCTCGGGAAGAGAAACATGGGGCGCAATATCCCTACGGGTTGCTGTGAGAGGAACATCCTCCTGCCACTGTAGTGACGCATAGCCTAAAACAGCTGCCCCCTGTGCTTGTAGTGGTGTGAGCACTAGCCGCTAAATATGAAAGATAAGTAGAGAATCACAAATTATGCAAATATGGGTATTAATCCACGCAACTCAGATTGATGGGACGTTTGGTGACCAACGCCAAGTAAATTACATAAAGGCGCAATCCACAAAGGCACCAACGGAAACAGCTGTAGTGCACAATGCTTTCGTAGTCATAGCAAGTAAGCAGACGTAAGTAGACCCGGTGCATGTTTTTAGACAACTAAAATAGCGTTGTATCATGTGATAGAGATATGTATTATCAACAGGGAACTATAAAGGACGTTTAGTGGAGATACCTAGCACTATGAGAAAACCTTCTAGTTCTGAGGAACTGGCTTCCTAATCATGATCTCGACTGTGATCTACATGCTTCGGTGCAGCAATAACTTGCCCGGATCTCATCAACACATTCTTTCCAACACTTTCAACACTGCTCCATTTGGGTATGCCGTCATGGGTACCCTCGTCACTGAAAATACTCCAGAAGGTGCACTGCGTACTCAATGATGTCAAGAAAGGAATGCCCTTTGGAAAAATATTCCACGCAGTTTGTAAAATTTTGAGGGGTCTGCATGATTCTACTGCCTTGCCGCAAGGCTACATTGGCGAAATGGAGCAGTTTATGCAGAAATGGCTGCAGAAGCACCCGGTGGTTTGGAAGGCTGAATGCAGGCGGACTCCTGCATTTTAATGTGCCGTATGTGCGTGTAAATATCATTTTTTTAACACCATTGCAATCGCTCAGGCGGCTCACCAGCCTGCTTGAGAGGAACATATTGGTGGGGGCATGGTCGGATTTAGCGTCCTCAGGCTGGACATGTTGCTTTTAGAGGTGCCGTATAGAGAATTTCGGATTGATTTCTACAATCAAGCATCTTTAGTATTAAATGACGTCGCGTACCACATAGGCTGCTTTTGCAATTCGCCTCCATCAAAACGCGGCGTCAGGGGGAGAAACATAATCTCGCGACCTGGGCCTCAGCAGCCGAAAGCCATAGTCACTGAGTTACTGCGGCGGCTATGGAAAGGGTTATATAGAAAATTGTCTCACGTTTAAACAAACCAATGGTGAGGGGGTGGAGATTATTTTCAATAAAGGGCGCACCTCAAGGAAAGAAACAAACACTTCAGGATGAACACGTGAGATGTTGGGCGAAAGTTTTGCAGAATGGCATTCTCGCGATTGAAGTACCCGCAAACTCTCTTGTGTTACATCGAGACTATTTTCTTTTCCCTTGTGCACTGCTTCTTCCTCTGCATATCCCATTTATTACAAGCCGCCCCTATTATCATCGATAGCATAGCATGCTACCAGCGTCGTCATGTAACGGGTGACTCCTTGTGTACCGTCAGTGCTTTTTTTAAAAAGCACAAACTGCATAAAGATACGTATCGTCTTTATTCAGGTTCAGTAGAACTTGGATTGTTGCCCAAGTGGCATCTCGTTACTTCGGACAGAAAACTGAATAAAAATCTGGCGTGCAGGCCCTGGAATGTGTTTCCGCATTAAAATGCGCGCAACAGCTGCTGCGGCGCCCGCACGGAACACCCGTCGATGTGACTCAGTGGTTCGGGCGCTCTGCTGCTGAGCCTAACGAGGCGGTTTCAATCATGGCCACGGCGACAGCTTTTCGCTGGTAGTAAACCTCAACACATCCATGTTGCAAGGCAGTCGATATTTATAAAGAGCCCTCTTCTACGGCGCTTCTTTCCCTCTTCCTTCTTGAAGTCTCTCCTTGCTACCTTCTTCCACGGCGGGGTGATGTCTCCACAAAGACATAAGGCAGTACGTTTGGCCTTTTAGTGCTAACAACCAATTTACCACACGGCTCATATCCACCTGTAGAGCCACCCTGATACCAGTGCGGGGCGAAATCAGATGGTTTCGGCAAATAATACCCTTTCATACTGCCCTCTCTTTCGTTATTCTCCACGTGCTGTGTGAAGAACGGAAAATGATGATACCCTAGCGACATATACCCCGCAAAAACTGGCTGTTGTTGCGCCGCCCGAGTACGCCGATTCGACCACGGCCGCGGGGCCGCGTTTCCATGAAGGCAAAACGCTAGGCACCTATGTACCGAGCGTTTTCAGTTGACGTTAAAGAATCCCAGATGGTCTAAATTCTTCCGGAGCCCTTCTCAATGGCGTCCCTCGTAACTCATGTTGCGTTTGAAGGTTACATACCCAGTAATTCTCTGGATAAAGCATTTTTGAGCAGGAAACCGTTAATGATCGCAACAATCAAAATATCCGCCGATCACCAGACAGCAGCCTTGCATATTTTGTGCTATCCACGTTTTTGCTTTCGTCAAAAGCGTTCCCCATTGATTTTTTATAGCGGTCTTAACTGTTCGATGCGACCGCTGGAAACACTTTAAAAGAAAGATTTTGCTACATAGCAAGTAAATGGACCCTTACCCTCAATATTTCCTTACCAGTGTCTTACAATATTCCAATTTTCAAAACTTTTCCCGAGAAAGCTGGACTTCAAACAAAATAAAGAATACCAAAATCGATAAAACAAAAATCTCTTCCCTTTTCTTGCGTGATGCAGCACCGCGAACATGAGCGTTCTAAGGTGCCTCATGGCCAGTGTCTGCTCGACTTCTCATCGAGGTGCCCTATAGTGTATTCGGCAGTTACGCCAGCAGCTCTCGACATGGGGCAGGCACCGCTCCCGAAGAGTAAATATACTGACTGTAAAGGTGAAGTTGTGGCTTCAGACGATGCAATTATGTAGGTAGTGCAAGAGCGCCGCTATGATTGAACTCTTGGTCGTTGTGAGGTGCTGGTTCCCTGAAGCAGACTTTCAAAATGAAGGAGGTAATGTCTAAAGAATGCTAGATATGCGAGAATAACATTTACTGGGGCTAACGGAAGCTCATAAATGTGAACGCGCAGTGTTGAAATGCATGAAGTGTAAAGCACACATTTTTGTATATGCAAGACCCACTGGCTTTATGGTTCCTTATATCGCAAGCAGAGTGACTTAAGTACTAGGCGCGGGCTTTTGTCCTATCGTTCTATCAGTTTCGAACTAGCACACTAGCTGCTCCGCCACTAAAGTGAACGTTGTATCACGGTTTTATAACATGAAGTATGTCAAAAGAACCCTCAATTTGGGGCGAAACGACGTTCGAATTTCCGCGCAGCATCAATTGAAGCACAAGAAAACTCGTAACATAAGAGTGAGTGACTGAACTGTAAAAAAAAAACCTATACAGAACTTCACACTCGTGCCTTTTCAATGCAGCCTCACTGATGGTTCACTGGATATGGCACTAGGCTGCTGACCCTAAAGACGTGCGTTCGATTCCTGCCGCCGCGGTCGACTTTCGATGGAGGCGGAAATCTAGAGCCTCTTGTATTGTGCGTTTTCAGTGCACGTTGAAGAACCCCAGGTGGTCGAAACTTCCGGTGCCCTTCACTACGGCGTCCCTCATAGCCCGAGTCGCTTTGGGACGTTGAACTCCCATAAACCAAACCAAACCTTTGCGTGCGTAGCTTGCGTAGAGGGAACTGCGTGCGGTACGCGCTACCGTCCGCAGCGCGAAATTAAAAAATGACGATATCATTAAAATGGCCAACCAACAAAAACTACAGCATTAAAGCAGTAAATAACGTGCATGACATCTTTTTGCCTGAAGCCGAGCACTTTTAGGTGTAATACTAAGCGCAAAATGTTGCAACAGTGGTTAGAATCTTCTTTGAGGAGACGCATGCAGCCAAGTACGGTGATGCAAATAGCGGCTTGGTTGGATTCTCTGCGGAGCATGTTGTGGTTACTTTTGCGATTACCGCGATTTTGTGTTGAACAGAAGGAATTCATGGCTCGAAATTAAAGGCAGCGGTTGGGGGCCGGCTCATCCGAACATCCGCGTGCAAACATTCGAATGACGCTGAGTTATGCTATAATTTGTGTACCTTTCCTAACGCTGGTAAGTTCGATGACTGGAATGTATGCATGCTTTATGTTGGGTTAGCACCCCGATTGCAGAAGGATAACAAAAATGTTGCCTCCGATAACAGGATGCCGCCGCGGCTGGTATTCGGCCCCTACTTTTTCTGCTCAGCTGCCGAACACCAAAGCCAATCACCCACCGTGGAAGTTAGTGTCTGGAATAAAATATATTAAAATCAGAAACGCTTGACGCAGTTTTATATTGGTTATTACCAAGACAGTGACTGTCGGCTAGTTGGCTTGTGTAGTAACAGCAATGCTTTTTTTTACAAAAGTACAAAATGCAACGAAAACATGATGCCCGCCTCAGCAATTCATGTCTGACGTCTCAATGACCCTAGCTACGGCTAAAGGAAATAAAAAGACAACCGCAAGATGAAAAGAATAAGTATAGAGAGAAGTGACAAGGAGAAAGGGCAACGCAGAGCTTTGTGCACTGTTTGCAAAAATACAAAAAGTGCGCCGCTCGAGCGCGAGTGCCCAGGCACACTCCGAATTTTAGGTGCGCTCGAGCGACCGATGTAGGTATCTACAAGTATTTTCCATGATCACTCGTGCGCTATCCAAGCAAACTTCTCCGTACATCGTCCGTGCGCTTGTTAAGGCGGTTTAGAGTGAGAGCTCTGCTAGGTGTCGCTGCTGATCCTTGAACTTGTCTCAAATGTACAACCATAAATGACCGTGCCCCACACGGCGAGGTCATTTATCTCTGGTGACCTCCAAATTTTGCCTGTTGCATTTTCAAATTTTGGCCCGGGCCATCCCCGAAATTTGACCTTGGTCAATTTGGACCAAAATTGATGTCCAACAAAAAATGATCACGCCCGACAAGAAGGCAACCTCTAAGTTTGGCCTGGGCCGTTCCGAGAATTTGACCTTAAATATCTTGGAATGCTTTTGCACTATACAGGTTTAACCAAGTTAAAAACACTGGAGTTTACCATTTCTACCAAAGGTGCACCATGGTGCCTCATAACCACCATGGTGGCTTGCCCTTTGAGCCTTGCCATATGACCATTGAGCTAGACTTTGATCTTGGCCTTGACATTTTACATTGCACCTTATATTAGTTTCGTCGTGGTGGTGCTTCCGACAGGTCACGTGATGGGACGTCAACGCATGGCGCCTATATAAACACCGCGTAGACGCGCTTTCCCATCTCCCATGCATGAAGAGTAGTGGGGACCGTAAGAGTAGCCGTGCCTGAACTAACGCTCGGCTTTTATGTATAACCGTGGTTACAGCTTGCATAATCTTTTCAATGTCATCTTTATTTCGAGAGATCGGTACGCGTGTGGTCCTGCCCTGCGTTTTGTGCAACTATATTCGGCGCTACGGTTCAGTCGCTACTACATATCGCGCTGAGCACATATCTAATAGACCCTGTTGCGAACGCAGGTGCTACCTCGAACTCGAGCTCCGTTGGGTAGCGTGTCCGAACCTTCGGGCTGAGAAAAGATGGAACTTGAAGTTCGGAAAAACGAAAAAAAGCTGTTTCACTGGCACTTAGATGAAACTTTTTACAAAATTAAGAAAGAGCAAGCAGTCAAAAATTAAAAGTTCATGCGTCGTTCGAATGGATGAGCCTTGTCGCCAGGGCCCAGAGCGCTCGTTCTCACACGGCACGCTCCTTAAATTTCCTAAGGACCACCCCTTCACCAGGCGGGGGCCAATACAACACGTGACACATTTCTTCAAGATGGCAAAAGTTGGACAGCACGTAGCAAGTGGAGGCACCTGTGCGAATGGGCGAGAAGAAATCACAAGTCCGCTGCTCTTTTCTACACACGTGCAAGCGTTCAAAGCGGCGCACAGGTGAATCGTGCGGCGCTGCGCTCCACAGCTGCGGCAAGCTCTCTCCGATTCGGGCCCGCTCCTGTCGGACACGATTAATTACTTGACTTGACGTCCTTTTATTCGTCGTCGTCGCTGCCCCAGGGGTCCTGCTCCGGGAACCAGTCACAGGGGAAGGTCATTGCCACTGAGCCCAGCCTGATAAAAATTCAACAGGCTCTTTCCCAGCGAGTGATCTTTTTTTGTGCGGTCGTCGGCCACGTGACGCTGTCGATATTGCCGCTGCTGTAGCCGCTACCGTGGTCTTCCCGGTCGATGGAATCTGCGCATTAATCTACTCCGCCTGGAGTGCATCCCGTTCATTACAACCCCAAGGCCATTTTAGCATGAATGCTGGATTTTAGAGGAACAACCCTGCCTGATTGTGCAAGTGATGCCAGCTCAGGCTGGACTGGTGGCTCCATCTACCGAGACTACAATGAACTATAGCTCCAGCTATGCTGATGGATATAGAAGGAACTGCCCGCCCGTTCAAACGGTTTTGGACGTATTGAACTGCATTTTTTAAGCGTTTGGGTTTAGAGAAGCCTGTAGTGTACGTTAAAAATTATTCTTTAAGAGTAAGCCTATTATTCCTCAAACTGTATGTTTGCTTTTCTCCACGCTCTACAACTTCTAAAGAAACACTGAGAAGAAACAATGTTGACATGTTGTCACCACTTCGCGCACTTTTGCGTGCGCTCGCAGACACCCTTAGAGCGTGTGGGGGTAGCGGCCTCGGTCACACAGGAGATGCCCTCGACTCGGCGTGGCAAACTCAGCTGGAGACCAACTACCAAGTGACAAGGGGTTGGTTGTTTGGTGCCCAGCTTTCGCCGGTCGCAAGCCAGAGAATGGGTGGGAGCCAAAGGTTCACAAAAAAAAACAAATTTTTTACAGCGAAGAGCCGATACAAAGGATTGCAGTATTACTCGTACGAGCACATACAAAGTGATTCATCAAGACCATGCAACGCGTGCAAGGTAACACTTAAGAGATAACAATTCAACAAAATCTTTGCACCTAAAGTGCACTAACACCGGGAGAGACAAACAAACAAAACACAATTTGTTCACCGGGCACTGCGACAGTCCGACTTCAGGAGCACGACGGGCCGATCCGCAGACTGGCGCACGTTGTCTCGCTGGCCTAGGCTGTGCGAGTGGTGTTCTCCCGGTAGTCGAGCGGGCGCGCTTCTTGGAAGCTTGAACTGCGGCTCGGGCTAAGAGTCTGTCTGTCTGTCTGTCTGTCTGTCTGTCTGTCTGTCTGTCTGTCTGTCTGTCTGTCTGTCTGTCTGTCTGTCTGTCTGTCTGTCTGTCTGTTGCTGCCAGGAAGAAAGAAAGGAAAGTGCACAGGCCTGCTCACTAGCTCAAGCCGAGCCACAATCGCTACCACGTCCAGATAGAAGGAGAGTTGAAAGATAGGATAGAAAGGCAGGATAGTAAAGACGCGCTAAAGACAAGGCCGATCCCGGAGGAAGTGCAATACCGGGCCAACCGGTGGCGGGAGTGAAGCATCCTTCAAACTCTCTGCCACGGTTCCAAAAATAAGTCAACTTGGACCCGTTGGGCTAACAGACGGTGGTTGAAGCCCCTCATTTATAGGCGCGGAGCGCGTCTGTTTGTTCTTCGCACCAAGGCAGGCGCGCACATACACGCAGCTTTAACCGCACAAACTCCTTGTCCTTCTTGCGCCGGGCGCGCGACCACATTGGTCGAGCGCGGAAACCACCTTCTAGAACTATCTAGGTCATTCTCGGCACGCTGAGTCATCTGCGCCGGAGCGAAGGGGGAGAGAGTATCACTTTGGTGCGCAAAAAGTTACCCCCTTTCCGTCGACAACAAGCAAAAACTTCTCCAACATTCGAGAAAAAGCGACGCCGCGCGTGTATATGCTTACTTTGGCGCCGCTCGGGCGAGCTGATCGGAAAGTCACGCAACCCCCGGGGTTCCTTCCCCGCTGTATTTTTTTTTTGCCGCGCGCGGGCGCGATTGCTTAAGCGCAGGGACGGTTTTTTCAAAGATGCACCGAATTTTATGACACATGTATCGATAGATTACCGCGATCTAATCAAGATTAAATTACTATCAATTTAAAAAGTGGTATTAGGTAGAAAAGGCAACAAAAAGAAATGCTCGCGTCGTCATCATCAGCTGTTTACACTGCGATGTATCAGAACTGCTTCTTACCAGCGAACGCATGAGGCTAGGCTCACCACCTTTTATGAACCGTATTAAGCGAGTGTCTTTCAATCTGTGTGTAAGAATTTTAAATCCGGCACCTTCGGACCGCTACTTCAAATTTGATTACAGTCATCCCCTTGAGCATGAGACCTCCGTCGTCTCCAGTGTTTTGACGAGAGCCAAGACTATCTGCTCCTCTAAAGCGAAGAGATAACAGAGGTGAGGGTGTACGCCGATCTACGCAACGATGACTTCCCACAATGATTTGCCGCTGTCAGGCCCGGAGGACAGGGCGACCAGTTATCACCCAAGCACAGAAACTGACGAAAAAAGAAGGCGCCGACCAAAAGAAAAGATGTGATGACGTTTCGGCTCCCCCACGGGAGCCTTGTTCATTGTGAGCGTTGTGAACAAGGCTCCCGTGGGGGAGCCGAAACGTCATCCCATCTTTTCTTTTGGTCGGCGCCTTCTTCTTTCGTCATGTACCATCCCGACCAGACGGGTTTCCGTAAGACTCTAGACTTCAAGCACAGAAACTCTGTCGCATTGTGCTTCCGTACGTGAGGGATGCCAACGAGACACTTGCATGCATTCTACGGACACATGCATCTGCGTAGCCCACAAACCCGTTTCCATGGTCACCATTTTATACCGCGGCCAAAAGACCGCGTCAGCGGAGTAAAATAACTGGGTGCTATTCTGTGAAATTCCATATTCCGAGTTCCCAGTATCATACTTCAGCCAGACAAAACCCTTAATCGGAGAATCGGGCAACACAAAACTGACGTCCGGTCAACGAACACGGAACGCAACCACCTAGCTGAGCGCTCCGATCAAAAGGTCACCTTCGAAGAAGTGAACGTGTTAGCCGTGGAGAATAATTCCGTCAAGAGGCGTGACGTCGAATCGTGGCACATCCAGCTCACAAGTTTCCAGGGACACTCCACTCTGCATAGGAGAAAGCACTCCGACACCTAAGAACAATGGAGATACGAAGGCCACTCCCTGCTGTTCCTCTCTCATCTCTCAGTCGACACTGCAGAAGGGGCCGAGTGGGTCCAAAATGATGGGCTAATATGAATGTTGGTTGGCCCCGATATTCTCAACTTTTGTTCTTCAAACCCAATGAGGTGGACTTGTGTGGAATTCCCCGTTGATTATCTTTGGCACTAATTTTTACTAAAGCAAAAATTATAGTGATGTTCTATCTCGCTTAAAATTGTACCTTTCACAAAATTCTTATGTCAAAACTTTATTTTAGACAAAGAATTTCATGAGGGCCATTTAAATAGCGATCATATAGTGGACAATACCGTATGTGAATTTCATGCGAGGTAAATAACATAGTAGGTTCTTACTTGCCTTTAATGTGGATTTTATATCATATTAACCAAACAAACGATTATTACGTGCAAAGTAGGTACGCGCTAAAATCGTGTGTGCTTATGCACGCGCGGTACAACTCTTCCTGATGTTTTTGGAGATCCACTAGCAGCTCCGCGATGGTAATATGCAGTTCGCGGCGCTAGAGATTCATCCAACATAGTGGTATAAAGTGATATAGTGTAAACTCCTAGCCGGTGCACAGATGTTTAGGCTTGTGAGCCAACTGCATATGTCGAAGGAAAAGGCCTGATGACCGCAGAAGTGCCATGAAACGTCTTAGGCCAACGAAAGCACACCGCCGACCACGAGACAACTTTTATAATGTAGCTTCAATTTTTTTTGCATCCTCTGCTTAACATTCCGCCGGAGGCGTGCATGATAAACTCCACATAAAAAATAATGCTAAGAACTTTGAAACAAAGAGTAACATGAAATGGATAAAATACTTTGTTTTATTTCTTTTTCGGATCTTTCAGTCGAATTCTTTCTTGACATTATAGCCGACGACTTGCAATCTCGATACTGTGCATCTCATCCTGCCATTCAGGATAAGATATTTCTGAAAAGACAAAATATGATTTCATTAATGAGATGTCACCTTAAGTAATGCCGCTGGAGGGCACCAGCAAGAATTCAGAACTACCATGTTGAGTGTACCTTTCCGCGTCATATTCCACATTGAGACGAGCGCTCATAACGCCAAATACAATCTTTCTATTCTGATTAGCTCATTTGTCTTGAATGCTACATTAAATAAGGCAGACTTACACTTCTTCCTGCGCAGGAGGGTGGTGTAGTCGAAGGGAGTGCCAAGACCGTAGCCGTAGTTCAGGCCGTAGACACCAATGCCGTGTCCGAGAGCGTAGTGTCCAGCACCATAGCCTAGGGTGCCAACACCGTATCCATAGACCGGAGCAGCCTCGGCGAAGGTGGCCAGAGCTGGAGCTGCGTGGTGGACAGTGGTGGTGGCAACAGCTGGAGAGGTGGGCACAGTAGCGAGAGCTGGAGCAGCGTGGACGGTGGTCAGAGCTGGGGCAGCCTGGTAGGTGGTAGTGGCAAAGTTAGTCACCGCTGGAGCCGCGGCAACGGTGGCGACAGCAGGGGCAGCAGCCACAACTGGGGCGGCTTGGTGGAAGGTTGTCACGCGAGTAACAGCCGGGGCAGCTGCGACGGTGGCGACTGGGGCGGCAGCGTAAGTAGCTACCGCTGGAGCAGACTGGTAAACCTTGGTGACAGCTGGGGCAGCGGCAACGACTGGAGCAGCCTGAGTGTAAGTGGTCACACGGGACACAGCTGGGGCAGCAGCATAGGTGGCAACAGCTGGGGCAGAAGCATAGGTGGCAACAGCTGGGGCAGCAGCCACAACTGGAGCAGACTGGTACACTTTAGTGACGGCTGGGGCAGCAGCGACAACTGGAGCAGCCTGAGTGTAAGTGGTCACGCGGGACACAGTTGGGGCAGCAGCGTAGGTGGCAACAGCGGGGGCAGCAGCCACAACTGGAGTAGACTGGTACACCTTAGTGACAGCTGGGAAAGTGGCGACGACTGGGGCAGCCTGTGTGTAGGTGGTCACTCGGGACACAGCTGGAGCTGCAGCGTAGTTGGCAACAGCCGGGGCAGCAGCCACAACTAGAGCAGACTGGTACACCTTAGTGACAGCTGGGGCAGCGGCGACGACTGGAGCAGCCTGTGTGTAGGTGGTAACGCGGGACACAGCTGGGGCAGCAGCATAGGTGGCAACAGCTGGGGCAGCAGCCACGACTGGAGCAGACTGGTAGGTGGTGACGCGGGGCACAGCTGGGGCAGCAGCGACGGTAGCCACAGCTGGAGCAGCATGGTAGGAAGTAGAGACGGTCCCGGTGACTGCTGGAGCAGCAACGGCGACGCCGGCAGCTGGGGCGAAGCCGTAGTTCAGTCCGGCGATTCCGTGGCCGACAGTGTAAGAGTGGGGCAGGTAACCAGCGAAGGCGCTGGCTGCCACAGCCAGAAGGATCGATGCCCGGATCTGAAAGTAAAGACCAAAAACATTTCTGGTGTCCTGCTCGAACCTTCAGTACATGAGGTCTGATGTCATAGAAATAATCTGGACATGGAAATCAGTTTCTGCACGCCATCCACATCTTTTTTTATCCGCAGCTCAATTTAGTTCCCTTCTAATAGCAGGTGCTATCGACATGGTGTTTAGAAGCAATAGCAAGAGTCATCAGTATCCTTCCGGTTGGAATGGAAGTAAAACCGGATTTGTGTATTGTGAAGTGAGGTGACAAAGTTAACCCTCAAAATATTAAGGCCGCCATATGGTAGAAGTCACTCGACGTGACAGCATAATGAGAAGATGACTTCAATGAACACAACAGCACAAAAAATTATGAATATTAATTCCGAAACACCCTTCGCTCCATCACTGCGAAATGCGTTTGCAGTTGTTTTTGTGAATAGCGTGTAGCAGCACTCTCTAATTCTTGAAGGAAATGCTTTCAGATATAACCGATGCTACAACGAGGTCTCACATTCTCTATGGAGGAAAATGATTTAAGATTTGTAAGCATTTTATTCTTGCTTTCCTTTTTGCGACATAAAGGTGTTTGAATATTAATAATTTCCTTTACATGTTGTAGAGCATAGTGGAAATATTGCTGAAAGCTTCTGATTAATAGGTCATTCCAGCCTTATAATTCTCAGAACTGTGGAAGGCTCCTCACAGGAAGAGCAACTTTTATTTTATATACCGCGAGTCAGCGAAGAAGCCAGGGTTACTTGGAGAGCTTATGTAGATGATGAGCATGTAACGGCTGTTTTATGAAGTAGTATAAGCATAAGTAAGGACCATGCGCAATATGTTATAGTGAGAGAGACCCTACCTCGAGAATTAATCTCAAATGAGCTTGCACTGTTTCTCGTTATCAAAAACTCCTGAATGCGTCTGTTCTGCGCTCCATTTTCACGAAAAGTACATCGTAAAACCCCAACGCTACGTTTCCAAACACTCTGCGCCGTAAGGTTTTGTTTCAGTCTTAATAAGAAGATACGAAACGTTGTAAATAGCATGCAAACCATCTATTTATCGGCCAGCTTTCATCAAAGAATCTGCTACGTTAAGTCCGGCATCGCTAAGTAAAAATATTTCCGGAATACATTGTGAGTTCATTTCTCTAAAAATGTGTTTACTGCAGTCGCGAAACACCCAAAATTTAAAATGTGTATCCGGAAGTGCAAGATTGCGCGATAAAAAGGCTCAGTATTGTACATCGCTATTACGATATGCAACAGTGTTTTTAATGGAAATGAAACTAAAAGTCTACTGAAGATAAGTTTCATCTGTGATTCTTTTCGTATATGCTATTTAACCTAATATGCGGCCCGCCATATGAGTAAAAACCTGCTCAATCAACTTTTTGCAAGGCGCTCAAACCTCCCTTTTTCGTTCGGTCATCGTCTGCGTTCATCTTACAGAATAAACCTAATAAATAAATTTACCATCATCTACTACGGTAATACTAGAACTATTACTCAAAATTAAACAATTAGCTCGGAAACTGTTGTAGTCATTGCGAAGACGAAAATAGAGTCGTAAAATACGGCACTAAATTCCAGGTTTACCATGTTTGTAGAGTTGAGCTGTCGGTGTACCAGTAGCTGCTGACTTTCTGAGTGCGCAACGGCCCTTATATACTCCGCAGGGCGCTTTCGAGAAGACAATGACGACACGCGAGGAAGGCACGTACCTGACTCCGCCTTGTACGCTCTCGGGCGTCCGGTTCAGACTTGACCTGGCATGGTGAGAAGAACAATAATACTAAAGAAAAAGATTCTCGAATAATGTTTTCGTAAATTTCCTCGTAGCTAGAAAAACTCCTTTCCACTAAGAGCTACGCCGCCGCGATGGCTGTCTTCAGCCTTTTTGAGTTTCATCGCAGCGAGTGTGTGGGATCCTGCATCTGAATACGGAACACTGTATTCGCAAGCTCGATTTTCACTGCGACGCTCACCTGTATTCGTTGTTCTGCACACTGCGCGGATTATAACCGCTAAGTGCTTACAATATGTTGCCCAAAAGAGATGCCCACATTTTTCGCTTTCTGAAGAGATACCCCCGCATCACTTTCAGCAACAAAAGGAAAGAGGATGACGCGGTTCTTGCCGTAAGAAGCTTGAGTAAGCGATAGGCTTTCAGGTAATTAAGATAAAGTGATCTTACTGATGCACGTTTTCGTCAAGGGACAAGCACAGAATTTAGGGAAAGGCTATGCTTCATTACGCATGTAACAGGGGTCAGCACTTCACTCATTTTTTACCCTGCACGCGCACTGCTTCCAGTGTCAGCTTTTTTTTCCGCAGAACAGATGAGAGGATGATCAGGGGTAAAAATATCTTTCGAGGTTGCGGAGCCATTTTTAGAACATTCGGATCTCAAACATGCTACTGCTACCGAGATGCTGCTCCGTATGAAGCGAAAGGAGACCGCGTCCCCAAGACACCATGTCGCCAATCCGATGAGTGCAGTGAAAAGCGCTTTGTTTTCTCCTCTGTTTCTAGCTGTCTAGGGTACACTAAATAAGCACTAAATTTCGCGCCTTGTTTCGTAGCGTTTGTGTACACGTGGGTGTTGTGTTTCAAAAAGCATTCAAAAAGCCGCTTGGAAGAGCGCAATAGTAGACTACTGCCTAACACTACATTGTTTCCTTTCCACATGCGCTCACGTGCTTATTAACCTCCATCGCAAAGTGGCTACTTTTCATTTGGTTTCGTGTTGACATCCCAGTCCTTAACAACACCAGCTTGTTTATCCGAAGCTAGTTTTGAGCGAGAAACAATTAGGACTCCTGCGCGGTTTGTTAACGAAATAGGTGCCTTCAAGGCCACTTTTATTTAAACTCACTGTTTTGGATCAAAAACCTTGCTTGTTGTGAAAACGGCTGTCTCTTCATTATTGTCTGCTACGTATAGACAAGCGATATACTTTTAATTTTTTGACTATAAAGAAAATCCAACATTGCGAGGCCGTTATAAATACCAGACGAAATAAATGCCCATCAGTGACCTGCGGCATTTGCTGAAATATTCTTGACACGTGATATGACGACGTCATCTATGCTTTTCATTTGGCTTCACCGGCTCTAAAATATGTAGGGATATTGGCCGAGCTCTTTCTCACCGAGGTCTTAGCTTTCGAGCTGCAGCCCCTGGGGGGGGGGGGGGGGGGGGGGGGGAGCACAGAAGCTATTAGACAGACTGACGTAGCCAATGGCCTTCCCGGTACCGATAGCGCCCGGCAGGCAGCCTCCCTACGTTTATCTCATCGTTCAATCTCTGACAGTATGCCTCCATATTCTCCCCCTAATTATTTCTTTATCTCATCGCCGCTGTCGTTGTCTCATCTTTCTGTTCTGGCCGCTTTGGTCGGTGACCTTGGATGGGCTTCATCAAGGCAACTGCTTCAGGTGGACTGCGTATAAGGGATTACGCCGTCGGAAGGAGACAGCCAGGCCGCAACTGAAGGCACTCGGCACATTTTACTGGCTAGGGCAGTGTCTCGGCCGTAAAATTCTGCCTACTTCGACGCGTCCGGTTAAAGAAAGTAGACAGAGAAGGGCTTCAAGAGGGTTTGGCTTACACAGACCTGTCGCATGACGCAAAGTCCGCTCCTGAGCCCTTTTTCCTGCATGTGTGCTCGAGTCCGCTTTGAATGGCACTATATACCCTTGCACTAGCACTCCTCCACGGCATTTATTGCATAGAGCTAAAGACCTCAGAGCCAGTACAATGGGGATGCGTAGAGTAGACAGAATTGAGTGCAGCACTGGAAGGGGCAGCCATTTCAGCGATATGATAGGATGGTGACCGCGGCGGTGAGAATGAACATGCTACTTGAACCTTTTGACTGAAATGCTTCAGGTCATCAATAACATACGTAATCAACATAAGTCTGACTGCAGCCACTGCAGGGGAAGAGGCTCTACCATATCTTCCAAATTAACCCTGTCCTGTGCTAGCCGCAGCGATCTTATATGCTCGAAGTTCTTAATCTCAACCGCCCACCTAACTTTCTGCCGCCCCCTGCTACGCTTCCCTTGTCTTGGCAACCAGTCCGTTACCCCTAAAACCATCGGTTATCTTCGCATTACATGCCCTGCCCAAGCCCATTTCTTCTTGATTTCTATTAGGATGTCATTTAGCCGCGTTTGTTCCTATAACCACTCTGCCCTCTTCCTGTCCGTTAAAGTTATACCATTCAATTTCCTTTCCATAGCTGGCAGCGTTGTCCACAATTTAAATTGAGCCGGTTCCGTAAGCGCCCATTTCTTTGTCCCATGAGTGAGTAGCGATAAAATACAGCGGTTGTCCACGTTTCCCTTGAGAGATGCTGGTAAACTGCCATTCATAATCTGAGAAAAAATGCGAAGTGTGTTCCACCCTAACCTTATTATTTTAGTCATTTCACTCTCGTGATCAGATCCTGCAGTGACTACCTGCGCAAAGTAGATGTAGTCCTTTTTCTCTTCAAGCTCCTCACTAAGAATCATGACCTCTCGTTTTCTTATGAGTCTGCTGAACGTTGGTTTGGTTTCTTGCCTATTAATTTAAACCCTCCCTACAGCAATGCCCCTCATTGCCATTGATCTTGAAGAGCAAATCATTCATTGAGTTACTTTGCAATGCAATGTCATCAGCGAATCCGAGCTTACTATAGGTCTTCTTCATTAACCCTTATTTCCATCTGTTCCCAATCCAGACCTCTTAATGAATAGCATTGGCGAGATCGTGTCTCCCTGCCTGACGTCCTTCTTTATTGGAATTTGATTGCTGACATCTCGGAGGACTACGGTCGCTGTGGAGCCGTTACAGATATCTTCAGGTATTTTTTACATGAGCCTCATACACACCCAGACTCCGTATGGCCGCATGACCGCTCAGTTTTTGACTAAGTCGAAAGCTTTCTCGTAATTCAGCTTTCTCCACAGTAACTTCAAGTGCCATCCCAGAAGAATAGTCCAACGCATGACACACGCGTTTTCAGAAGCTCAGGTAATTTTTGCATTCCTGGTCTGTTCGTTTGCCCTGGTAAATTTATCAGTGTTAGACGAGGCAGTCGTCCGTGTCACAAAACATTTTTCTTGTTTTTTTTTTCTTTCATGCGTCTTTGTTATTTTTAACTCCAGGCGTTACGATTACTCTAGCATTATAGAAGTGGTACCGTTGGGGGGCATTATATATATAAGGTTCTTTTATTGAGGCAAATAACAGTATTTTAAAGCAACTGGGATGGTTCGTAAAAGATTTTGAGTACATGACCACAGCAGGCTTCTTAAAGTTGGTTCTCCTTCGTGCAACGAATAATTTTTCGTAGTAAAGACCAAAGAATTCTAAAAGGCCAAAAGAAGGAAGCCGAAATGCAGACTCGGCAGCGTGGCTGAAGGTGGTGCTTTGCACAAAAACTACCACATCACAAACTTATCGTCAAAGCTCTCGGGTAAACGTTAATGGGCGAAACTGTGACTGCACTTTATAATCAGCCTCATCAAATATTGAAACTGTCCAAGAATAAACGGCAGACTTCAGACGCAAAAATAAAACAGAAAGAGCACAAGTTAAAAAAATCCATTTTTTTGCCGTTCCGTGGTTAGGAGGAGGGGCAGTGTAAAACTTAAATAAAATGATCAATGAAAGATTAGGCAACTCGGGTATCACGCTCAGCTTTGGAACAAGACAGCGATTCTGTCGAACTGTTTTCTGAACTTTTGCAGATGTTTACCTGAGAAGAAAGAAATTCGACAACGTTTACACTACGTTACGCATAAGTGAGCGATATAAATTCATGTCATAAAGTTCATGTTTATAAGTTCATGTTATAAATTTTCCGACAATAATCAGCATGGCATAAACATTGTGATTTTTTGTTCATCATATGTTGGGGAGCACGCTTTTCGATGCTGTTGGGCAGTGCGCTTGCGGGAAGCTTCCCTAGAGCGCGTTCGCGGTGTTCAGCCCATCTAATGTTTGCGGCTCTCACTTCCCGGCGTTTTTTAAAGTGTTTGGCGGCGCCTCACGACCGCGCGTCCGACCCAACGACGATAAAGGTTTCACAAGGTGTGAGAATGCCTGGGTGAGTGTGGAGGAGGTGGTCAAGTGATTATTTGTGAGCGCTTTCTACCTAAAGAAGACGAACGGAGCGCGAGACACGAGCTGTAGCTCGTCACGTGATCACCGAAATGCGCCATGCTTAGCACGGTGGCGAAATGTGTCCCATAAACATCCCTCACAGTGAAAGCAAGCACCAGACGTCACCCTACTTTCGGCATTATCAGTGCACCGATTCCAGAAGCAAATTCAGCAGCGTTTGCTTGGGGGCTAGTTGTTTCGTGTTTCTTCCAATTGAAATTCCTTCCGTTCTGGAACACCACTTCCGGTCCGGTCACGTCAACTCCTTCCCTCCAGGAGAATACTCCGATCCGGTAACGTCCCTTCCCTCTAACTCATCACCGAATTTAGTTTTCGACCACAAATTTTCTTCACGATGAAGCTTCTAATGATACCGCATTAAAATACTATGATTTTCAATATTTTGCACTCATTAATCATTAAATTAAGGAGGTGAATGGACCCAGTTAAATTTTAATAGGTGGCAGAAACTAAATACGAAGCATCTGGGCAACCAATTTCAAGTTAATATATAATCATTAAATGACCTGTTATGATTTTAAATACTCATGATATCTGATGAGATGTCATACATAGCCCAAGCGTTTCTTTCAAGCACAAGTAGTCATCTAGTACAATACCAAAGCTGCTCTGGCTTCTCCTGGCTGATGGTGGAGAGTTCCCTGGGGCATTTACTATTGCTTATTAGTGAGTATTATTGCTCGTTTCGTTTTAAGGAACCAAAAAGGATTTATGATGCCCTTGAAGACCGCAGGTAAGAAACTCGCGGCACAGAAGCAAAACTTATGTGTGTGCTCAGGCGGCAGACGGACGATGAAGAAGATCTAACAGGATTCTGAAGGAGAACACGGTATCTTTGTAACATCGGTACTTGTAACATCGGCGGATTATCAACACCTCAGATCTTCTTGAAACAGGCAAGTTTGTCGATCTCGGCAGCTTGAAGTATCTCTGACGAGGCTGCGGTGCCGTATACCTCCTCTAAATTTCTATTTACACAGGTCGGGTTTGGCGCTTGCGCCCCTTTGTGCATTTTGCCATGAGCCTGAATTTATTGAGCATTTTTTGCTCTGTTGTCGCCGATACACCTCTTTGAGAAGAAGGTTGCTGGAGGAGCCCTTGCAGCCCCTTGGCCTTAGTTTAAGAAGCCCGCTCTTGCTATCATTTGGCGCCACCACATTCGGGTTCAGCCACAGATCTGTTTGTACCGCTGTTCTAAATCTCCTGCTAGAATCTCACCGACTGCCATGCTAAGGGTTGCAAAATTTTCTTTCCTCTCAATTATTACATTTCGGCTTAATAATTCTGTTCCATGTAGTTCCTCTCTATTATTATTATAATTGTTACTAATATTGAAGTAAAAACGTTCATCCTTTTTCTGTTCCTAAGGAAGAACCCTCCGGTGTTGCTTTCACGCGTGCTTTTCGTTTTAATTACCTGAATACAGGTGAATAGTCACCAGATTCTTGGCCGATCCCCCAGTGTTGTATGTGCCATCTTTTGACAGGCTAACAACAACAACGGTATCTTTCACGCGTTTGCGTTGCTGGGTTCCTCTGCTAAATTTCTACCTTCACAGAGCTGGTCTGGCGGTTTCCCCACTGTGCCCTTTTTGTGGCGAACCTGAGAAAATAGATCCCTTCCTGTTGTTATGCCGCCGCTTCTCTCATCTGAGGAAGCGACTTTTGCAAATTCCCTTTATCAATTGGGTATGCTTTCGTCCTCTGCGGTTGTTCTTTCCATTGGGGCTTCTTTGCTTGGACGAAGCAGCAGAAGTTTATTGCTGCTGTGCGAAATTTCCTTCAGGAAAGCAGCGACTCCCAGTCTGAGTTTTTTTTTCTTTTGTCTATTCACGCTCTCAGTCAGTGCGAAATTGAAACATTACATGCGTTGTATACTAATGTGCACATAAAGCCATTGTCCCGTCTTCGATCTCTAAGTTAACAGACCCCTGTCACTGTGTCATCCAATCTGTCAGCCTATACCGTATTACTACTCCTTTCCCCCTTCTAACCCTTCTAAACGCTTCTGTTTACAGCAATTCACCGCCTCTGGCTTAGCCACTCCCCCGTAGTGGGGATGCGCCATCTTTATTTGAGACCGACCGACCGACCGACCGACCGACCGACCGACCGACCAAGTGGGTCAACGAGGCAGACAGGGCTCTGGGTGACCAAATAACCTGTTTAGCTGTGACAGAGAATGCCGAATCCGGAAACCCGGAGACTCTTTGGTAAATTCTGTCCTACCAAACAGGATTCTGTATAGAACACATTCAAACTAAAGGGCGAATGTTGCTATTAACAGCTGAGGGATTTTCTTTACGACGCCGTTGACAACCGATACTTACCGCATACGACGCTTAACGTGAGTGCACTTCGTACTTTTGAGTAGGTTGTACATAATAACCCTCCTTTTCGGGTATTACCTTATTTTACGCGATTCTCGGACCCTGCACATATTTCTTCAAAAACTGGTTAAACCTGATTTCTCCGAGAAAACGAGTCTGCAATGTGATGCTTTTCTGATTTACAGAGCTGAAGACACCGCGAGAAAATTTGTGGACATACACTGCTTATTCCAGAGCGATCTCTACCGTCAACTAGGCGGTTTAAACCTCCTTGTGCGCTAGCTTTTATGAGTGGATGAAATTGAGCATGAGTTCTAAAAGGACGATTTATAAGCCACAGGTGAAAATATGACTACCATGAGGGCGCCTTGTCGGAGTTACTGTATGAAATGATAACAATACCATGATCCAAGTACCTTGCGCGTTTAAAGTCTTCGCAATGATGTTGAATGTTTTCGCACTGTGCAAGTAATGTCTTCCTCAGACGCTGTAGTGCTTCCTAGTAGACTAGTAACGTAGATAACTCAATATTTGTAACACAGTAGAAAAAACATTCTTCACCGGTAAGCAACTTTTTCCGCAATCTGCGATTTTCCATGTTCTTTCATGAAATACTGAGCAAAGAAAGGGGACTTCATGTCTAGCAGACAAGCAAGAATGAACTTAAAAAGCCCAAACTATGGAAGATAATACTAAATTATCCGCTTCTCATCCCGATTTCAGCTCGAAAAATATCACCCCATTTCTATTCCCTCGAATGCCGGTAAAAATAAAACCCAGAAGCAAAGCACCCCACCTGTACAGCAGTAGTGAAAAGTGTTTTTACGTGAGTGAGTTTGATCAAGTTGCATGATGAGACATGTGAGTGTAGGCCACCGTTAGACAAGCCGACTAGTTTTGTTTCGTTACCTGTTTACAGCTGCTATTCTTTTCAGTTATCGGTGTTAAATATTTTGCCTTTGTTCTCTTCCGTATACTAACTCCTATGAAGGCAAGTGGGGGACCCATCTGTGGACTTCACAGAAGTAACGTCGAGGGTTGAATTCAGGTATAGCCTCACAGTAGCTGCATACAAGTGAAGTTGTACCTTGACAGTGCTGTGGGGTAAGACCCGATCACGGAGAAAGAGAGGAGCGCCTCTCTGGCGCGACGCAATGCAATCGGCAGGCACGATTTCGCTCCTCGAACACACAGAGCGCGTCGAGGACTCATCTTTTCGCAGTACTCTATTCCGCCGCTGCGCTTTAGCCGCCAAAGCGGCTTTCTGCTACTTTCCCCCTTTCGCTATTCTCCTCATATACGGAGCCACATCGACTCTCCACCTGTTCGGGCTTCCTCAAAACGATTTGCTATGGGGACCAGTGGCGCAGGTGTGGAGGTACAGCAGATGGATAGTGTGTTATAATACTGGGAAGTGCTCCGCGATGGAAGTGAGGTCGTCACCAGAGCGATGAAAAGCGTGGAAGGAGCTGGCTGTCATAGGAGCGCTCCCGCAACGCTTCGTTTCCAGCAACGCTCCAATCGACCGTATATCTCCAAGAGGCTGAGAGTTAACTATGGTCTGAGCATTCTTTCGAATGAACGATAAAAAAATGCAATTAATGTGTTTCGATAACGGTTTCCGAAGGACCACAGTGGCTCGTCCTCGCTACTGTTACGCCCAGTGATGCAGTCCCAGCAAATACAACACAAATTAGTGTGAAATTTCTTTATGTCGACCACCGTTTCAGTCGTTCTCTGCCCTGCCGCGCTTAAACACGCCCACGTGCACACCAAGCGCCACAAGCTGAGCTCCGAGCCACAGCTCTGCGACTCGGCAAGCCTACATTGCGTGGCTCCATTGGTCCCCGTTCAAAAGAAGCATGAAGAGCGGCGAATAAAGATTTGGTCGCGCCGGCGGGCGTAGTGTCAGAACCTAAATATATGCTCACAGCATGGTTCAAAATTTAATTGTTTGTATGAAGCCCCAAAATATTTTATACCTTCAGTGGATATCTACTAAAGCGCATAAAGAAGCCCCACTGTAATCCTCTCTTTTACACATCGTCATATGGAAGCAACTGCCCGTAAGGGCCATTTTTTTGTACACTTGAAACATTTATTTCAAACTTTTTGGAGCCAAAGTTCGAATTCCCAAATGCCGATATTGACTTCATTTCTTCTTTAACATCCCTTATTGTATGAGCCGTATAATAATTTCTGCAAAAGAATAAAAGATCAGAGTTAGAACACGTTAAAATATAGACATGATGATTTCTTAGTGCACAATTCGCAGCCATATACTTACACTTCTTCTTGCGGAGGAGGTTGGTGTAGTCGAAGGGAGTGCCAAGACCGTAGCCATAGTTCAGGCCGTACACGCCAAAACCATGGCCGAGGCCGTAGTGGCCGGCACCATATCCGAGGGTTCCAACACCGTAGCCGTAGACTGGGGCGGCGTTATAAGCGGCCAGAACTGGGGCAGCGTGGGCAACAGTGGCGACAGCTGGGGCGTGGTGAAAGGTGGTGGTGGCGACAGCTGGAGCAGCGTGCGCAACGGTGGCGACGGCTGGGGCAGCGGCCACGACTGGGGTGGACTGGTAGGTGGTGACGCGGGTCACAGCTGGGGCAGCATAGGAGGCGACGGCTGGAGCAGCGGCGACGGTGGCCACGGCTGGGCCAGCAGCAACGACTGGAGCAGACTGGAAGACCTTGGTCACAGCTGGAGCAGCCTGGTAGGTGGTGAAGTGAGAAACAGCTGGGGCAGCAGCCACAGTGGCAACAGCTGGGGCGGAAGCAACGAGAGGAGCGGACTGGTAGACGCTAGTCACAGCTGGAGCAGCATGGGCCACAGTGGCGACAGCTGGAGCAGCGGCAACAACTGGGGCGGACTGGTAGGTGGTCACGCGGGAGACAGCTGGGGCAGCAGCAAAAGTGGCAACAGCTGGGGTGGAGGCAACAAGAGGGGCGGACTGGTAGACGCTAGTAACAGCTGGAGCCGCATGGGCTACAGTGGCGACAGCTGGAGCAGCGGCTACAACTGGGGCGGACTGGTAGGTGGTGACGCGGGACACAGCTGGGGCAGCAGCAACAGTGGCGACTGGAGCAGCAGCATAGGAGGCGACAGCCGGGGCAGCGTGAACAGCGGTCACGGCTGGAGCAGCCTGGTAGGTGGTAGACACGGTACGAGCAACGGCTGGGGCAGCGACGGCGTAGCTGGCCCCTTGACCATAAGTGACACCGTGGCCCACTCCGAAGCCGGTGAGGCCGGAGTAGCCGATTCCGTGGCTGAGACCGTAGCTGGCCAGGCCAACACCGTTTCCGAGGGTGTAGGCACCATGGAGGTTACCGTGAAGGAAGCCAGCGAAGGCGCTGGTGGCCAGGGCCAGGACGACGCAGACACGGAACTGAAAATTAGCGAGGGAACGTGTGATGAGTGTGCCACTTATAATTCAATCATTTCGGTTTTGGGATTTTGCAAAAAATTTCACAAGATTCTTTGTTAAGAAGGCTAAGTATTTATATACGAGGAGTGAGATTCTGTTCATGACGTGCGGCAAAGAGATGTATTACGATTTCCACCGGCTGTCGGCAAGTTTACATCAGGGGTGAAATTGGATGAATCCCAAGTTAACCAAACTTTCGAATGTGGCCACTGGCTTAAGTATCAGCAAAAAGCGAGTGCAGGCTAATAACAGCGACTGGCGGTGATTACTGCGTTCTTGAATTTTTCTGTCTACGCTAGACAACTGCAAAACGACTAGATTGCTGCATAAAGTCGCCATTTATTTACATAAAATCGCCTAATGACAGAGAATGTACTCTGGGAATAATTTTTCTACGACCGGTGGTGTAGTGTAACATTTTACGTCATGCAGATTTTACAAGGGCACAATAAAATGGAAAGATTATCCTCTATTTCAGATCATTGGTAGGTCTAAATCACGTTAGAACAGTTGAAATGGTCTCTAAAGCAATAATACCAATAGTCAGATCTTCCGCACAAAGTTCTTGGCACACGGACTAGTTTCACTTACCATGGCTATGCTACTTGTACCGATGGGAAACCAGGGGCTGCTGAAGTCTATGTGAGTCGGGGAAGCTTATATACTTCTCCTGTGCCGAGGGACCGTTAAAGAGAGAGAAAGTAACAGAGCGGAGAAAAATGCGCAAAACAGGGCAGTAACTCCGATTATAAATTTTTTTCAGGCTAGGCGCGTGGCGTCTGAATTTCAGCATAGAACACTCTTAACGTAAGGTCTGGCAGGAAGAATGTGGTCGGAAGGATTTTTTTTTTGCCTGCGCCACATTATGAGCTCATCAAGTTCTCTCTCCTACGTCTGCGTTTCTTACTGCTCTCGCCGCGAAGCACGACGCCTCTTTTTTGCTTGTTTTAGCTAGTAGTGCCTTAGCAGGCATTAGCGGCAAAGCAAAGAAAGAGAACCGGAGGTGAACAGGATACGGCACCCTACGCATATCATAGCGAGCCACGCCAGCTTGCACAGCATGAACCACTCTGTGGGGCATGCACGTCCTCCGGTCCTCATTGGTTTTGAGGAAAGTGAAGAAGGCGTCAAGTGTGCCTACATTAATTCGATCGGTCCTTAACTCGGGTATTTCCTTTTAATCTTTGCGTTCGCGGTCTGCGTCTAAGGACGTTTGAATAACTTTTTGTCGGGTATAACGCAATGCTTCTTTTGCTACAAGTTCTGTGCTAAGACGCACCTGGCACTAGCGTTCGCACGGAAAGGGTATTTTTTGTTACCTATATATGTTCGGCTTACATGAAGCGGTGCGAGCGTAACACGAAACTTTTTTACAGAATGAAAGAGTTTGGTCTAATAATTCCTGATAGGTGTTGCAGTGTCAGCGGGTTGAAATAAATAAATGTAATATTGGTCAATTTTGCAGTGATTTCGTATTTGCGGTAGGAAGTGGTCGCACAACGATAAAAATGCCCAGATATGGGCTTAGTGGAAATTGTGGCACTTTTTTCTGCGCTGATGAATAGCTTACAAGTGTGCCTCCACAACCATTGTATGATATGCCTGGCTCAAACCGTGCGAAGTTTCCTCAGTATTATTCCATTTGAAACAACAAACTGAGTATAATACAGTTAATTTTGGAAATCACATGCAATGAATGAACGTGGTATGAGTGTTCACATAAGCTTTTAAGCTTCAGGTTCGCATGCCTACATTATCTCCTTTGTTTACATTACGCAACGAAACAGGCCACTCAAGTATGTTTGAGATGAAAACAGAATCACGGCACAACATACAGGCATGGGTAGGAGGCTGTGGTTGTTCCCAATGGCGAATAATTACGTACTTGCGGGCAATGGCGACTGCTGGAGTTTAATAAATTATTTCCTGCCGATGAAATGCACATCCTCGTAACAACATTGACTGCACTCTTGTCAAGAAAGCTCAGGTAATTCTGCGGATTCATGGGTGCACGAAATAAGGCCTGTTCAGACCCTTCGTCATCCCCCATATTGAGAGGCCGTACTGGGAGTGCCGATAAATACAACCAGCAGCGAATATTGCTCGCACCTTATTTTAGAATGGCCGCAACACTGTCTCGTTATCATTCCTACCTTCTGTGAATAAGGAAGGCAGTTGAGCTCTTATCGCCATTGACGTGCAGGTGCTGCAAAGAGGCTACATTTTTTGTTGCGCTCATGATGGTGGAGGGCTTTAAGGAGAGCACATGATGAGGCCATTTATAAGGTCATTAAGGGACACACAACGCGTTCCTTCAACCTATCAGCCGAGTCTCGGCTACTGGCTCTTGCTGATACGGTAATACCACGTCTGGCACAGCAAAGGAGCTGCACGCTGTAATGATTGGAGGTTGACCGCCAGCCCGAGTGGAACTGCACGCGGGCTGTCCTGTGGGTGGGCTCACGGGTGAGGCAGGAAAAAAGCGTCGGCGTGGTGTCGATACCCGCGTAGCCACGGTGGCGCCGGGGATAGCAGAAAAGATCCCTTCTCCTTGTTGCGGGAAGAAAGAGGCCCTGCTCCACCTCGCCGGTGAGCCAATTCGGGGCCGCCCTGAGCCACAATGGCACATGGCTGCGCCAGCCGGATGGCGCCGGGGAAAAACTAAAGGACCCATATTCCCTCTACTGACAAAGTGAAGGTAGGAGAAGCAAACCATCTTTTACTACACGTAGCTGCGGACAGTGAATGACGACCTCCTCGGAGGTGATGACCTTCCTAGAAATGGGGCTCCAAGTTCACCGTGGTCAAAAGGCGGGTTCCACAGGAGTCTAGTTGACCGGGCAGAGAATCAGCGTCACCGCCAGAAGTGCTGCGTAACGGTGGCATCGTCGCCACCGGAAAAGCTACGGTAGGGCACAGGTCACGCCCTCCTGTGTGGGCGGCGCCGCAAGATTGGATCCACGACTGACCCGCCGACTGGACGTCCTTTCGAACTCCTTTCCACAGCTAAACCTGGAGATACCAAACTTAATTAAAGCTGCCAGACACCTGTGTAGTGCGTGCTCACTTCTCGCCTTGTTTCAGGTGCTCTCACGTGCGGAATTTGACTACTGTAAATATGTAACATAAACTGTACAGTGTTCTTCAGCACACTCCGGCTCTCGCTATTCAGTCTCCGGCCGTGCCGGTCCGAACCCAATCCCTCCACGCAACATCGACCTCAACTACGCTTCGCGCGCCTTCGCCCGTAGCCAGAAAAACAAAGAGGCCACTGCCGAATAAGGAAGGATCTTGCTGCGCTTCAATTGTAATTGGAGACTGCTGAAAAAGGCCATCGCGGCTGATATCTCCAGATGTGCGATGTTAGAACATCGAGACGTGCCCTGAGTGATGGAATACGCTGGAAAGTTATAATGAATGAGCAGGCCGTCGGTCTCGGCGCCTCTTACCGCGACGTCTGCATGCACTTAGTTTTGCTACGATGATAAAGGTAGAGCAGGAGACCGATCATGCCATTACCATTTTACGGCATACGACAAATAGTTTATTGTAGCTTAATGTGGTCAATGAGGGGCAAAGATAATAATGCGCAAAATCATTTTTGTCCATGTAGTAGTAGTCGAACGCCCTAACCACGTCGGCTGCGTTTTTATGGAGGAAAAACGCTAAGGCGCCCGTGTGCTGTGCGATGTCAGTGCACGTTAAAGATCCCCAGGTGGTCGAAATTATTCCGAAGCCCTCCACTACGGCACCACTTTCTTCCTTTCTTCTTTCACTCCCTCCTTTATCCCTTCCCTTACGGCGCGGTTCAGGTGTCCAACGATATATGAGACGGGTACTGCGCCATTTCCTTTCCTCAAAAAACCAATTATTATTATTATTATCATGTAGTAGTTGTGCTTCTTCATCCATTCCTTCTGCGCTTCCAACTGCTCGTCCGCAGTAGTGATTCATCCCTAGCCGTGGAATAGAGCCGGATGAGTAAGTAGATCGGAAGGCTCGACGATGTCGGATTTACGCGGCCGTGCGCCAGGTCCGCATGGAGTGCTTTTCGCCCACGAAAATGCGCAGCTGGTGAAACCGAAGCGACCGTGCGGCTGCTGCTGGTGATGATGACAAATTTTATTTAGAACTGAAATTGGTGGTCGGTCCCCCTATTCCTAGAGTCAACTATATCTTGCTACCGCTCAATCCCAGTCGGTCAGCTCCTGCTCAACTTTCGGGTCTGAGCTTGACAGCACTTCCTCCCATTGCTCAATCTTCGGTTCTTTTATCCCTTTTATTGCAGTGTTGCTTTGGCAGGGCCATACCATGTGGTATAGGTCCCTCTGTATGGCACAGAGTGCGCACTGTGGCTGATAGTCTTCTGGGTAGAATGCCTGAAGTCTTTTTGGGCTTGAACATGAATTGCTTTGTATTCTTCTCAAGGGTTGTTTCTAGTTCTTCGCCTAGTTGTTCATGCGGTAGCGGCTATTCCCTTTCGCCTAGAATATAGTGTTGCAGGATTTATTGCGTGCCGTCGAACATGCACTTTTATATGCGCTTCTCGCGCCTTCGTCTTGTGGCCGTATGCAGCAAATTGAGCGCGCGACCGCGTCTATATAACGCGCGGCGCGTTTTCAACGGCCAAACGCGTCGCCGGGGGAAAAAAAAACGGGCAAGTCGCGGGGCGCGTCCAAAGGTGTAAGCAGCTAAGGACGCCGGGTGCGCTATGCGGCTCTAAAAAGAGAAGCGGCTGAATGCGGCGTACGTAGAGCTCAAAAATCGGCGTGAGGCGCCGAACGCGCTGTACAGCTGAAAGAGAACCGGCTGGTAACCGCGGCTCCTCCATCATCGAAAATAAGCAACTAAACCAAAACCGCTGCCCAGCTTCAATAACAGAAGAATAACAGAACTCCGTACGCACTAAGGCCAGCCCAATTCAAGATCCGAAATGACAGTGAACAACATGTCAGCGGTTATATTGCAACTTTTTTATTCAATGCTCACATGATCTAAACCCACATTACAGGTCACAGACATCGTTCGGTCCGTCAGACAGAAATCGCAAAAGCATGGAAGACGCAATTCAATAAAACTTTTTAGCGTTCGTAGCCGATAGCACGTGATGATCCATCTATACTCATATCTTATGCATGAGTTGACGGGAAAAAAGAAACATGAAGCTAAAATTAGGTGCCGATATTCCTTTAAACGCATATGTTCTTATTGATTTTGAACATGGCCATGCCGTAATTTGTGGAGGTAGTGCTCTAGTAACTCCGACGCAAAAAAAGTTTTTTGCGAACAAGATATCACGTGCGAAATGATAAAAGCCTTTCAGCAGCCATGCTATGAGTCTACTCAGTTAAATTTTGGCGATGAGATTGCATGCTTGAGAAAGATTCCGTTGTGCACAGGATATACATCAAGGGCGCCTTTTTAGAGACAAAATCTGTGCACGAAAATATTCAAGGCTTTTCCACTAGAAATCATCGCTTCCCTTCTTAAAATAGAGTTTTAAAACTCTTGAGGCGTCTTCATGAAAACAACGGGTTTTCACCACTTAATGCTACAATTCTTAGCAAAGTCAAATGAATGAAATTACCTAGTTAATATACAGAGCTACAGATCGATAATTCTCACGACATACTATATACGTAAGCGTTGGAATTTTCGGTTTTTAATGTCTTGAATAATCCGCGGACTTTTTCCGCTTTTTATTTCAGGACGCTGCATTCGTTTTTTTTTTTTTTCAGGGAATAATATTTTGACCGATTTAAATACTGGCTTTTTTCGGTGACATAATGCAGCAATCCTGTGTGGTCAAAAGTCATTTAAAGTCTATCTCTGTATTTTGTCAACCTGTACAGCTTGTTTACCAGTAATTAAAGTGCAAACGGTAGTACTTGGAGCAATGCTTGAAGAAAATATTTCTACCCTCATTAAAAGAGTAACTTAAGATAAATGAGGTAGCAGGCGGAGAAAAACGGAAGCGGAAATTCACTTCGAGTAACTAGGTTGGCAAGTTATGATTGGGTTATCACGCTGCGTCGAGCGTGAGGGCGGAGCAATCTGTGGCATTTGTGTTGATGGCACCGATGGAACTGCCGCTTAATTGTCGCGGTAGCCAAAACATACTTTTTCGTGATGGTCATTCGTGGTTTCGTGTCATCGTCCTGCATGCATTTGATTAACCCAATTAGCCGACTATCTGCTTTAAGTAGGCGATGATAGTGAAGAAACAGTGCTTAGCTAGAAGACGTCTAGGAGATGATGCTTCCCGGTCTGAAGAGGCGTGTAAGCTAACAAAACATGCATCAAATCGCACAACTGCGCAGTTTATCCTACAATACCATCATCGCATCATGCCCCTGGCTTCCATACTTTGTTCATTTTCAACTTTAAGTGAGTGTAACTCGCATTCAACATCCAGCTAGTTATTCCTTGAAAGTCAGAAATGCAGGCCTTTCTCAGTTAAAACCGTACTTCGAAAAGTGAATTCGGCGTACTTTTATCAGGTCCAAACCCTATATATACGAAATCCACTACTTTTTATCACCAAACCGATCCGATCAGCCATGCCCATTTCGAACTCTTGATGGAATAAAAGAGGCTCGGGACTAATATACTTTCTTTTCCACTATAATCTTTTATCTAGGCATAGCTCTGATAGCCAAGATCAGAAGTTTTTAGAATGTAGTACCCATGGATCACTTCTTTGCGTCCACTAGTCTAATATTCGAGCTGCGCAGCTACCTTGAATACTTCTTTCTTCACATATAATGCCCTTTTGCCGCAGGTGCAGACTTCAGAATTATTTTTACGCTTGATGCTAAAGCCGTTGAATTGAAACGAAAATACGAACTATGCGCTGAACAAACATTGAAACGTAGAAGGTTAAATTACGGTGGCCAATCAAGCTTCGCGAACTCTCGAGATGTCTTTTCCTATGAATGCCATTTCTTCTTTATACAAGAACACCTTCACAATATAGAACACCTCCTTCACTGCTTAAAAATTCGTCCATATAATCGCTTACTCTAGCCTGAATTTCGGTTTGGCCATGTGTGGAATGCCTTGGCGTGCTCTGTCTGCGTAGCCCGAAACACATTCCCCGCGACTGTTCGAAATCACTCGGTAGGGCACGCACGCAGCGGAGTGATGCTATCTCTTCTCCCCGGTTCCGGCTTCATCGCTTTTGGTACGCATTGGATTCCCACTGTGTTCTCTAGCCTCCTGTGATATGTTTACGGCAACTGCGTTTAGGGGAGACTTCGAGGAATGGGCGTACCTAAGAAGATTCCGCATGATGAAATTGATGGCGTCAAATATTGAAAGTCAAAACACGTCTCCCAGTTTAGCCACAAGCGCTAATTCATGGAGAAGTGAAATTTTACGTCACCATCACTGCCTTTTATTTGCCTTGCTGTTGATTTTATGATCCTGAAACAAGGATGAAGTGATGTGAGTCAATAACGTTGTGCATGTGGCGCTGCAGTTCCACTGATTAAGTAATAAATGCCATGTACACTGCGACCAAAAATAAGAAAGAGGAAACCGCTTCTGGTGTTCTGCAAGGCACGGGCAGTGGTGGCGTGCTGGTTTTTTTTTTGAGGTAATATAAATTTGTTTAACATTTACACGGCGGTGCGCGGTTAATAGTCCTGTTGAGGCGGCTTTTTTGTGCGAGTGAAAAAAAAACAAAGGAACCAATATTCCTTGCGGCTAGAAGACATGTGAACTGTACAAAGTGCGGGCTGTACACATTACCATATATAAAAAGCAAGCAGAAGATTAGCTCTGATATTACGTAGTGCCTAAGTTGCTTTGTCAGCGTGTGTTCTTACCACGACAACATAGGTGAGTTCCATTGTGAGTTACAGACATTATAGCTTACAATGGCGAGGGCTAAATATCGAAGCTTTCGAGCTTCCAAGGCTAGCTGTTGCACGACTTCCATTTGCTATCGACCATAAAATGTCAAGCTTATCAGTGTACTTTCAATAGCCTTAAAAATCCCTTAGATAATAGGAACTGTGCGTTCCTTATCATTTACCTCGCTGTCTCCAAGGAAAACGCTTTGCCAGGGCTCGACCGCTGATAGTCAAGGAAGAGCCCTACTTGTGCATTCTAAACATGTATTGCAAGAATATGCTCTTAGTAAACTCCGACAAGAACAAATACCGCTAGTTGGCACCTTGGACTCGGGAGCTAGGTAAGTAGGCAGCGTTATTAGAAACTTATGGTCATATCCAACACATGAGAAGACATCATCAATTATGGGTTGCTTGTGCGGCGTTTGTGCACCCCATAATGTAACCCAGTATACCATGGGCTGCCCAAAACATGATGCAAAAATGAGGGCCCTGCTTGCATAACTGAAGATGATCGGGTTGCCGCATGGTTGTATCGAAAGCATCGTCTTCTTGATTTGGCTTAGGTGTGCATGACGTTAAGCCTGCTACAGATTGCTAGCCCAGACTCCCTCTCAAATATCCGTTATGTTTTACTTTTCATAAATTGAAAAGACAATCCTTCAAGTTTCCCGCGAAGCCGGGATTAATGGAGAGAAGCATCCCTCTTCAGCTCACAACTCTTCATGACACACTTTTTTATGATTCTTTTTCTTGCATGATATATTGTCCAAAAGCAACGTGCACATTTTTTTTACACGCCAGAAGGATACCCCAGCATCGCTTCAAACAGAAATGCAATAAAAATGGCATGGTTCTTTCCCTAGCAAGCAGGTTCACGTACAAGGATTTAGGTTGTAAAAGAAAAAAATAACCTTACAAGAGCATTTTTTCCACAAACGAACGCGCACAGAATTTGTGGAACAGCACTTGCTTCATTATGCATGCAACTCGGGTCAGTAATTCTTCACACTTTCCTCGTTTCTTTCAATGCACTGGCGATGCTTTTGGACCAGCCAGTTTTTGCAGCGAATTAGGGCAGAAGATGTAGTAGGGTTAAAGTATATTTCGCGAATATGGAGAATTTTTTCGAGCCTACGCACTTCAACTGTGTTGCGTTGATGTTTAGTAAAATGCCTCATTCTGGGTTGCAGGAGGCCAGGTTCATTGGCATCACGTCAGCAATGAGCCAAGCGCAATATAAGCCGCTTTGTTTATACTCTATTCTGGCTCCCTTGACTAAACAACGTAAACTAGGTCGCATTCTGGGCATTGTAACTGTCGGTCTATTTTGCGGGTTTGATCACGGAAAGACTCCCAAAAATCTCTGTGCAATAAATAGTGGTAAGCGTAGGCCTCATACAACATACTTCTGTTTTGACATAGCCTCGCTTTTTTCTTTTCTTTACTTTTTGTTTTTAACTCGCGGATTTTCAATTCAATTCCAATTGTATTATTGACATTCGCGTTCCTCGCCAGGGTTTTCATATCCTCGACCGGCATCAGAAATTCTGATGCACGTGTTTATAAAATAGGACTCTTTAAGGGTATGCTTTGACCAGAGGTGATTTTTTTCTTGTGTTATAGCATTGAAATTCGGCACTGTCATTGGGAAGTACACTGAACGATTAAATATAAACTCGGCGCAACAGCTATACATGATACGAGTCTGCAGTCACACTTGCATTTTGCGCAAAGGTATGGCTGATGCAGTAACACTCTCCAAATAATTTTAGCTGCCAGAAGTTTTCCTACACAGAATGTTATACCTAAGCTTGCATAATGCAATGACTATCGTCTTGTAAAAATTGTGACAATAAAAAAAAATGATTAAGAAAGTCAGAAATAGACGGATTTCAGTGCACACAGTATTTATCAAGGAACACAATGCAAGAGTCCGCAAAAAAATTTATGAAGCCATTGTCATGCTGTGGTCTCTGCAAGCACTGCCGTCACGTAAAAAATACATTTCAGAAAACGGACATCTGCTCAGTGATTTCAGCCAATTTTTCGCTGCCTATGGTCACAAAAACATTCCTTAAAGTTACTTCTGGTTGTTCACGGGGAAACATATGCGAGAAAATACTAACCTTATAGATAAGACGTATAGTGTATTCTACAATTATGTTTCGACTTTTGTTATTAGAATGCCGCGTCGCCCTTAAAGGGGAACAGTCTTTTCCACGCTTAGAGTTGGCCTGAGAGGACCTGGATTTCTGCAATCGCTGGAAAGAATATTGGATGAATTAATAGCGATGAAGTTCCTAATTTTTTTTATTTGAGGAAGAGGACGCTCTCTGAAATTAGGTACACTTCTGTATAGAATTTTATCTTTAAAACCACCCCTCATTATAAAAACATTTCACAACTCTGGTTTATGCGTATTTAACGTCCCAAAGCGACTCAAGCTATGCGGAATGCCGTAGTGGACTCCGGAAACTTCGACCATCTGACGTTCTTTAACGTGCACTTACATCGCAAGTACACGGGCCTCTAGAATTTCGCCTCCATCGACATTCGACCGCCGCGGCCGGGATTAAATCCGCATCTTTCGGGTCAGCAGCCGAGCGCCATAGCAACTGGCCCACCGCGGTGGCCTTTCACGACTGTACACAATATAATGAATGAACACCGATCGAGCGCTCACGTCTCATGCAACCGTGTATACGACCATTAAAGTTAAGGCACTTGATCCGCAGCGCTAGCCCGGGATGAAATCGCTGTGAAGTTTTCCGAACCGAATGCTAAAACGTGTTGCTTGGAGTAGCGGAAACGCTGCGGATCTCTGGCCACTGAGTCCAAGGCCATATCCCGGTGTGTTCGAGGCGGCGGACGACTTCGGGGCCGGCTAAGCAACATGACGAAAGTGAAGCAGTGGGGATTCACAAACGTGCCTCCCATGAAACAAGAATAATCAGCCTTTAGGGATTACTCAAAGAAAAAGTGATGAACGAATTTTGCAGATAGAATTTTGGTTTGCTATGACATAGAGATAAAGGTTTTAAACACCCCTAGCTTGATTCAAATTCTATAAATCTTTTGTAGAAGCTTCGACTGTCTCTCTCGTCGTCAAGAATAGATAGAAGCATGAAATGCGTTTCAGGCAAGCTGTAGCACACTCTTGGGGGGCTCACAGATGATAGTAGAGCTTGGAGGCAGCTACAGTCCAACGCGTACCCACACATCAGCCTCTTACACCACATGCAACCCACATATAGTCAAACACGTTTCCGCTCAGCCGGTAACAGGCCACATTGTATCAGACTACGTGGGCTTGATAAAGCCACGCCGCAAATCCCAAACATGCGACTTGAGCTGTGGGAGGCTGTGCTCTTCAGCACAAGCATTCAGGACCGGAGACAGCTGCTTCAGTGGGCGCAGAAAACAGCAAAGTCCATAGAACCCGTGGACTAAGGGCAGTTCAGGGTACGCAGAGGTCCTCTTCACTAAATGAAGTTTACCAGCACTGCCACCATTGCGGCACCTGACTCATGAGAGGCTTCTGTCATCAGCGATTTTTCGCAGCTGGAGAGCGCGCTCGCGTTCCCTGCTGTTGCTGTGTAGCGACCCGCGTCACCAGAACCATCCACGTTCCGAAGAGGAGGTTGCATCAGCACGCCCTACACAGAAGGCTCGCACCTTCGCCTCGTCCGGACGTCGCCGTTCAGACGACCGCCACGTCGACGCAATTGAAATAACTTTGGTACCGGTCGTGCAATCGACCGCTACCTGTAGCGCGTGGTGGCGCCGCCTCTTCTTCTTCGGCGCGTAGTCAGCGCTGCTCAGGTGATTTTCTAAAAATACTTTAAGCGCCACCGAGCTCAGGCGCTTATCTTTTAGTGTTATAGGAACCGCGTTGAATGTGTGTCAATACTTCAGTAAGGTTCCTTTTGCAATTTGAAGCGCGATAGCACCCTCCGGTTCTTTAGCAGCCTTTTCACATATTCGCAGTAGAGAACGAATGAATTAAACTTAACGAAGACGATAATATCTAAAGTCATCAAAGCTTGAAGTGCAAGCCGATGAGTTTATGCTCTAAGGCATGTGGAAATGAAGCTGCTCTGTTTTCGCAGACGTTTCTTAGATTTACGTTCCGGGCATCTTTCCTATGATGGACACAATCCGGACCTGATGTGTCGGATTAATTCGATAAGTTCGTCTTTATGCTCGCTCTCATGTTCCACTTCAGGTTCACCCTCATGATCGGTTTCAGGTTCAGCGCGGCTTCTCGACAGCGTTCGCCATAATTTGGAGAGAAATCGAGCTCAAAAATTTGATTCTAAAAATATCCTCAGCTTCATAAGATTGATCTATTTTCACCTAAAATACAATCCTTAACCAGCTTTATGGTTATCATGTCATGGCACGCGTATGCTAACCAATAGAATGTGATTAATTCTATGCAAATTTATTTACTCCCACGAAAGGGCGAGCTTACTCAAGGATCGTTATATAATGATAAAGTTTGGTTTGGTTAATGGGCGTTTATGATCCCAAAGCGACTCAGGTTATGGATGCCGTAGTGAAGGGCTGCGGAAATTTCGAACACATGTGGTTCTTAACGTGCGCTGATATCGCACAGTGTACGAGCCTCAAGAAGTTCGCCTCCATCGAAATTCAACCGCTTATGCCGGGATCCAACCCACGCCTTTGGGGTTAGCATCCGAGCGCCATAACCACTGCGCCACCACGGCGGGTGTGTTACATAGTGGTAGAGCAAGGAGACAAGCGAAGGAAAAAGAGGGGCTCAGCATGACATACATGACGGAAACCGATAGTCACCGTGGTCATCAAAGGGAGATTAATAGGGTAACCATTTTTTACAGATAATTGGCTAGAAAGCAGAAGAAAATTCCGCCGTTTGTTCGGATCACATCAGCGGCATGTGGTTGTTGTTTCCCCTGCTTTCTAATCAATTATTTTGAATAAATGTTTACCCTATAAATTTCGTACTGATGACCAAAAAATGAAACTGAAACATCCCCTATCCTCCTTGGTTTCGGTGAGTGTTGGCTTCCGTCATAGTGGTAGAGTCATATAGCGACCTTTGAGATTAATGAAGTCGCGCTGCTACAGTTCTTCTCTTTTTCCATGGCCTTATTTTGGAGCTATTATCACCGCCAGGTATTTTAGAAAACGTTAATTTCACCTGACCAGTGGTGGCCAAGCAGCCATCTCGCTAGCATTTGATGAGGCGCAATATAAGATACGGTCTTTATCTGTCCTGTTTAAATCAGCAGTATAATGTAAAGCTGCGTATTATATTAAACAGCTGCCGGCGTCATATTTCTTCAGCCGCCATTCCTGCGGCATTCCAGTTCCGCAAAAAACTCGCACTGTGAACGCCACACTCTTAAATTTATTTTAACCTTGGCCTATGCAGTGCTCAACTGCTTGATTTCAACATCTGATGCTGGCGATTCTTTTCTAGGCATCGATTTTCAGGCAACCCGTTTTAAACTCATACCCTTTAGATTATATTCTATCATAATTTGCTGATAAATGAACACTGTGAGCAAATCTCGCTGGCGGCAGGCAAAGAACAATAGACGTTGCACAGGCGTTCCAGTTTCGGAACAGCAACAATGATCTCTTTCTGCCTCCTCCAATCAGCAAGTTATTCCATTCAAAATGCATGTAGCGATTTTATATGGATTTCTATATACCGCACTCTGAGAATCAAGTGCTGTATTAAAACTAAAAATAAATACAGAAATAAAGTGAGATTTAAACTGCGCTCGTGTTGGCAAACGAAATAAATTCTGCCTTTCCAAAATAAATTCTATCTAATCATTTAGTATTCGTTCCAGTGAATGCAGCATCCGCGTCCACTCATCCATGCCGGCTTTCCAGCAAAGTATTTTGCCTCAGACGCAGGAGTAATTGTCATTTGCTCGCACCCCGTAAATGACAATTGTCTACATAGACCGTGCAAAAATAATGATAGAAGGTTCAATTTCACCCTCAGCGTTGTTATTTTAAAAAAAAATTGAGTTTAAATTAAGTTCGCTTTAAAGAAAGCCTATCTCAAAGATACCCCATTCAGAATTTTTACTGTCTGTTGTGTATAAGCAAAAGCTGGTTAGCAATGCGGATGCTATGAAATATAAAACGGAAAACATGAGCCACCCGCCGCGGTGGCTCTGTGGTTAGGGCGCTCGACTACTGATCCGGAGTTCCCGGGTTCGAGCCCGACCGCGGCGGCTGCGTTTTTATGGAGGAAAAACGCTAAGGCGCACGTGTGCTTTGCGATGTCAGTGCACGTTAAAGATCCCCAGGTGGTCTAAATCATTCCGGAGCCCTCCACTACGGCGCCTCTTCTTCCTTTCTTCTTTCACTCCCTCCTTTATCCCTTCCCTTACGGCGCGGTTCGGGTGTCCAACGATATATGAGACAGATACTGCACCATTTCCTTTCCCCAAAAACCAATTATTATTATTATTAAACATGAGCCATAAAATACGAGGTTATGTTGAAATGAAAATATGTTGTATGAGGCTTAACGTTATCACAGTTCTGTGCACAGAATTGCAAGGAAGTAGTCGAAACGCCAGGCGTCCAAACAGAAGGCAACCACCTAGGAGGCTTTGAAGGAGGCCAACCTTATTTACGTAGTGTGGTCTGGACATCTGGAATACAGCACAAAACAACGCGGCTTTCATTTCGTGTTCCTTATTGCCGGCGTGACGTCCATACAGCCTGGCCTCGCCTGGCACCGTAAGATCCATTTCGTTGAACATCAACTAAACATATTTGATGTCCGTAGGCTCGAAAGAGTTCAGCCCACTCACGAAACATACTTTCATTCTCCATCTTCTGACCTATTTTGCTGCGAAAACTGACCGATACAGAAATCAGCGCACGTTCATTGTAAGAAACGGGGAAAGTGTGAAGAACTGCTGACCACGGCTACATGCGTAATGAAGCAATTCCTCTTTCATAAATTCTGTCGGCGTTCGGTTGAGGAAAATGTGTGTGCCTGTAAGGTTTTGTTCTTTTAGAGCCTACAGCGTTGTACTTAAACCTGCTTGTTATCGAACGAACCATGTCATCTTGTATTCCTTCTCCGAAATCATACTGTGGTATCCTTCTCAAGAGTAAAAAAAAAAACGCGCACCTTACTTTTGGACCACATATGCCCGCACAGAAGAATCATGAAGTACTATGCCAAGAAGAATTGTGAGCAGAAGCGGGATCCTTCTCTCCATTAATCTCAGCGCCGACGTAATACCCGAAGGGCTGTCCTTTCAATTCATTAAAAAAAAACGAATTGAAAATTTCAGAGCAAGTTCGAACCAGAACACTGTGGCAGACTTTATTCAATGAACGACTAAAACAAGTCCAGAAAACGATGATTTCGATGCAACCATGCGGCAATGCAGTCCTCTTTAAAAACGCTATTTTCATCTTTTTTTCTGGGCCGCACATACTATACGGGTGTCGATATGATGCTATTTCATTTGCATCTAGTATTTTTTTCTGTAATGACATGACTCGCTTTTGGTGTCTGCAATTGACACGTTTGCTTTCTGCTACTTGAATTGATGCATGTTATGTGCTTCAGCAGACTTACAACCGGTGCGTAATATCTTACTTCGCTTCCGTGCTAATTTGCTGTATTTTGGTTATTTATTACGTTTGTTTTTCGCACGAACTCTTACTGTTATATTCGCGTATTTTATCGGTAGCATGTGCTGTAAAAATACTTAGGCTTTCTCTTCAATACCTTTATTGCACCGCCTTTATATTGGCACCGACTGCATGTGAGATCAGGGTTCATGCCCTGCATCAATGTCCAATCTCCGGCACAGTAATGAAAGCCTGGAGTGTCTAATGTCAACCAATAAAATGAAACTCTAAGGTAGCTCACAAAGCTAGGTGCCTGAAAACATTGAACACAAGACCCTTACAGTGAGTTTGGTGGGAAGGGGTAACCGCGGGCACAGGGACCGTATACTTGAAGACCACAAGAAAAAGGCAGTTGTGCTATGCCCGACATTGTCGCACTAACGATGGCTATCGTGGCGACTCCGCTTCTGTTAAGCTCAGTTCACTTTTATTCTCATGTACAATCGCTGAGAAGATAGGAAAAAAAGCCGTGCAAAGCTGAGACTCACTTTGCTCTGCCCGAGCAACCTCTCGCGACCAGTCAATAATTGAACTGCCACCTGCTACGGTGAGCACTTTGCTTACAATCCGGTGAGCCGATTGTGATGACGTCATAAAGTTACGTAACCTGGACGTACGCGGCCACAATCTCCGGAAGCGTGCCGATGAGAGCCAACTGCTCCAGTCCAGCTGCACAGTTCCAGGAATCCGTCAACTCGTATACAGCTTTTTGCAAACAGTAGCGGGTATGACAGCTAACGAGAGGGTCGGCGGTGCACGACGACACGCTGATCTGTTCATAACTGACGACAGACGGCATTACAGAAGCCATGAAGGACGCGAAGGTGGAGAAGGCCGACGAAAATAGAAGTCATGAGGAGCCTGCAGACGAAACAAAAGTTTCGACAAAAAAAGCAACAGCGGGATTTGACTCTCTGCAGCTATGTATACTTGCGTCGCTAACTGCATTTGGGGCATATATGCGATGGATCATGGATCAGCAAAGCTATATTGAAGATGATAAATAGAAAGAACAAGATGTACCACGCATTTGTTAAATGTCGTGACCCGACAGAGTTTACTGAATATAAGAAGTATGGAAATATTGTGAACTCGCTGGGGAAACAAGCGAAAACTCAGAATTATGAGCAGCTATTTTCAAAAATAAGAAGCAATCCCCGAAAATGAAGTTAGAAGCCTAACCAATGAACAGAAACCATGCGTAGACTTGCACATTACAACGCCGAATGGCGTCTTGTCTGGCTGTGCAGCTACAGTCGCCTTGAATAACTACTTTGTTTCTTGCTCTGAATGTATCGACCTTAACACAAAACAAGAAACTAACTCTGTTACTAGTTTTGCTGACTTTGCAAATTCGATCATGTTAACTCCCGTGACGCCTTCCGAAGTGAAACGAATAATTAATACGTTAAAAAACAATTCAGCTGCTGGCTATGATGACATTTCTTGTGGACAGATAAAATTAGTTGCTGATTTAACATCTATTCCTCTGGCTCATATAACGAATTGTACGTTCGAGATCGGTGTGTTTACAGACCGCTTAAAGATAGCACGCGTACATCCGATGTTTAAGGGTGGGAACAGCTATGCTTTGACTAAATACCGACCAATTTCAGTCCTGCCGGTCCTGTCCACGCTTTTTGAACATGCCATTAACGTCAGGATAGAAAACATTTTAGATAAATACTATGTAATCAGTAATATGCAGTACGGATTTAAAAAAAAAACAAATCTACAGAATCAGCCCTGATTAACATAAAAAATGATAAGATAACAAATTTTGAACAAAGACAATATACGCTTGGACTTTCTAGATCTGCGTAAAGTATTTGATTCTGTGTGTCACGATGCCCTCCTAGTTAAACTGAACAGGTATGGGATCCGCGGAATACCACTAGAATTAATAAAAAGCTATCTGTCAAACCGCTATCAATATTTTATTTTTAATAAATATTCACCTCCAGTTCTGCCAGTTAATTAAAGGCGTTCCACAGGGATCTATTCTTGGGCCTTGGCTGTTCATAACATACGTAAATAATTTATGCTCTATTCCTAATAACCCGAATCTGATCATGTATGTAGATGACACAAACGTATTTTTCTCTAGCCATTCACTCCTGGATATTGAACATGCTGTCAATAACTATTTGTTCCACCTGTCTACTTGGTTAAACACAAATAAATTATGCTTGAACATTGAGAAAACGAAATACATATTGTTTGCACCGCCAAACAAGCCTAGGAAATCTCCCATAGAAATTTTATTTGATGGCAAAGAAATAGCTCATGTCAAGGCCCAAAAATTTTTAGCATGTGGTTTGAAGAAGTCTTATCGTGGAATCTTTACGTTAACAGCCTCATAGCTGACCTAAGTAAAACAATTGCTGCCTCTTTAAGATTTGTCCACTCATCCCTCAATGGTTACGAACTGTACTTAATTACTCACTCTTTTACTCCAAGCGTTCCTACTGTGCTTTAGTCTGGGGTACCACTACAAGTCACAGTTACAGAAGATTAATTACCCTACAAAAAAGTGTTAAGAATATTTGAGCAATATCACGGCCCACCAGAACTACTGCGGACAAGGCCGCTTTTCCTGAAATACAAAATGGTAAAGGCCATTCAAATTTATTATTTCAAATTGCTTCAGTACATAAAAAAAGCGAAGCTTTACAGTGTACAAAAATCCAATGCAGCTCCAGCATACACACTCCGTAAGGAAACTTTACGTCCGCCAAAAATAAGAGCGAATTATGGACGACAACATATTGAACATCAAACAGCTAACCTTCTAAATAAAATACAAGGATTAACAGATCTGAGTGCTAATGTCTCAAAAAACACGCTTAGAGCTCTGCTGCTGTAAAATAACTTAGAACTCACATAATCTGCCATGTTTCTGTCCCTAATTGCTATTTTTAGGAGTGCATTTTCATTTTGTATCTTGCTGTTTTTTTTATTATGATGTTGGAATTTTTTTGTTCCAAAGCTTGCAACAACCATGTACAAAATTTTGTTATATTTGCAATCTTTGTACCAAGTATTTTGTTTCGGCATGTACGAATTATTGTTTGTTGTATACTGTTATTTTTTCATTTGATGATTTATTAACCTTTTTTCTTTTCTTATTTCCCCCAGAAGATTTTGGTGTGAAACTTTTCTAAGGCTGTGTTTAACGTTTGTGCAAAACTGTATGCGAGGCAAGAGCCATCGTCAGGCGTGTCGCCTTTTGCTTTTGCTCCTCTTTCTGCATCAGAAAGAAACAAATAAATCAAATCAAATTAACTCAATTTGATTAGGTAGGCTTCAGTTGAATGCTCCATCGGGTGATGTGTCCAGAAGAAAATTAGACACTTGTTTCGTCATGTATCTTTTCAATTCACGTGAAATAAACGTTCTATTTTGGAGAACGTGCTTAGCTCAATTTCTCTATTGCATGTGATACAGAGCACGACCTTCACGACGAAGGAACCTGGATAGCGAAAGATTTTCTTAGTTCCGAGCGCTTCATTATAAAAGCCATATATCGCACATTCTGGTTCACTGGAACAGCTACCTTCTTCTCATTGCTGCTTTGACATCCTCTGGCAGCTCTATCGAGCAGATGTCCTTCGATTTCACTTTGTCTCGTAAAGAAGAAAGATACATAAAGGTCTGAGTGTAGCTGCAAGCCGGGTGTGTAACTGACGGAGGTCCATTAATTGCATTTAGCTGGCTTGTTCCTCCAAATCAATGCACTACCGTGCGAAAATTCAACACGAATGCTGCAGTTCGCTGCTTACACAGACGCCTGCGCCGCACAGCGCTGGTCGCTATGTCCGGGACCTTGCTGCCCGGTATGTTTCCGGGGTCTAGTGAAAGCGGGTGCCATGTTCGTTTGAACTGCTCTTCTGGTTGTGGTCCTTCACTGCGCAGCAGTCGCATTATATATAGTGACGGGGCATTTTCGTATATCTACGCACGCGGCTGCCGCAGCCCAAACGCGACTAGGCACAGGCAGCTTTGTTATCACTGGAGCTCGACGTGTAAGACCGCAGCTTCTAAAACTTCGTTTGCTTCCGATTTTGGCGAAACGGCCCTCTCTTTGGAATGCGTGCTCCGCCGCTAAATACACGAGGTGACAAAAAAATCAAAGCGAACATGATCCCGATGTCGACCGCTGCCTCAAACACACCTGGCAGCTTTGCCCGGGAGCCCGCGGTAAAAGCTTCGCACTCAGTCCTAGCCACTCGCTTAAGCGTGTCAAGTTTCTGACAGGCGGTAAATTCGTAGAGCCGTTCGCGTTGCTTAACTTCCGCTTAATTCTTCTAAATTATTGCAAGCTCGCAATCACGCTTTTCTTTTAGCAGTTTTGTGAACAGCTCTTTGCAGCGATTCTCATCCGGTTGAAGGCTGCGGACGCGTGAAGTTTTTATTTTTTTCATATTTGGGTTAACACGAAGCTGGGACACTCGATGCACACACTTACTCATCATGCCTTTTGCTGCCATTGTGGTCAAAGTGTTTTTACAATCTAATAGAATCATAGCGCATAGTGACGACAAAAGCAGCTATTTTTGTTTGGACACTGATAGTTGCAATTTTTTAGCTACTTGGGATTTATGTCGGAATGTCCCTGATATTATCCACAAAAGGTGCTTCATAAAAAGAAACACACCACCACACAATTGGTTTTTTACTTTGCGCCGATGCGAACCATGAGTCGACATGTTTAGCTAAGGACTGCAGAAAATAGTGGGCGCCGTTGTGAGCGCTTCGAGAGAGAAAATTAATTGTCCTCAAATTTAAAACAAGAATTAAAATGCTTTTACAGCAGTCTGAAAAATAAAGCTAAAAACCACAAAAACGTCATTTCAATCAAACGTTTTACACTGAGAATCAAGGCAATATTTTTGTCTCACGCCGGACACACGCATTTCTCACGGTGCCTTTACACAACACTGCATAGCTCACTTTTACAACCTCTTATTATTGAACTTAAGGGACAAATAGTGAAGCTGACTTCTCAATATTGTTTTTTCTCTTTGAATGTTATTGCGTGTTATAAGAGAAAGAGGGAAGTAGTAGAGAAAAGGTAGGGAGGTTAACCGGAAGAATGTTCCGATTGGATACCCTGCACTGGAGTAGAGGGGTAAGTGGGAACGTAAAAGAATAAGTAGAGCAATATGGTTTGTATCTGGCACGACAAACAATGATAAATGCGCTGAAACTCACAGGTCGCCGCAGCTGTAGCCTGCACACCTTGAGGGCTGCCGAACGATAGAGCAGATCTAGAACAGAAAGCTAGTAGAAGAGATATAAAGTCCTTCATCACTAATACGACGCACACAGGCTGCGCAGTCTGTAGAAAAGTTACTTGCCGTTACGGCTGATAATGTTGATGACAACATAAGACATCCCGACTTCTCGGAATGATGAGGCTGGAGGATGCGTTTAGCCAGCTATTGGAGAGCTGCAAGCACTGGATTTAACAAATCCAGCATCTGCAGGGCATTCTGTGCAGCTGGCATGTGCAAGCTGGAGAGCATCACATGCATGGCATTCGCGATTGTCTTCAGCATTGCAATTACTTGCTCGTCTGCGACTTGGGCCGGTTTCTGACCAACTACCCGACCAGCAGTAGGCTCAACACACTGGGTGCGCAGCGACTGCTCTATCATCGAGGGTGTGCAGTGCTTCTGGAGCGATGGCCATGTCACTTCCCGGTCCCGGAGTTGGGCCTTGTGCTTGATTAGCAGTAGGCTTAGGAGTCTAGGTGCTCCATACTGCTGGTGTTTGTAGCTTAGGCAGCGATGGCCAAGGCCCGTCTGCGACAACCGTCCCTGCTTCGCCAGAAATAAGGCTCCCGTTCTTTTCAGTACAACCTTTGTTCGTAAAGTTTCGAGATTGATTTATTTCTGTCTCTAAAAATTATTCCCCAAAACAAATGTTGGTGCGTATGTGTAGCGCCATCTTTCAGGCTAACCTGAGCTATTTATCTTAATTGCTGTGTCAGCCGGCAGATAGCACTACATGTAGAAAATTACGTTGTCGCTAGTCCACTGCGCTTTCTATTGTGAGTGAATGTGGAGAGATGGAAGTCCAACTCGAACAGCGTGTAAACATAAAATTCAGTGTGAAGTTTGGCAGGACAGCCAAACAGACACATGAGCTCCTTCGTGACGCTTACGGCAACGAGACATTATCGCGGGCGCGAGTTTTCGAGTGGCACGAGAGGTTCGTTTCAGGAAGAACGTCGGTGGAAGAGGACACAAGGCACGGGCGCCCTTCAACCTCATGGAATGAAAACAACGTGGCTAGGATCAAGGAAAACATACAGCAAAACCGTAACATTACAGTCCACATGCTATCAGAGGCTCTCGACATCAGTAAGGCAACATGCCACTAAATTTTTGCGTGAAAACTTGTGGAAACGAAAGCTGAAGGTCAGACTTGTGCCACACTCCCTCACACGAGACCAGAAGGACACGCGGGCATCAGTGAGCGCTGATTTGCTCTCCAAGGCAGAGAAGGATGCTGCAATTGTCGACATCATCATTGATGAAGACAAAACATGGTGTTTTCAATATGATCCTCAAAAAAGAGGCAGAGCGCCGAAAGACGGTCCACAAGCTCTCCGGCGCCGAGAAAGGTGCGGCGACAGAAGACCAAAACAAAGACAATGCTGACAGTTTTTTTTCGATGCTAGAGGTGTCATACACCACGAGTTCGTCCCACAAGGGCATACGGTGAATTAGGAGTTTTATATCCGTGTTCTCCAATACATGCGTGAATTACTGCGACGCCGTCGTCCTGACTTATGGACATCTGGACAAAGGAGCCTTCTGCACGATAACGCAAGGCCACACACTGCTCTCAGCGTTGCAAACTTTCTCGTCAAGCACATCATTACTGTACTTCTCCATCCGCCACACTCGCCAGGCCTCTCCCCATGCGATATTTTCCTCTTTCCTCATGTGAAGAGAGCCCTAAAAGGTCGCTGGATGGGGAGCGTGGGAGCCATTCAAGACGCCACGACAAAGGAGCTAACAGCCCTGCCAAAAGAAGCGTTTTCTAACTGTTTCCAAGACCTCGAGAAGCGTTGGAATTTGTGTACACACTGCAAGGGAGACTATTTCTCAAGGAGTGCTGCACAAATGATTTCAATGTTAAGCCAATTTTTTTTTAATGGACTCAGTCTTGTTACTTTACGGACAAAGGTTGTAGTATGCAGAGGGGGAGGACAAGTTGCGGAAACTCTTGGACGATCCTTTGCAATGATCATTACAATTTTAGAAGGCCTGTGACGAGGGTGACGACGTCGTCGCACCTTAGCGGCGGCTTCTTTGTGCGTGCAGTTGTCTCTTGTCATTTGTTTGGGCATCGCCCATTCCCTTTTCAAGCGAAGACAATCTTTTGAGACAGTTTCGTGAGGGCCGCGGCAATTGGCACGCTTAAGGACTGTTTCCTGGCAAGCATCGCCGCTGTGTGGCTGAGTACACTGTGGGCACACAGTGGAGAAATTGCACTACTCACGTGTCCTATCTTCATGCATTTCCGGCACTGGAAAGGCTTCGGGACGAAAGACCTAACTACATGCTGAAAGTGCCCAACCTTCACGTACGTTAGAATGCAGTTCCCTGGGAAAGTCAACTTGATACACTTTGTCCTCCCAAGGCGCTGAGCTTGCAGTATGGTTACACCGCCGGTTGTTGGTTGGATCAAAATGGGCAGATCAGAGTCGTGGATGGCCACGTCGACGTCATAAATGACGTCTGCCGTAGTACCACTGCCCAGAAGGAGATATGAACGTACGCTGATGACTCCGAGCGTATTGATGCTGCTAAAACTTTCAAGCGCGTTCCGGTCCACGACGTCAGTGGCGACGACATTCCTAAAACGATTCACCCTCACGTCTTTATTTGCTCCCGGTACGCGAGCCTCCAGGAACGCAGACGTGGCTTGCCTGTTGATATTATTGAGATTGTCGGTGGGAGTCTTGCACAAACAAGATATTATGCGCCGATGATCCTCACTCCGCGGTGATCGTGGACGTACTCGACGGCGACGAGTCCTCACCTTTGCGCAGTCGTCGTCTGTCCTTCCTGCTTAGGACTGTGATGAAGCCATCGTCAGCCAAAGAGTCATCACTGGTGGCCGAGTACACCACGGTGGCCTGGCTTCTTGCGTCATTCGGGAAGCCAAGACGTTTCCTCTGGGCGGCAACGGCTGACCCACCGCACTCAAGTCCAACAGCGTCCACTTCTATCATCGTTTCGTAAAAATTCAATCTTATTAGTAAGAAATTTTGTGACTGAGTACAGTACACAAGGCATAATTTCTGCCTGCACTCTGTCACGTACAAGCAATATCACATTAAAAACCAGCTCTTTGTAAATATACAGGCATTTATTTCATTGCGAAGAAGCAACAAAAGAAAGATAGACATTTGTGAAAGTTGGTATGGTGTTACAGATTCATTATAGTGTCACAGAAGATGTCACTACGGTGTCGTGGAGTGGTGTCAGATTCATATAGGTGTTAGATTTACTATGGCAGAAAAAAGGTGCCCGACAAAGAGACAGTAAATAGTAAAACGTTTCTTGAATAGAACAGCCCACGGACTCCGGAAATTATCATTGCAATATAGTGACAATAAATGCAGACGTTGCCCGAACACGTGAAAATGTGTTTTTCCGAATGGGCAGGAACGTTCTCCTAGAAACATAGAGTGCGGTGTAAGCGAGTCTTCATTGCCACCTGAAAGATATCTAACGCGCAGGAAAAAATACACAAGCTCAGCGTCGCCTCAGCGTCACCCGAAATTGTCTCAAGCTTTCATGTCGCATCTACAGAAGTGTTCTTCAACAGTTTCCCTGAGCATGCAGACAGAAAGGATTCTGAACTAGTGTACAAGCCATTGCATACCAATGGCCGAAGAGAATCTTCGGGCACTTACAAAAAATAGAGCACTTCACGAAATAATTTTTTCCAATTCAGCCAACGTACCTGACAGTAATGTGATGTGGATATGGGGCAGTTACTCAGTTAGTCCTCGTGTGATCGCGTATGTCTGAAGGAAGTTTGAGGCCGCGTTTGCCTGTTTGCCTTGTACAATGTTTCGAATGTTTCACAACTGTGTTTTAGTGCTCTAGCACTTACAGCGGCCATTCCCCGCATTTAGCCGCTGTGGGTTTTTCTGTTTGTCTCTCTGTTTGTAAGTCAGTTTGTTTGAAGCCTCTTTTGTCGCAGGCTGCGCAGCTGCCAACCATGTCAGACGGCAGTTCAATTAATCCTAAGAGGCTGTCGGGGAAGAGTAACCTAGATCGCAACCCAACCCAGGCAATCCAAGTCCCACCGATGGCAGCACACGCCATAGAAGGGCCGTGTTGGTCGAATGTTTTAGGGGAATCCCCCTAGGTGGAGTAGATTCCAATGAGTAATTACTCCTATATTACAAATCAACTCCATCTTGGGGTATTCCTCTAAACATTTGACCAACACTGTTCCCACTTCGAGTTATAGATCAATTCGCTCTCACCCTACCATATGCTTGCCGTCCCGGTTATCTCAGTTGGTAGAGCGACTGCTCCGGTGAAGCGGTGGCCCCGGGTTCGAACCCCGGAACAGGACGAATTTTTTTTTCGCAGCGAAGTTTCAGAGAAAGCTCTATAGCTTTCCTTTGTGTTTGGGTGGATGCCAATGAGTAATTACTCTCTTTTTGTGAGACACGGTTATGGACAGACTGAAAGTAATGGTTATTTATCCGAAGTGTAGCCAAATATTTCTTTTAAAGCCTTGCCATCGCTCCCATCGAGCAGTTAAAACTGCCACAGAACAGCAATGGGCAACGTTTATGACGGTAGCAAAAACGCTAATAGCCAAAAAATGCAAGCCTACCAGGGGGATGTGCGTATAAGTTGATTTTTATAATCCATACTTAAGATATTATAAAAATTACGTTCATGAACAACTTGCAGTTGAAAAATGTGCTTCTCCAGAATATCTGAATATTATTACTGCCTAAGATTCGCAACGATTACGATCCGTTTATTAGTGCTATATTTTGCAGTTTTCGGCAACGGCCGCGTGCTTCAAATTCATACCTCCGGCAGGTTACAGGTGACCTAGTGGATAGGGAGGCTGTGGCGAGAAAGGAGGAATCTGTAGCCGGCTGCCACGGCTAGAACCCATAAAGTGGCTGATGAAGGCGGAGGTATGCGCAACATGAAGGTGGTTCCACTAGGTGAATACAGGGCTACATGCCTAACCAAGAGCTATTACAGCTTTCACTGATTCCTACGCTAAGACGGTAAACCCAGGTCTACAAATATTTTGTAGTTATTGTTCAGCTATACCTGTAAGCAAAAAGATGTTATCATTATAATATTAGATTATGCACATGTGAGAAACTGAAAAGTGTGGAAGTGAACATGCGACCATTTTGGGCAGGAAGACAGCTGCTTTCGCCTTACCCGCAGTCTCCCTCACAGTTAAGAAGCAGTTGAATTTGCTCCTAATAAAATGAGATCTTAAAATGTGAACTGTCGTTGGGTTTCAAACACCAAATGTTTTTAATGCATGCTACTGCAACGGTTACTTCATGAAAGCGATTTTCGTAGCATATTTCTGACTTGTGCTGTTAGCTGGAGGAACCAAGCATAGGCTATGAGGCGGGCCGTCGAGGAGGGATCCGGATCAGTTTAGAACACCGGGGTTTCCCGCTGACGTGCTCTGAAGTCGCACAGCACGCATGATTTAATTTCTCTATTTCCCTCCATCTAAATACGGCTGTCGCAACCAGGACCCAATCCGGACCCGCGACAAATATACGAGCTTTAAAATGTATCTGCCAGGACACCCAGGATTAGAACCAAGTGGACTTCTAAATGTACAAAATAGCGTGTAATTATTTTTCTTATTCAGGCATGCAAAATAAACATATCTTCATAACTATATTAGTGAGCGCGCGTTTAAAAAGAAACAACGGAGTCTATTCCTAGAACCTTAAAAATTAACAAAGTAGAAAATGTTTCTTAGCGCTGATTAATACATTTTTCTTTTTATTCTTTAGCATGCTGCTTAGGTTAGAAGCAGTTGTTGTCACATTTGTAAGGCGACACTCGAACATGTTACATAACTAAGCATATACATTGTGCTGCTGTGTCAAAGGCATCAGGGGGGATGGGACTCCTCAGGCTTACTATGGGTTTTGCAGTCATCATCAAATAGGCACTAATCTTTGAAATAAAAAAACGCTCCTTCCATGATTGACCCTGGAAGCAGCAGCCGGGTACCAAAGCAAGTGAGCCACCGCGGAGGCGATAGAGTGAAGTAGCATTCAAACATCTGGACGACAAGTGGTGCTTCACGTCATGTCAGTGACGGTGAATTCTGGCAAAGGAGATCCCCAAAAAGAAGACAAAACAGGCCAGACCTTATCTCTACTCTTCACGCAACATTTTAGTGGAAGAAGTCAGCTGAAACACCCACTTTCCTTCATATATATGCACACTTTATTTCAGTTTCTTCACGCATATAAGATGATTCGCCGTATTCGATGTTTACTTCATTTCTTCTTTAACACACCATACTTTCTTATTGGGTGAATAATTTCTGGAAAAGAAACAGAAAAGTAATTACTGAATGTTCAATTAACAAAACACAGTTTAATAAATACGGTTGATGCGGTGTAAACTGTGTTAGCAAGTGGGCTCCCGTTTCTTGAGACTGTTGACACGTGACGCCTTCTGCATAGTCACGCAAGTTGAGCTGAAGCCAGGAATTTGTGGCACCCTCTGCGCTCAGCGGTGCAAACTAGTGCCACAGCGTGAAATTCTGGGAGTGTAACGCTCCGCAGAGCAAGGCTGCTTCTTATGCTATCCAATTTTTAAACATCATTTGTGATATTTTCTAATAAGTTGAAACGAGATGTCAAGGGGCCTACATAAGTCGGCAATATGCCATACCCACGTTGGCATTGGATCCAGCGTTTGATCAAGCGACAGTATCACACTCGAATGAAAGTTGATTAAGACGACGATTTTCGAAGCGCAGCGAAAAAGGCAGGTAGCTAAACACTCGAAATAAAGGCGGCAATGATGACTGAATGGTCCACAGCAGCGGCATGCGAAACTGATTCTTTGCGCCGCCACGACTTCAAGTGCCCATTGAGTTACTATTACTTTTGCTCCACGCCCTACTGAACATTGATCGATCTCCTGTTTTTCGATGACATAAGCGTTCCAATGCTAACACATTAAATGCTCTGCTTTATATGTATTGAAAGAATTCACAGCCGTATACTTACACTTCTTCTTGCGGAGGAGGGTGGTGTAGTCAAAAGGAGTGCCAAGACCATATCCGTAGTTCAGGCCGTAGACGCCAATGCCATGGCCGAGGCCGTAGTGGCCGGCACCATATCCGAGGGTTCCAACGCCATAGCCGTAGACTGGGGCAGCCTGGTAAGCAGCGAGAGCTGGGGCAGCGTGGGCAACAGTCGCAACGGCTGGAGCATGGTGGAAGGTGGTGGTAGCGACCGCTGGGGCAGCGTGGGCAACAGTGGCGACGGCTGGGGCAGAGGCCACAACTGGGGCGGACTGGAAGGCAGCGACTCGGGTCACAGCTGGGGCTGCGTAAGTGGCGACGGCTGGAGCAGCAGGAACTGGAGCAGACTGGAAGACATTAGTCAATGCTGGAGCAGAGAAGGAGGCCACAGCGGGGGCAGCCTGGTAGGTGGCATGGGAAACAGCTGGGGCAGCAGCAAAGACTGGGGCGGACTGGTACACCCTGGTGACAGCTGGGGCAGACTGAAAGGTGGTTACGCGGGAGACAGCTGGGGCAGCAGCGACGGTGGCAACAGCTGGTGAGGCGGCCACAACAGGGGCGGACTGGTAAACCCTAGTCACGGCTGGAGCAGCGAAAGCAGCGACTGCTGGGGCAGACTGGTAGGTCGTCACGCGGGATACAGCTGGGGCAGAAACGGTGGCAACAGCTGGGGCGGAGGCAACAAGAGGGGCGGACTGGTAGACGCTGGTCACAGCTGGGGCAGCGTGGGCCACAGTGGCGACAGCTGGAGCAGCGGCAACAACCGGGGCTGACTGGTAGGTGGTCACGCGGGACACTGCTGGGGCAGCAGCAACAGTGGCGACTGGAGCAGCGGCGTAGGTGGCGACAGCCGGGGCAGCGTGAACAGCAGTCACGGCTGGAGCAGCCTGGTAGGTAGTGGACACAGTACGAGCAACGGTTGGGGCGGCGACGGCGTAGCTAGCTCCTTGGCCATAGGCGAGACCGTGGCCCACTCCGAAGCCGGTGAGGCCGGAGTAGCCGATGCCGTGGCTGAGACCATAGCTAGCCAGACCAACGCCGTTTCCGAGGGTGTAGGCACCATGGAGGTTGCCATGGAGGAAACCAGCGAAGGCGCTGGTGGCCAGGGCCAAGACGACGCAGGCACGGAACTAAAGTAAAAAAAGCATATGATGGCGAAGCCACTCTGAATTCAGCAAAATTGGGTGTCATATTTACAAAGAAAACAACGAAAGAAAGTAAAAATTTTCTCATGATTTTTTGTTAATAATTAAGGTTTGTTACAGTATTTGTCGTCTATGCTTGAAGTAAACAGCTTTTGATGAAGGGGTTAGATTGAATGAAAGCTAAGGTGAATATAAAATTAAGCTTTTGGCCACTGGCTCAAAGATTACGAACCAGCAAGCGCAGCAGAGTGCAAGCTACTGGCTGCAAGGGCTGCATTGTTTTATTAATTCTTTTGTTTTAGACCGCCGGTATGCAAGGTACCTATTGATTGAAGCGGCAGTTTCTCAAAATAAAATGATATAATTATGAAAAACTAAGGACGTTGTATCAAAACTGTACGTGTATCGTAAAGGTTGAAAGAAACTGACGGCTGATTGTACATTTTAGTTCTCGGGCTTATAAAACTCAATACCCTCTCACGTCACTGCCTGCTGAGAACACGATTCTTTTCAGCACTGATGAATAGTGGAGCATTTTTCGCGCTAAAGTTTTCAAAGAAGGACCATGTTTTCTTACCATCATTATGTTGATTCTACAGTTGGCAAACCAGAGGCTACTGACGTCTGTGTGTGTCAGGGATGCTTATATAGTCCTCCTGTGCAGAGTGTCTGGTACTGTGAGAGAGAGCGAAAAAGCGAGAGTTAGTATGTAAAAGAGGGGCAGCAAATATAATACATTCTTGCTTTTTTCAAACTGTCGACGCGTGACGTCTCGTGGTTGCATAAAGTCCCTTAACGCAATGTCATTTTGGAGGAATGTGGTCCGACGCCTCTTTCCCCTGCGCCGTACTGCTAGCTTATGGAGTTCCCTTTCGCAGGTGTGCGGTTCTTACTGGTCGCCTTGAAGCCCAACGTCGTTTTTTTTTTCTATTCCGCAACGCTTGTGCAGCCACAAGCGATAAAGCGAGTCAAGCGAACCGAAGGTGAAGCGGATACAGCAGTGTACGCATATTATAGCGAGAATTGACAAGAGGGGAGACATGCCAGTTTGGCATAGCGTAAAGCGTACAGTCGGGCATTCACGTTTTCCGATCGTCATTGATTTTGAGGAAAGCGAAATACGTGGACAACCTGCCGGAGCACGTTGAACGGCCTTTGAATCGGGCATTTTTTTTCTCTTTAAGTCAGCGTGCGAGGACTAAGCACGTTTGAGTAACCTTTTCTCAGAGATTACGCAAGTTTTCTTTCGTTACGAAACCATCCAGCATACGTGCCCAGCACTGGCGGTCACACAAAGAAGGTCACTTTCACTTTGTTATCCTTTATTCGGCTGACAAGGAAGGAGCATGAGCCTAAAAGAAAATTGTTGTCAAAGAATGGAAGAGTGTGGCTGATTGTTTCACAATAATGTTTATGCTATTTGCAGTTTAAACAAATAGGGAACAGTGGAACAAAACGCTACATTAATTTGCTGATTAAAGTCAATTCTTGTTCATACCCTTCTGCGAACACGTTTAGCAGAATTACTTGGTGTCGCCAAGCATCCCGCTCGGCAGATATGAAATGTCCAGCTGAAGTGGCGCACAGTGTCGTTTTCAGTAAAAAAATTGCGACATGCCGCGTTGAGCCATCTCGTTGGCCAGAATTCAACAGTGCATGGAGCAAAATGTGACACCCTTCTAGAGGAAAGATATACTTCGCCTTTAAGTCATGCGCTTTTAGTAAATACCGTGGGCTCCAACGCAATCTGTCTGAGTCTATGGCGTATTTAAAAGGGTAATGAAAGCTGATTTTCAATCATAACGTCCTGAAGTCATTTTATTCTTGACATGTCAGATTATAATTCCCCCAAATATGACTTCATCTGGTGCAGTACATATTTTTAAAATCAACTTTTCTTTTTATTTTGAAAACAGCTTGCTCCTCTGGCAACAATTAGTTGACATGACAAGAGAATTCCCGCCCCGGGTTATCTGCTGTGCGCTGTTCGCTTCGTCAGGGGGCTGGCACGCATGCCGTTGACAGTCGCTGCTCGAAAAGATTGGTTTTTACTGGCGCGAAATAAAACTTTTTTTCGTTTCTTTTTCTTTTCGGGTACCTACAGCATAGTACGCCAACATGGTGATGCTTGGACACCTGGGCTTGTTCGTGGCTCTGGGTATCAGGATGGTTGAAGAAGCCGAAACCAGTGAGCCAATGCTTGATTATTAAAGCATACGTTTAGAAGCATATTATTCGTATGTTATGGCAATTGTATCCTCTATTAGCTGCCATATTCTCCCGCATGCTAAAAGCAGAACGTCTCGCTTCTTCTTTTGGCCGAAGAGCACCTCGAAGGGCGAGGCAGTAGAGTCCAGCAGCTGACTACCCGGTACCTCGTCAGCTCAATATTTAAAACTGAAATTAGCACGAGCCTACACTAATGTAAAACCTTCCTTCGCGAAATGAGCATAGATGGCTGTCGAATGCGAGGTTTCATTACTGCAGTAATGCTTGAGAACCTCAGTGGGTGCGCGTTAGTCGCACATATAGCCTGCTTCTTTCACTCGCCAGTCTATTCCGGTTCTTATTCTAACCCAAATCTGAATTCACTGTCCTTCACTCCCCAATGTATTCCAATTATCACTCTATTCCAATTTCAACGACGCCAATATAAAGAAGAATTTGTCGCAAAGATAGATCGTGGCGAGTCCTCAAAGCCCTACCAGCACATTGGCGCAGCACTTAAGCGATGAACCACTGAACTGGAAAGTTGCTGCTTAAACACCGCTAACGGTGGGGCTTCTAAGGCCCAGGTTGCTCTTTCCGAGCAATGCAACAAGAAATAGCTCCTGATGATGTTGACTGTGAAATTTTGTACCGCAAGGGCATCTGGGGCCGAAGAGCGCCATGGCAGAAGGTTTTTTGTCTTCTCAAGGCGGGGTCATAGACCCATTTTCAAGCATTTCACCCTAAAGAAGCCGAGCACCAGCCCAGGGGAAAGCTTGTGCCCATTTGTATCACCGGTGGGTACCCGGCAGTACTTTGGATTGAACCCCGCACTTCCCGCATGCGAGGCGGATGCTCATACCACAATGCCACCGCTCCGGTAAAATAGCTCCTGTAAGTCCATTTTTGCACGGATAGGTCTTCAGGAGACTGTTTGCGCGCAGACCTGCTGTTGTCTGAGCCATTTTGTTCTTAGTCATTTTCATTTTTCCTGAGGCATTCTTCTCCCGGCGTCTTCCTCTTATCCCCTACAGCTAGAGGAGAGATGAGAGGAGCAGGAGGAGAAAGGCACGGTTGACAGGTGGCAGTTTGAGAGGAGCAAAAAAAAGAGGTATAAAGGTGCACTCAAGAGGAATCTGTACTCGTCCTTTTACCGCGGAAACTCTATCTACCCAGTACGGGCATTCTTAGTAACTTCGAATTATTGCCCTGTGCGGCCAATTTCCCTAATTAAATCGGATAAAACGTCCCGGCTCCCGCCTTTTTTCGAACTCAACGCGGTAGGTAGGCGGAGTCAACCAACGCATGGAGTGCCTTTCAGCCAGTACAGTGGCGGCTTCGCTTTCGCTTTTATTTTGTTTTTTAGGTTTCAGTGAATAAATAGTTTCAGTCACAGGCAATAGAGCTACAAATTAATCCGACGGAAATACAAATACACGTGGACTCTGATTTACGTGTCACTCCGTCGATGGCAGAGCGGCAAGCCGCCACGGGACTGGCTGACGCGTTGGTTGACTCCTCCTACCTAACTTTAAGTTGATAAAAAAAGGCGAGAGCGAGACGTTTATTCTGATTAAATTAGGGCAATCGGCCGCACAGCACATAATTCGAAGTTTCTAAGCATGCCCGGAACGTGTAGATAGAGTTCCCACGGTAAAAATGCAAGTTCAGATTCCTGTTTAGTGCACCTTTAATACAAGAGCCGACGCCGTCGCCGCTGATTTAGGCGGATAATTTTTCCCTTGAAGACCTTCCAAACGCTGTCGAATTAAAATGTTTGCAGGCCTAAGCTTACCGGTTTAGCGCAATTAATCAGTGAAGGCTGTTAGATTTTTTTTAACCATTTCAGGTAATCACGCCCCTACCGACCTTTTAATCTCTTCCCTCTCGCACTTTCCGCTATGCGCAGAGAGAGGACTTTCCCTCTCTATTCTTTCCGACTCAGCATGGTTAGCAGGGTGCGGCCATTGAATGTAGTTCGATTTATTTTAGGCCAAATAAAAGAAATCTTATTATGGGGCTTAAATAAATTAATTTGTCCGCCGCGGTGGCTTACTGGTCATGGTGCTCGGCTGCTGACCCGAAACACGCGGTTTCAATCCCGCCGCGGCGTTCAAATTTTGATAAATGCGCAATGCTAGCAGCGCTTGTAGTGTGCGTTGTCAGTACACGTAAATAACCCAGCTGGTCCAAATTACCTGGACCTCTTCATTGTGGCGTCCCTCAAAGCCTGAGTCACTTTGGGTAGTTAAACCCGCATAATCCAAACCAAATTAAATGATTTCGCCATTTAATCAAGCTTTACGCCTAAGTCTACAGATTCTACTCTAGAATAGAGGGCTATTTTTCAGAAGCAGTAACAGCTTTCAGTGCAAAAATTGAACGCCGGTTATGCACTTTGTCATGCGGAAAACCTGCGTTAGCTGGCATGCTGTTATGAATGCGTACAGAGAATGCAGCTAGTACCGGATGCCAATGTGGTATTCCACCCCCTTAACCCCCTTCACGGAAAAGACTAGCAGGCTTTGCCTCGGAAGCATACCAACACCAGATAGCGCTATAAAAAATTGTAGAATTGGTTGTTGGGGAAAGGCAATGGCGCAGTAACTATCTCCTGACCTGACACCTGAACCACGCCGTAAGAGAAGGAATATAGGAGGGAGGCAAAGAAAAAAAGGAAGAAAGAGGTGCCATAGTTTAGGGCTCCGGAATAATTTCGACCACCTGGGATCTTTAGCGTGCATTGACATCGCACAGCACACGGGCGCCTTAGCGTTTCGCCTCCATCGAAACGCGGCCGCCGCGGTCGGGTTCGAAAACGGGTACTCCGGATCAAGGCAAAACACAGATCGCGCTCAATAGGGATAATGTCGGAAACGCCTACAGTTAAACGGAACTCTATAGGCTTAACAACTTCTATTGTTCGTCATGTGCAATACTTGTTATTGGGCAAGTTGGTAAGCCATGATCTCAGGAAAACCAGCGCAGAAAAAGACACCAGACAAAAAAGAATAAGGACGACGCGGGCAGGGGCGTTCACTTTCAAATTTATTTCCAAAAGCTTTCTCTAAATATGTTCTTACGACTAAGACGCACAAACCTGGCAGTCCCCTTAAAATAATTGTTTCGGAAACCGGTACCTGTTAAAAATATGTTGCCAACACTTTTCCGCGTCAGCTTAAGAAATTAGTTCTGGATGATCCATTTTTATGAAGCATGCTGGAGAAGTAGCTGAATTTTTAAAGCTGCAGCACAAGAAACTAACTTTGGAGTTTTCAGTCGGCAAAAATGACCTGTATTATTCTATTCCTCAAGGCGACCTACCAAAATGCATCAACGAGTGTACTGACAATTATGGTGGCATTGCAGTAGAAGTTTTCCTGCAACTTTTAGCAGCCTATCTAAAATCAACTTTTGCAAAATGGGATAATGATATTTTCCTCCAAAAGCAAGGTATTTGTATTTTTTGGTCATCTGCCTGTTATTGAGCAACCTGTATTTAGTCACACTTGACAAAGAAGCAAACAGTTGTTTTATTGTTTTTTTATTGAGGTAATACATAGTTCTTGCCCTTGAGGCAGGGCAAAAGGAGGGAACACATCCTCCTGACTAATCCCTGGCCTCAGAGGGCACCGACAGTGCAGCAACAGTGGCGCGTCAGCAGTCGCTCTCCACAACAACAGTTACACAAGAAGAGACATTTTCCAGAATATTGTACTGTGTCAAAATGTACATGTGAAAACATAATATAACAGTGATGTGCAAAAAGCAAAAGTAAAGTAAGAAAAAAAGTTGGTTAGTCAATTTAAAGGCAATCCGTGAAAAGAATGCTCTGTTCAGGGTGGGAGTAAGAAATAAAAAGAAAAAAGAAGATCACAAGACCGCGCATTACAAAAATCATGCAGACAGTAATATGAGATTCCAGCATTCACGCTTAAATTTGCGAACCGTTTTACATTTCTTTACAATATCAATCAATTTAAGGTGATTGTTACAGAGTAGCATGATTTGATATTCCACAGTTTTCTTTCTATAATTGGTACGAGGACGCTCTACTACAACTGAAGTTTTCCGCAAAATGTAACACGTATCTCTGCTAAGGTATTGATTATAGCAGCTGTTGTAGTTCTGTGTTATTTTTGTGTACACAAGAAGGCATAATCTGATAATGTAGGCGATACTAACAGGTGAGAGCACAAAACTGACAAAATTTTTGGATTTGTAGATGACTTTCTTGGGCTCCTTAATTGCTTCTTGATTGCAATCACGGAACCTTTCATGTTGAATTCGCAAAGGCTTTGGTCATTTTTTCAGAATGCTTATCACCATTAACTTTTACGCATGAACTGCCGAATAATGGGTTATTGAGATACTTAGAAGTGGACCTTGATTTCAAGATCGATCACGTTTGGTCGTCTTATAAACAAGGGGGCAAAAAACATTTTCTTTAGTCTGACTCAGCCCACTCTAAGTTAGTAAAAATAAATGTAGTCCAAGAAATTTTTAGAAAGGCGCTAATGAAATACTGTCATGACGAAATTGAAACCTTTTTTTTTGTAGCGCAAACAATAAGATTCGAAAAGGCAGGCTACCCTAGAAATCTTTCGGCCTCAGTTGCAGAAGCAATGCTCAAGAAATCAAAAAAGCCTGTTTCCGCACATACAACAGATGAGGCCACAAAAACGAAGGTAACTGTTATGCCCTACTTGCATCGTATTTCGTACAATATGAAGAAAATTGTTAAATGAGTTGGCGTTGATGTTATCTTCAGTGCTCCTGAGAGACTTTCCCAGCTTTGCAAACGAGTCAGTGAACCGCAGCAAAAAAAAAAAAAACAGTAGACACCAACAGAGTTTCGTGCAGTTCTGTATTCTATTCCTTTGTTTTGTGGTAAGCAATGTATTGGTCAGAAAGAAATTTTTTTAAATGAAAAACTAGAAGAGCATTACTACAACGCAAGTGCTCGAAAGTGCCGCCACATTGGTATCCATTGTTGTGATTTTCTAGCTGTAAAAGGAGGCTGTTCGCCCAAATTTGAAGAAACTTTAGTAATAGCGAGGCACAGAAACAAAATGTTCCGTGAAATCATTGAGGCAGTCAACGTACTATCGTTAGAGGAGAATTGCGATTATCAAGCCTTCTGTTTCACTAATAGAAAAATCACTTGCCTGTCTGAGGCGAAGTTCAAAGCATTAGCCTTGCAACCTTCCCACCATGTCTGATGTTTTTTAACACTTTCATCACTTTTGCGCACTTTATTTAGTTGATCTCTATTTAAAACTTTGCCTTAATCTTCTTTAGTCCTTTTATATATTAATTTCGGCCGTGTCACTTTTTTGGCCTTTCAAGTTTTTATACTTTTTTTCCTTTTATTGTTTTTAGTTCTCGAGACCATGTTTTTATCACCGTTTGTTTATGGTGTGTTGGTTGTTGGCCGTTCATCTTCGCATTCCTTTATTTATTTAAGTTTTAGTAAAGAGCTGTGTTGCACTCTTGTTTCCACTCAATTTAAATCCTCAGAAATTGTCTTATCAAGAAATTGTCTTGTTCTGCTTGTGCGTCATTGTCTCTCACAGGAAACTGTATAAAAACGTTGCAATAGTTTTTTTCCGAAATAAAGATGAAAGTTCAGCGCCTCTGTTCGTGTCGCCATCCTTCTTTCTTTTCCGTTCTTCTTTCTTGAGCTGGTTCTTCTGAGATCGTAACTTGCGACAGGCAAAACCGGATAGCAATTTTTTGGTATTTGCGCTTGAGGGTTGTGTGCCTACGGTACCCGCTCTGCTCATATCACATTACGCAAGACTCCGCTGAAATGTGCGCGAGAAGTAAATTGCATCGTGAGACAGCACAGACACACAATTAACAGACTCAAGTTTATAACAGCAAACGAAAGTTGCCCGCCAAGCACAAGGTACTCTTGGCGCGGGGCTAAATTTTCACCGGTAAGGTTAACGATTGATATATAAGATAAATGGTGTCTTTTAGAAGACATTCGATAGACATGCGCTATATATGGTTTAATGCAATCTTCGCGACTAATCACAAGTAAGGCCGACGGTACGCGAGCGCAGGAAAAAACCACCCGATCAGAATTTTTCAAATCTGCCTTCATTAGCAGTTCTACGTGGACTCTAAGGTAAAATGAACTGTGAATATACCTAGATATTTGCAGCTCCATGGGAAAACTCTCAACTCTCCCCTCACGACCGCTGTCGGATAGGTGAAAATATAGAAGGCAATAGAAGGAAAATATACAAGAAAATATCGTTGTCTAATAGGTGCATCGAGTTAAAAACGGTGGTTTGCCTATCGGAAAAAAAGAACGTGGGAATTAAGCCAGCGTAATAAAACATGAGGCGCCAGTTAAGCCTCACCTTAAGGGTATCACGCGATAACGTAAAGGGTCCCTTCAAGGGCCTGGGGCGCCACTTAACGTGCGGCATTATATGCATCAGCTATGTCGTTTCCAGAAAATTCTTGGCCATGAACTTCTAGTTTCGAGGCTGTAGAGTGAAACTTGCGGCAGTATAGAGACGTGTTTAGTCCAGCCGGTAGTAAATCATGTTTGTTATGTAGAACATTTAGAAATTAAAAATGGTACTCATTTGCTGCGCATCTCGGTTTTTGGCTAACTTATTCTGGTGATTATCTCTCGGGCGCTCGTACCCCAAACAGTCGCTTATACATTCAGTCTCTCATTTTCATTCCGTGCCGTATATCTGTAGTTACTCATGGCTTCTATATTTTACGAATTCCTCGGCGACGCTTTTAAGCAAAATGGCAGAAACGCAAGTTTTTGAATTGATCAAGGAACACATGATATCCTTTATTAGCTCCAGTGTAGTTCTCGTTTCTCCTCTGAACATTTAGCACTTTCCCGCGGAAACTATCAAGCAGAGTCTTTGTTATTAACTGACAGCATATTTCTTTATTACTCTTTGCCTGCAGTATACAACGGTTTACACAGAGGACCGCAGGCTGGTGTTCGCTGGTATCGTACAATACCATGGCAGCTTTTGCAGTACGCAGTTGTGAATCTGTGACAAGAAGATCGAACTCGGGTCTGGATTCAGTAGTGATTCATTTGGTTCAGTGATTACATTGTCGAAACTATTCGAAGTAATAACAGTACTCTAAATGTCCGGCGTGTTGCTTATTAAAACCAGTATCACTGTTAAAGTTCCCATCGGCAATAAGAAAAAAATATGTTCAGCAACAATAGTTATAAAACGCGGAAGATCGATGAGCGGTATCAGACAGAATGCACTGTTTTTTCCGCATACTGTATAAGCGGTTCAAATTCAGAATCAAGCAATAATGAACAACTAGCCAGTCCACATTTTCATGATCAAATACAGCAGCACCGACTTCTCGGACATCGATTACTTTGAAATATAATGTTTGTAATCCTTCAGTCCGAAAAAGACTCGGTCATTTGTGCACCAGGTTTCGGTGAACATGATTGCCGAAAATACATCTATTTCGAGGATAAAACTAGTTTCTAACATACCTAGAATTCAGCTGTATGCATTTTACGGAGGCACTTAATAACTTTGACTCAACAACGTGTAGTTAATGCGGCAAGTAGAATTGCGTGTTCGTTATTCTTTCGAAGTCGTCAGTTGTCTTGACATGTATGGCTTCGATACGACCACTTTTCCGCACCAGGATCTTACCATTCACAAGCCAAACAGAGCAATAGCATTTTTCTTTGGTCCCAGCTTTTATCAAACGAAGTGGTTCTCTATTATGCCAAGACATGTTTTCTTGAACATACACACATGGAGTAGTGTTTTAGCTTTCTTTTATTTGCCAATCACATATCGCTTATCACTTGCCTTGCAAATCGAGCTATTAACAGGGGATGTTTTTTTTTTTTTACGTGAGCGCCTGTGAAAGGAAACGTCGCATTGCCTGATGTGCGGCACCTCTAGTTTGGCAACAATTGCGTTTATTGAAACAATTAGGCCATCATGCGATACCATTTCATTTCCGTGTGCTTCCAGATTTTCACGCCGAATTCGTAATTCGAGTTGATGCAGTTCTTGCTGGAGCTGAGCTTGCATGACGACATCGTTACCACAAACTTGTCCTAGATCTGCAACACTGATTTTCAGAGGGTTTATGTCGGTACCTTCGAATTCATCGAACTTATACGACATGAAACTGTGGTCTCGTTCCATTTTCCCAACCGTTGCATTCCGGGCAGCCAACGCTCAACGCGACATGTACAACATCGCTAAGCTTTCCTTGGAGCCTTATTTCTTTCTTTGTACGATTTCTTGGTCCGTCCGGTGGTTGATTCTAAGAGAAAGCAAGTGTAGCTGGGAGCGCCAGATGGTTAGGTGGCAGGATGAAATTAAGAAGTTTGCAGGCATTGGGTGGGCGCAGCTGGCAAAGAACAGGGTTAATTGGAGAGGCATGGGAGGGACCTTTGCCCTGTAATGAGTGCAGTCAGGCTGATGATAATGTGATGACCTTCCTCTAGTGTGTAAATCCAGAATTCGACCTTTTCTAAATTTCCAGACTAAAGAAGTACGCTAACTTAATTGACTGAAAGCTTACTATTCGGTTTTAGTTAAATTGTTCATGCACGAGGTCTGTTAAAGCGAGAGTCGTTCATAGCAGCCCTCCTTTAGCGGCGCTTGACAGTGGGAAGGTGACAGGGTTTGTCAATGTTGTACCCACCTGCAGGGCTGCGCATAAGAGGGCAATCCACTGGAGTGGGACAACCTGAGGGTTGAATGCCCAAACGGCTCCGTAAGAGTCACGGTGCAGTAAGTCCCAACGTAAGGCCACGTCGGCCAAAAGTCCATGACGTAAGAGCCTAGAAGCAGCAGGCGCGGAGCGCGCAGCTGCTGGTGCGACACCAAAGACAAGCGCGTATTGAGTTCAGAGCGCGCAGCAGCTGCATGGCTGAAGCAGCGTTTTTATCGCCAATTCGCAGGAAGATTAAGGCATCCCCCGAAGCCGCACTCACCAGCGTAACGACCATTGTCGCCGCTTTGTCCTGCCATGCATGATGCCTATCCTTAAACCTACCGAGCAGTGACTAGACGCAACATCGCGGGCAGATAAAGGTGGTGGTAAGCGCCAACGGCGTAGGATGCATGCGTTATGCAGCAATTAAAAGTAAACAACTGTGCGTAAGCACGAGGAACATGGAGACGGCATTGGCCGTGCATGATCTTTAGACAGCCAACTAAGACGGCTTCGGCACAGCGCGCAGATTAACAGCTGTCGGTAAATAATACGCTAAGCAGCTCAGCTTAGCACAGCTCCATTTTTGGTTCCTTTCCATTTGTTCCGGCTAGTCACCGAGCTTACGTCCAATGACGGCTTTTATGCACTCCTCATCGTTTCTTTCTTAAAAATTTTATTTTCAACACTCCCAATACCAGGTACGACAAAATATGTGTGTTTTCTCCTGAAATGTACATCATTTTCTGCAGTTTGATTACCGCTCTCCTAGGACTGTGTGCAACTTCTCGCTAGCATCGTTGTTTTCAAATAAAAAAGTGGCGGCCAATTTAGCGTGGTTAACCCAAATGCACATTAAGTGCGCTAGCACTTAGATTTTCAATTCTGTTCCGGTGGTCTCGGTCACGCAGTTTTCAGACAAGGGCGAAATCGGTTAGTTGGAGCATTACCGCTCGCGCACAAAAACAAGAGGGGACCCTTCAGTTTCGCTTTAAGGATATAAAGCGACAGAGTTAGTAGGTTATTGCCCATATAAGCGGAATTGCTCATTTTCTACTTTACATTCGTAGATCGCTGGAATATTCTTACCACCTCTGGCGCAGTTGTGCAGCGTTTAAAGGATGCGCCACAGACCCGCGATGGCAGGTGCTGCAATTGGTGAGGCTTGTGAGACCTGCAGTTTATTCTTACCGAGCAAAGTTTCGCGGCCAGTCAATAATTGAACAGCCACCTGCCAATGTGGGCCGCTTATTCTCAAGGCGGTGGCAGGTTGTGGTAGCGTCAGAAAGTTACGTAACCTAGTTGTCTATCCTGACACCTAGGGGGGGGGGGGGGGCAACAATTGGTGGCCGACCTAGGTAATCGGTGGGTAACCGGCGTAGCCATACAGTGACGAAATCGAAGAGCGGGGGGGGGGGGGGGGGGCGTCGTAATGCTTGCATGCCAAAAGATATTTATAACTAAACTAGTTACAAAGTCAGAAGGCTTTACTTTAACGGGAAGCAGACGACAAATTGAAGGTTGTCTGTATCAATTGATTACGGCATTTCAAAGGCAAAGATACCTCTATGTTCCAAAACAGATCCCGGTACAATCGCTTAACTTTGGGACCTTAGTCTGTAATGTTTACATGTTGTTGCAATTCTGGATTATATAAAATTTCATTTGACATAAAATTCTGGGTGATATAAAATTTCATATTTTATTTTATAAGCAATAACAGATCAAAAGAGTCCGCAGACGATGATTCCAATTCATGCGACAAAATTTGAGCTGCCAATGTGCTCATGGCATGGTTACAAAGTGCGGTGACTGAGAATATGTAGGTAGGTAAATCGACAGCGAAATGTCTTTATTTCCACATGAGGACAAAATCCATCACTGCGGCATCACCGCTGACCGAAGGGATGGAATCCACATGTCAGAATATTCCCCTTCAGTGGTGGTCCATAGTGATTCATAGTTCACAAAGGCCGGACTCCCCTTTGAATCAAACTGACATCGATCACTTCACCGAGAAAGTACAATCGCCAAAGTCACTGCTGAAGAACCGTGAAGTTATGTGCGACCACTTTGAAGAGCGAGGAAGAATTTAAAGAGCAGCCTTCGTTTTTGTTATTTTAGGGCGTCGCGCGCCCCCGGAACGCGAGTTTCAACGATTCCGGCAGTTCGCCGACTAAGCTTCTCTCCTCTTAAGTCCGGATCCCCTCCTCTCCTTTCATTGCCCGCTGAGCTCCACGCTGCAACATCCCGCTCCCTGCTCAGCTCGTAACGTCCTCTCCACAATCCGCGACAGTGGCTTTATCTGACGGCGCTTGATCCGGAGAGCCGAGACTAGTATTGCTAAAGAAATAAAATAAATAACAGGTGTAGCCATCTCCGGTCGATTTCGCATAAACTGCATGCGCTGACGTCGCATATTTGTTGAGGATCCCAGACGCTCTGCTGCAGCGCCTATCATCTCAAAACGGCGGCGACCAGTCCTTAGCGGTGCGGACGTAGCGAATTTTAATCCTGTGGTTTTCGAATTTATACATTGAATTTGCTCAGCCATAAATGCGATATCTTTTTCGCAGAAGAATTTTTTCATACCAAGAAAGAGCTTGAGTTCGATGTTTACTGGCAGCATTTATGGCATGGAGTTGTCCACAGTGCCCGTTCAGACTCGGCATTTGGGCTGGGTCTGTCTAGCCAGCCAGCGAAAGGTAAAAAGAAAAACTATTTCCAGTTTACGTTCATTTTAGAACTGACAATTTCGCTAACTACCAAGCTTAGATGTATCGATATCATGATATTAGAATAACCGTCAGACACCGACTACCCATCTGCCACTTCAAACCTTAAATATTCATATTCTTCAATACGGGACCCGCCGCGGTAGCTCAGTGGTAAACGACGCTCGACAACTGAGGCGGAGTACCAGGGTACGAACCCGACCGCGGCAGCTGCGTTTCAGTTGAGACGAAACTGAAATGAAGCCCGTGTGCTGTACAATATCACTAAATTAAATTAATTTTTTAATTGGTTTTTGGGGAAAGGAAATGGCGGAGTATCTGTCTCACATTAAGGATAACAGCTGAACCACGCCGTAAGGATAGGGATAAACGAGGGAGTGAAAGAAGAAAGGAAGAAAGAGGTGCCGTAGTGGACGGCTCCGGAATAATTTCGACCACTTGGGGATTTTTAACGTGCACCGACATCGCAGACCACACGGGCCCCTTAACCTTTCGCCTCGATCGAAACACGGCCGCCGCGGTCGGGCTCGAACCCGGGAACTCCGGATCAGTACCCGAGCGCTCTACGATGTCATTGCACATTAAAGATCACTGGCTGGTCGAAATTATCCCGGAGACCTCCACTACGGCAATACGAGAGTTCCTAGGCATAACTCGAAGTCTCCTAGAAAGATGAGAACCCTAAACGAGTTTCTACTAACACTCTATGAGCATTCTGCACTACCGGTAGTGTGGTGAATGTGTACAATAAGTGTTAGTGCGACAGTTACTGCATGTAAGCGAAGTAGTAGATGCAAAGATCTCGACGAGGAAGAGCGATAAACAACATCTTCAAGAGTCACAGATGCATTTTACTCTTTGTAGAGCAAGTCTTTGAGATTAGAACAACACAAGCCTGAACCTATATTACTCACTTTTGCTCGGCATTTTATCAAAACAACTGAGCCATAAAAGCCATTTTCATTTGTACATATAAACAGTTTATTTCAGTGTGTTCACGGCCGTAAATACTGCTGCCAAATATCGATGTTGTATTGATTTTTTCTTGAGCAGTCCATATTTTCTGAGCGGCAGGGTAATTTCTGAAAAAGAAAAAAACAACGTTACAGTAATGTGTTGCAACAGATTTGTGCTTTTGAAGCCCAGAATTCGGAACAATGTACTCACACTTCTTCCTGCGGAGAAGAGTGGTGTAGTCGAAGGGAGTGCCAAGACCATAGCCGTAGTTCAGACCGTAGACGCCAAAGCCATGGCCGAGACCGTAGTGACCAGCTCCATATCCGAGGGAGCCAATGCCGTAGCCGTAGACTGGGGTAGCGTGGTAAGCAGCCAGAGCTGGGGCAGCGTGGGAAACAGTGGCGACAGCTGGAGCATGGTGGAAGGTGGTGGTGGCGACAGCTGGGGCAGCGTGGGCAACGGTGGCAATGGCTGGAGCGGCGGCCACGACTGGGGCGGACTGGTAGGTGGCAACGCGAGTCACGGCAGGGGCAGAGTAGGAGGCGACAGCTGGAGCAGCGGCGACGGTAGCCACAGCTGGGGCAGCAGCAACGACTGGAGCAGACTGGAAGACCTTAGTCACAGCTGGAGCAGCCTGGTAGGTGGTGACATGGGAAACAGCTGGGGCAGCAGCAACGAGTGGGGCGGGCTGGTACACCTTGGTGACCGCTGGGGCAGCCTGGAAGGTGGTCACTCGGGAAACAGCTGGAGCAGTAGCGACGGTGGCAACAGCTGGGGCGGCGGCCACAACAGGGGAGGACTGGTAAACCCTAGTCACGGCTGGAGCAGCGAAAGCAGCGACAGCTGGGGCAGACTGGTAGGTCGTCACGCGGGATACAGCTGGGGCAGAAACGGTGGCAACAGCTGGGGCGGAGGCAACAAGAGGGGCGGACTGGTAGACGCTAGTCACAGCTGGAGCAGCGTGGGCCACAGTGGCAACAGCTGGAGCAGCGGCGACAACTGGGGCGGACTGGTAGGTGGTGACGCGGGACACAGCTGGGGCAGCAGCAACAGTGGCGACTGGAGCAGCGGCGTAGGTGGCGACAGCCGGGGCAGCGTGAACAGCAGTCACGGCTGGAGCAGCCTGGTAGGTAGTGGACACAGTACGAGCAACGGCTGGGGCGGCGACAGCGTAGCTGGCTCCTTGGCCATAGGCGAGACCGTGGCCCACTCCGAAGCCGGTGAGGCCGGAGTAGCCGATTCCGTGGCTGAGACCGTAGCTGGCCAGGCCAACACCGTTTCCGAGGGTGTAGGCACCATGGAGGTTACCATGGAGGAAACCAGCGAAGGCGCTGGTGGCCAGGGCCAGGACGACGCAGACACGGAACTGAAAATTACACATTTCGAGAATACATTAACTGCCACTCATTTTAAAGCTTTTGAGGTGTGGCATTATGGGTTATAAAAAACCTCAAAAAAAATTTTGCCATGGCTGCAATATTGAAAAGCTTAAAAGTGCTTTCGTTAACGCTGGGTGTCTAATAACAGTATTTCCGCGTAAAGCCAGCAAAAGGCAACTTCGCATCCAGAGTGAGTTTAATTAGTATTGTCAGATAAGTTAACCTAGAATTCAGGTTCTAACTATTGGCGGGAAGATCAGTAGTATCTGAGCATGAATGAAGACAAGCTGCTCCAGCTTGCTGCGTGGACGGCGTTATAGAATGTCTCCCTTTATACAGGCAACCCAAGCACTATTAACGAATAAAAAAGAGGATATTCGTTTGCATGATTCGATCTTATACTGAATAAAGTACTCATCTCTGAATTAATCTATGTTTATTGTATGGAAGTTTTTGAAATCGGAAGTTCAATAAAAAAACACAAAGCAGTATAATTGCATATTCTAGTACATAAAGGGGTCCTAGATTACGGCTATTTTAGGATTACTAGTTTTAATAAAGTGAATAAAATTTAATCGTACCAAGAACAGCTAGTGAAATCTCATTTGCCACTCCAGCTTTAAAGTGCGCCAAACTCAATGGACTGGCTGACGTAGTTGCAAGCTAAGGACAGGTTTGTGTTGAGCTTCAATGAAGAAAGTTCCATCTTTTGGGACAAATTATTGGCAGAGGGACCACGTTGGCTTACCATGTTGATGGTGCTTGTACCGTTGGGAAACCAGAAGCTGCTGATGTCTGTGTGAGCTGGGCAAGCTTATATAGTCCTCGAGAGTGGAGTGAGAGCCGAAAAGAGAGAGAGGTTAAAAGAGTGAGTGTGAAAGTTTGAAAGGAGGACCGCAACTCTTATCTCAATTTTTATATTAACTAATGCAGGTGGATTGTTTCAGCCAAATACCATAGAAACGATTTTTTGCAATGTCAGCCCTAAAGAATGTGAACTAACCCCTTTTTTGCCTGCCCTGTATTCTGCGCTCATCGATTATTTCGCTCTTGAAGAGCAGCATTTTTTTTCTGTGTGTGGGGAAGCACAATTGACAAAGCAAGGGTAGTGAACCGGAGGTGAGCAGGATACAGCAGTCCGCGTGAATGGAAACGGAATAAAGGAGAACGTGCGATAGGGTGAAACCAGTTAGATGGCATAGCCTGAGCCGGCTCGGTGGGGCATGCCCGTCTTCGAACGCCAATGTTTCGTAGAAAATAGAAAAAAGCCGGTGATTCCACACGCATTACGTAGGTCTGTCATTTTTTTTTAACTTTATGTAAGCGTGCGTCGTGCAAAGCCGTTTCGAATAACTTGTTAAAAGGTGCTACGGGACATTTCACTTCGTTGCAGCCCCAGTGCGAGGAAAGAGGCCTGAGACTCGCGGTCAATCGGTGAATGCATTTTTGCACATCTACGTGTGCTCGGCAGGCTGGCAGGGACGGAATCGCAACAAAAAAAATGTTACTGCGAAGCGTTATTTTTGAATATGCGCGAAGTGTTCCGTTGATCGTTCCCAGTCAATTTCTTCATAGTTTTGGCCGTTAGAATTCATGTCTCCTTCTAGAGATGTCAGACACAATTTTCTAATTAAGGCTGACATTTTAAACTATTGTTTTACCGCTTAAAGAACTGTATGAACGCATTGTTGCAGTTTCTTAAGCCCGTATGGCATGCCCACAAGATATGCGCACTTCTTTTGGTTTTATCCTCACCACGGTGAATTTTTGCAATTTTTGAAGTTTTAAAAGGTGTAAAATTTGAGCCGCAAACAAAAGATTTGTTGGGACAAATCTGCGTGGGCAGAACTGGTTTACATTGCGCTTTTTCAATTTCTCCTTTTTTTATGAGCGTGTTTTAATTCCGTTCATGAATTTCATCCTCCGCTCGATTTTTCATTTTGCTGTTTGGCTGCTTGAGCTTGTGTTGGGCGGGGAGGGGGGGGTGGAGGAGGGCGGATTTTTGGAGGGTAGTCGGATGGAGGGCGGAGAGGGTGAGTGAACTGTCGAAGGAAGCTCGTGATCAGGAGGTGTATTTTTGCCGTTTGGGTTCCCGCTATGCAGCCACCAGATGTTACTTAATTTGGGGGTGCTTTCGAAGGGTGCACGCTTCGGACACACACACACACACACACCTAGGCGAACACCTGCCTTTTGCTGAAAGAGTGGTATATTGGTAAAGCAGGAAAAATCTGTCCAGAGACGCTTTTAATCATAAAATAAACAGAAAATATGTCAAATTTCCTTTACCATGAAAGAAATGAAAGCAATAAACTTGCAACAGAGCAAAATACATAAATAATTTGGCAATAATTTTTATTTGGAACCAGTTTATTCGAACGGATGTTATTATTAAATTGATCAAGCTCCATTGTTGCACTGCGCGCAGAAAAAAACATTTGAAATACTAATTACAGGCTAAGTATGGCCTAATGTTAAGATTATGATGACTCCTGCTTTACTAGGAAATATTTGAAAAAGCGTACAGATCATGTGACACACTGTAAAAACTGACAAATGCTATACAGGAAATTCAGTGAGTGGGTGTGACGTCGCAAGTATAGAGGGGTTAGGCTCATTGATGACAAAGCGCGAGAAGGTGAGAAATGTTCATCATAACTAGGACATATGAACAAGACTGATATTCATTGAATACACTCATCGTGATTAATGAAAGCGTATTTATGATGGTTCTAGTATATGCATGACGTATTACAATACGAATTAATCATATATAGAATTATAGTTTAGTCTCTTTTGGAGCATTAGTTAAGTTGCGCATCAAGTACATTAAACTTTTAGAGTGGTTTTGGTGGAAATAAAATATGTTTTAATCAGGACTTCTTAGCAGTAAATATAACGCCAATATATTTATATTATCATACCCTGTGCGAAGATCACGCAGAGTAAAGGTAATGTGAAAGTAAGAAAAACTGACTGTTAGTGACAGATAGAACCAGAATCATAGTAAAATTTTTCTTTCCAGGTTTTTGAATAGAGTCATAAACTACCTGAGGCATTAAGTTGCAGGTAATATTCCGGCGTATTAACTACCTGATACGGTCTGTAGTCGTCTGTATATAGTCATATATGTGAGGTGATATTGTGAGGTAAGTCTTTAATGTTTATCTAGAATAACAAAGGACCCACGAATGAGTGTTCAGAGACCCCAGATGACCAGTCGACAGAACAACAGTTGGTTTAAATTTTTTTATTTATTGTTTATTTTGCCGTCAGGGCCACTACGGCATTATAGAGGGGAGTGGTTACAAAAAGTGAAATAAATTTAACAAATTGGAGTTAATGAAACAGACAAGGTACAAACATGACTTCTACATATGCATTGTTAGCTAAGGCGTTGAGGAGAAAATAAAGATAACAAAATATAAAATGTATCCTTGTTATACAATGTTAGCGAGAACGTTCTAGAATAATTGATGATCGGTGATGGTGGCCGTCGAAGAAGAAAGGTGATTCCACTCATTCGATGTGCGTGGTACGAATGACTGAAAAAAAGTTTTGTTCTGCAGAGAGGGATGCCAACCATATGAACGTGGTCGAGTCTCGGTGATACATACTCAGGTGTTGAGATAAGTTCGGTACGAAATTGCGGGTCATAGCATAATTTGTGAAAAAGGCACAGACGAAAAATTTTGCGACGTGATGACAGGGATGATAAGTTAAGGCTAGATTTCATGGCACTGATACTTGCTGTTCTGGTATAGTTAGCAAGAATGAAGCGAGTATAATTATTTTGAGCCATTTGCAATGCCTGTGTTAGGTTTGATTGGCCTGGATCCCAAATTGACGCGGCGTACTCGAGCTTGGGCCGTATTAGAGTTTTATAAAGGAGTAATTTTAAGGAGGAGGGTGCTTTGTAAAAGTTGCGTCGTAAGTATCCAAGCATTCGGTGAGCGCTGGATGTTATATGCGTGATGTGAACGTTCCAAGTTAGATCAGAGGTGATGTGAAGGTTGAGATACTTGTAAATAGTAACTGGATCTAACGGTGCTTTATTAAGAGAATACACAGGAAGTTCGTTAGCGTTTCTTGACACCCCCATAAATTTGTATTTATTAAATTCAGTTCCATTAACCATAATATACACCGTGTAGAAACAGCATTAAGGTCTTATGAGCCAGGTTACGTCGTCATCACAAGCTATTTCGGAGAAAATTACACAGTCATCAGCAAATAAGTGAATGTGCGAGAAGACGCAGAAAGGTAAGTCGTTAATATAAATGAGAAATAAAAGAGGCCCAAGCACAGAGCCTTGTGTTACACCCGATTACACTGGACATTTCTTCGAAGTTACGTCATTAACTGAGACAAACTGAGAGCGGTTAGTAAGGAAAACCTCAAGCCAGTACAGAATTTTGGTATCAAGTTTTAGCTGATGCAGTTTGTAGATTAATAAACTATGACACACCTTACCAAATGCTTTTGAAAAATCTAAAAAGATGAAGTCAGCTACTGAGGAGTGATCAAGAATTAGGTGCAGTTTATGCGTGAACGATACTAGTTGGGTTTCACATGAGTATGTTTTGCGAATGCCGTGCTGAAATTGTGAAAAAAAATGAGTTCGCTTCTAAAGAGTTGGCAATCTGGGAAAAGCGAATATGTTCAAGAATTTTCCATGGTATACTGGTTAAAGAAATGGGCCGATAGTTAAGTGGGCAATGATTCGTACCTCATTTGTGAAGTGGAATCACCTTCCCAACCTTCCATTCAGCAGGGAGTGAACCTTTGTCAAGTGATTGGTGAAAAATCTTTGACAGTATAACAGAAAAATATGAATTAGTGTTCTTCAGAAGCTTTGGATTAACTAGGTCACAGCCAGGAGCAGATGAAAGTTTCAGTGATGAGATTGCTTTTTCTACGCCGACTGGTTCAATGGATAAAGGGTACATAACAGCAAAGTCGTAAGAATGTGTAGTTGGATGAGTGGCATGGGCATGTTTCGAAAAGTTGCGTGTAAAATCCTCATTAAAGATGTGACACGAATGGTGACAGGTCCGAAGAAAACTAGCAATTCAACTAACCAAATGAGGATTTTTCAGTGACGCTAAGTTTGCGGAAGAGATGACAATTTGGTTTAAAATCGGCAGTCTTGACGCTAAGTTTGCAGAATAGATTAGAATTTGGTGCAATATCGGAGGCCTTAGAAAATTTCATAACTGTGGCATCTACCTGGCATCCACATTGAGGGCGCAAGAAAGGTGTTCAAATTTAACTAATTGTGTTACTCTGAAGAAATCTTTTCTAACGCCATGCTGAGAATTCTAAAGCATAATATCAGATTCCAAAATTCCATACGTTCTGTTATACAGGGTGTTCAAAATTAGGCTTTCAATTTAAAAAAAAACAAGAGCAGTACACAAAGTATTTTTCATGGGCCATGGGACCAGCTGCACAATAAGTTAAAAATGTTCAGTGGAACCTGAGTAGTTAATAGATTTTATTACCGAAATTTTTACTTACTGTGGTTAGCGTGCATGTTTGTATGAAAACTTGAAAGCAGTGGCATTGTAAAACTATTCTATTTATTTAATTTTATTAACGCGCCTGTGTCCTGAGATATGCACGTACAAAATTTGAGCCCACGCCATTTAATTACGCATGCCATACCCCGACATTCAGCATAAGGCTCCTCCCTGGTGTGACGCAGCTGTTGCGTATTGCGCTCCGCCTGGCAAGAATGTGGAGTGGCAGGCTATAGTGATGACTTTTCGTTATTGGTCAGAGAAACCGAGGAATCACCGCCTGTTGCGGGGGGTGAGCGCTGTTTCTTCAAACACTCGCTACTTAAGTGGTAATAAAACTAGGTAGCACTCCAGGCGTCGCATGAACAAGCGCAGTGATACCACAGTGCTAACCTAGAGCGAAAATTCATGACCGTCGCCTGTACCTTCAATTTCTTGTCAGTCAAATCACCATACGAAACAGTTGCGTCACATCAGGGAGAAGCTTCAAGCCGAGCCCAGCACTCTCGCATGCATAATTACACGGTTTGGGTTGAAATTTTAGGCGCTAATATCTCAGCCACAAGCACGTTACTGAAACGGTACAAAATAAAATAGGCTTCGCATGACACTGCATCTAAGTCTTCAATATGAACGTGCACAGTAACTGGTGGAAATAAAAAGTTAATAATGAAGTTCGGTTAATTACCCAGGTTACGATGGTAACTTTACTCACCGTTTCTGGCCGCCTGGCCGCATAACCCATTTATAGTAATGGCTTTTGTGCACTGCTCCTGAAAGTGTTTTTTAATCATTAATATTTAATTTTGAACATCCTGCCCCCTTGTGGATTATGAGTTCCAACACTGCATGTCCAATTCTTTACATTAATATGATGTTAATGAACAAGGCCTGTAGTTATACAGGAGATCTTTCTTACCAGACTTGACTAATGGATGTACCTTGGCCAGCTTTCATGAAGACGGGGCCGTGTCAGTTTTCAGCGACTTGCGAATAATGACCGCTAGATATGAAGCACTCCACCACGAATACCGAACGAGAATCACTTCTCGGTATTCAATCAAGGCTGGTCAATTTTTTGCGTTCAACTCAAGAGTTCGGATAAGTATTTCAAGTTCACTAATCGGAGTGTCTGTAATCATAGTTGCCACATTAAGGATGTGCAAACGCTAGAACATTGTGGGTATCAGATGAAAATGCAGATTTAATGAGGTTATAATGGCTTTAGCTATCTTAACGGGTCGTTAGTCGTATCATTACTGATAGTGAGAGGAAAAGATGCAGACTCTGTTGGTAACACAGAGTGGCAAAAGTTGCAGAGATTGGTTTAAATTAGGTTTCCAAGCTGAAAATTGAAAAAAATGATGTTTAGCTGAAGTTGTTTTCATATGAAGTTCTGTTTTTGCCTTGCAAAATGGACAACACTGATTTGATGAGATAAACGTTTTGTGCGCTGATGTGTCGAAGAAGGCGCGATGCATGCTAAAAGTTATGGGTCATAACTCATAATTTATGTAGGGATTTTTTAATTCGAAAGCATTATATGACTTATCGGCACACAAACCGGATGTCCGGATAAAGGGGCGTTCTGAATCCCACATAACCAGGCAAAGGAAAAGAAAATTTTGCCGAAGGCGCAGGCAATTTAACCCGGGAATTTTATATTCTGAAGCGAGTACTCAACCCACATGTCACAAAACTTTTTTCTTCATTGCCTTTACTAAAAAAACACACAAAAATCAGACGAGTCGGAAAGGTGATCAGGTTTTCAGAAAACTATTCTCGCTGTGAATGGTTAAAGTTTGACGCCTTCTCCAGCGGGCTTGTCCACTCAGGTATGCATGGCTGAGTTTTCAAGTCCTTTGCTATTTCATGAACAGAACCACCAAAATATTCACGATTATCTGACATGAACATTAAGGCCGAACAGCTATTCGGCGTTTTCACATGCTATGTAAATACAATAGCATTAGCTTACCATACGGCACACGGTCATCATTCTCGACTGCCAAAAACCGAATTCCGCGGGGTCTAAAGATAAATCTTTCATAAAAGTTAGCTGTAAAATGTCCGAAAAGAAAGCCTTATCGCAGCAGTCTATAATGACATGTTCAACAGTCTCCGGCTTTCTGCAAAAAAAAAAAACAATCGACATCCCATGCTCGAAAAATTGCCTTCTACGCCATCGATTTCTTTACGCGGAGAACCCTGACATGCAGTTTAAAAGAGAACGTTCTCGCAGGATTCCGTGGAGGCATTCTTTTACACGTTTCAATACATTTTCCTCCGGGCTATTGAGTACAATGTCGGATAGACAGGAACAGCCAAGACTTCATCAAGATAACTGTAAAGCTGTTCTTTGGTATATATTCTAATGAGAATCGTGTGCTTAAGAAATGGGTTGCTAGGACAATTTGACGAAAATAACCGCACGTTACACCAGTGAAATGACGAACAGTTCCTAGAACAAATATGGGCAAAGCTCTTCCGAAGCGAACCTGAGAAACATGCGTAGAAACCGATCTTCCGACATTGCGGAAGAAGTTGAAGCGGTTTACACTTGAGGCAGGAATAAGTGCAACAAAGAAAGGCCACCAGAGCATACGCGGCACAAAAGATTCGTTCGACGTGTATTCGCACAAGATAAACGCCAGATAAACACTCCGAACTTCCTGCGCAGGTTTTGCATATTCATTCTTGAACAGTGCAAAATTACTTAAACGAATGTAATTTTTTGTAAGGTAATTGTGGTAGGTGCTGCATAAGCCACAAAAAACCGTTTCCTCTTGGCGAACAAATATCAGCCTCTAGCATATGCGTTGCTTTACGACTGTATGGTAATAAGTAGGTGTTTCATTACGAAGGAAGGCAAAAGTTTTTAATAAAAAATAAAAAGGAAATAAAAATAAAACAAGTATTTTGAATTTAAAACACGTAACTAGTTTTTAGTGCCCTGCGTAACGTTTTCCGGTTTATTTAGTTGATCAAAGCCTTTTATTCAGGTACTAAGAATATTTGTATAGTAGCCGACTAATTATTTAGCTTCACTCACGTGGCTAAGCATAAAAAATGCTTCAAAAGCGTCCTCTAGAATGTCGGTAAAAGCAGCCTCAGCAGCACGAGTGAAATTAAGACACGCATTGAAGGTCAAAAACGGCGCAAAAGCAGTACGTTTGAAAAAAGCAATGACTGCCATGTGGTCAGAAATTTCTCCCAGGATGTTGCATTCACTCCCAGGATGTTGCATTCAGCTTCACTAGGGCACGACGGCGGTTTCGTGTCATAAAAATGTGTCCGCAGCCATTGTGGAAAACTAGAAAGAGAGAAAGTCTAAACAGTGGTTATAATCGAAGGAGAATGATGTGAGGATGCGGTGCAAAAATTTGGTGACGATTGGAAGAATAGTTCATTAATTAGAAGCAAAAATGTGCAAAAGTGGAAGCGGCCAGGGCAAAAGTGATGCCAAATTTTAAACGCCGGCAGTGCAGTACCACGTGACCGGAAGTGCTAGCGGAGCAAACGCGCGGCGCCAAATTTGAAAGTTTGGAATGAAGCCCGATGGGAATTAGACGAATTGTACAAATTCTCAGGCAGATAAGGGCAATAGAGGCACAGAGGAGCAAATAGAGGCAAAGAGGAGCAAATCGAGGTGACGAGGGACGAGGAGGCGTCAATGCTTTCGCACTGCTCCAATGCGGGTTACAGCAGTGATAAGGTTTCGATACCGCATAAACTAACTCAGGCAGTCAGTTACCTCGTATGGCTCCGTCGACTACTTGTTTCAGACTGAAAGAAAAAGCAAATATTCACCAGTTCACAGCAGACGCAAGATTCTCGACCTGAGAAAGCGACGACCAATAGACGTCGGAGGCTTTTAAGTCTTTTATGAAAATTACTTTAGACAGATTCAACGCTAGTGTCTTCAAGTAGTCATTAAGGATGTGTAATTTTTTAATGCATTAAGCATATGATAAAGAATTCTGACTGCAATGAACTGTTTGTTTAGAAAATGTTTACACCAAATGTATTCAACTTCTGTTGGGACCTCTAAAACAGTAAACATTAGTTCAGGTCAAAAAAGATCTCCTGCTTTTGCATGTTGTCTATCCGTTCGTACTGCCACATAGACCAGAGGAGTGAATTCAGAATCATGGATGTCATCATGAAGCCACGTTTCCTTGACGCCCACAGCGTGAGCGCAGCGCAAACAAGGAACACATGGTGCAAAAATTTGATTATATTATTTCTACCAATACCCTTCAATACGAATAACTATTCATGTCTGCATTCCAGAAGTCAAACAGTGGAAGAGGCAGTAAACAGCGGGTCGATGGTTCGTTTAGGAGTGTATTTATGGTCCTTCTCAGTGGCAACAGTATCAGAGTTCCGAATTTAACTAACTTTGTAACTGAACAGTCTAACTGAGAACGCAAATGAAGCGTAGGTTCAGTTACAGGCCTTTGTCACTCTCCTGACCATTCATACAAGTTGCATTCCTACAAGTTCGTAACTAAGGCTGCGCTTCACTTACGAACTTTGAGGGGTAAGCATAAGAATAAGAGAATGATAAGCGAGATTTCAAGGAGAAATCTTCTGTTACATACTAATCAGAGTTATTAAATTGGAGGACGTTGTTCAGAAAAGTTGTTTTGCATAACGATATATACGTATTTCAGCTTCAGCATTTTGTGGATACGGTATCCTGTCTGCTTAATTCACATTACGCAAGAGCCCGCTTAGATGCGTCCTGGAAATAAATAGCATCGCGGAGCAGCACAAATGCATAAATAATGGGGTCTAGTAGATACCAGTAGCTAGAAATCGCCCACAATGCCAAAACGTCCCCTGGAGCAAGCTTGCATATATATATATATATATATATATATATATATATATATATATATATATATATATATATATATATATATATATATATATATATATATATATATATATATATATATATATATATATATATATATATATATATATATATATATATATATATATATATATATATAGTATAGTATAGAAAGATAAACGTATTTGGTTGCTAGAGGCAAAAATTCAAAGTTGAAAACGCTTCATTTAGCCATAGATATATATACTTATATATATATATATATATATATATATATACATATATATATATATATATATATATATATATATATATATATATATATATATATATATATATATATATATGCTAAACATTGGGTAATCCACTTTTCGAAACTATCCACAGGTAAAGCTGCCGGTGCAAGAACGCTGGAAAAAGCACCCGTTTTGCATATTTATATTGGGCTTACTGTAGAGTCTTTACAGGAAATATAAGATAATATGAACAGAGCAGGAATGACATACGCCTGTAGCTTCCTTCGAAGAATCCAACAAATATCCTCTCACGACCATGTCCAACTTGAACAAATTGAGAAGAAAGGATAGAGTTGCCTAATAGGCATACCAATTTGAAAATGGAGGCTTGCCGATTTGCAAAAAAAAGAAAGCCGTGATTCAGGGTAGTCTACAAAGAAGAGGAAAAGTTGATCGTGCCGGCACGTGAAGCACACAGGGCGGTGGCGGACGCCGAATGCTCTGACGCGCTAAATGAAGCGAAGCGAATAGTGGCACCGGTTCGTCAAGAAACGCAACCAGTCGGGAAGACCAAATCCACTGCCCTGCCGGAAGACCGGAAGCTGGCCAAGAAAGCGGCATATCCAGCACCGAAGGACAAGGCCGACGCCAATTGAATGAGTGCGGTCGCCACCATCTGTGAACCCGTTGAAAAAAATGGCAAATGGAAAATTGCATTTGTGTGTGTAACCGCCGCGGTGGCTCAGTGGTTAGAGCGCTCGACTACTGATCAGCAGTTCCCGAGTTCGAACCCGACCGCGGGGGCTGCGTTTTTATGGAGGAAAAACGCTAAGGCGCCCGTGTGCTGTTCGATGTCAGTGCACGTTAAAGACCCCCGGTGGTCGAAATTATTCCGGAGCCCTCCACTACGGCACCTCCCTCTTTCTTTCTTCTTTCACTCCCTCCTTTATCCCTTCCCTTACGGCGCGGTTCAGGTGTCAAACGATATATGAGACAGATACTGCGTCATTTCCTTTCCCCCAAAAACCAATTATTATTATCATTATTTGTGTGGGGGGGTGAGGAAATGGCGCAGTATCTGTCTGACATCTCGTGGACACCTACACCGCGCCGTAAGGAAAGGGTGAAAAAGAGAGCGAGAGAATAAAAGAATAAAGTGGCGCCGTAGTGGAGGGCTCCATAATAATTTCGACCACTTCGGCATCTTTCAGCTGCACTGATATCGCATAGCACACGAGCACCTTTTCCATTTAGCCTACATCGAAACGCGGCCACCGTGGTCGGGTTCGAACCCGGATACTCCGGCTCAGTCGGCAAGAGCCTTAACCACCGAGCCGCCGCGGCGGGTTCTCGAGTGCTTTCTGCACCCTTTGAGAAATATATTCCAAATATTCGCCTGCCTGACAGAAAGAAATAGAAGAAATTTTTGCCTCTCGTGTCGCAAGTCTGGCGTGTTTTAATCCAGTCACACCATGTGTAAATAAAGCACATTTCGCCATTGAGATCTATGCCCATCGGATGACACTTAGAAGTATTCCATAGCTCGCCTTCATTTTGCTTTCAGGAGGTTTTTTCATTGATGCATTATTGACAACAAAGCGGTCTTGACACGTATTGGTCCCCGAGCTCCAGTGAAAACAAATGCTGAGTGACCCTCAGGTGCACGCGTGCTTATATTTGAGTGTTCTGATGACTGCCGGTGAATTGATGACTGTTAAAAGAACATAGGAACTCCTGATAACTTTTTGAGGTATTAGTCCTAAAACACCATAGCACAACGATAACTGTCTAGAAACAGACAGATTTAGCTCTCTGTGAGACAACCACTCCAGCTTAGAGGTTTGGAACTGTCTTCAAAGCTACTTATACGTTTCTCGCCGACACAGTTCTTGCTGCAGTACTCAAGTCGACAGCCTTTTGTACCTGAAGAGCGAAAGCGCCTCAGATAAAATACGGATTGAGCATTCAATAAGTAAGGCCAGTATATAAGCCAGCCTGAGCTGTCAGTGCTTAACAAAGAGATAGTTTAGTCCCTTACGATGACTGTTGCTTTGTTACAGCGTAAGCTCCTTTGCATTATTTTATTATTTGTTGCAAGTGCGTTCATTGAATTCGAGCTTACGATTCAAGAATTAAAATGGTGGCCTCTGGATGCACGGTCTGCAAATGTGTTCATCCGTCTACGTCCCGCTCTTTGTGGTGCTAAATTGTTTCTTTTATCTTTGATTCTTCTGCACCCTAACAATTACTATTTGCCTTTGCTGCGGCAGCCACCTTTCTGGGCGTCAGAGGTCCTGCAGCGCACTACAAAAACTTACACATTAGGTCAGCAACTGCCTTCTTTGTCGTGCAATACCCACGTCTAGCGCTCAAAAAACGCATCGTAAAAAAAGCCGCAGTGGACGCACGAACGGAGTTAAGTGGTGAGCTCTGTATCTCTTCAGTGTGCGTATACGCTTCCAAATAGAGAAGTATCCAAACTGAGCAGCGCTAAAATGTTGATAGGACATTGCACTCAAGAAAAACATAGATCTGAATGGAATCTCTTGGATAACGAAATGAAAGTATAATGCTCCTCATAATGGACAGGAACCATGCTTTAATGTGAACGAATTGTTTTCCCGGACGTTCTGTGAAATTCTTCGGGGTGCGTTCAATACGCGGGGCGAAACATTCAGAAAAAAATTTGAAGCGCTGAAAACAGAACAAAAGGAAGGCTTGATGTGTAAATCCTTCAGCCATTACAACTGGCCTTCTAAAGAAACCAAAACGCATTCTGTTGCATGGTCCCGAGCTCGAGGACCTAGACAACAAATTTTGTCTTAAACTCGCACAGTATACCTGGCGCTGCGGTGCATAATTTTATCCCTACTGAATACAACTACAGTTCTCGCTAGCGCAACAAACAGCATACATAACGAAGCCCAACAGCAAAAAGTTGCTGCAAAATTCAGGGGGCACTTTGTTGACCTAACGTTTGTTTAGGCTAAAGCCTATAGCGCGGTGTTGCTGCATGTGTCACTGATGTGTCGTTAAGATGTTAAATAAGTACATAATTGTTTGTAAATCATAAATTGCGGAGGCACTGGAGGGGATTTTGGAGGCATCCATCTGATTCGACGCATTTTCGCACTCTCCAGCGTCCTAGACAAGAACTACATATCCGTTGGCAGTTAGTACTCTTTAGCACGCTCAGCAGCTGAACGGAAGGATGGTGGTTCGAATCCCACCGTGCATAAAGATTTTTTTTCGTACCGACTTCAAGAGAGTAACGGACGCACGGACGCGAGCATGAGCCATTAAAGGCTTTCGCCTTAATATGACCGATAAGCTAAGCGCGGAATGATTTGAGACTGCACAGCAGCCGCATTGCTGTAGCAGCGTTTCTATAGCCAAATCGCAGCAGGAGAAAAGAGCTATCGCTTGCCGCCCTGCTCAAGAGCGTGAAGACCACTGTCGCCGCTTTGTCCTGCCGTGCGCACTGTCTAACGGGAAGGCCGTCAACGCAGGGATTCCACCAAGCAACGCCGTCAGACAAAGGTTGCTGTGAACGCCAGCGGCGAAAGAGACATGCGTTAGAGTTCGCAATAAACACACGTAAATAATCGTGCATTGCCCGACTGGGCACAACCGATAGCAAGGGAAGGAAGGTGGGAGAATGGGCCATAATTGATCTTTGTTACACCAGCTTGGTCGACTTTAGCACAGTGCGGAATTTAACAGCTGTCGCTGAATAATGCTCTCAGTAGCTAACGTTAGCAATCCTGTAAATTTTATTCTGCTGCATTTTGTCCTGTTATTCATTACACGTACGGATATATATATATATATATATATATATATATATATATATATATATATATATACGACAGCTTGTACTCCTTATTGTATAATTCTTCTTAAAAAATCCAAAAAATTTCTTTCGAATAAACTCAATATCATAGACACCAAAATACGTGAGGCATCTGCAGAAATCTAGACCCCGTTTCCATACATTTTACCAAATCGGTATTCTGTTACTGAGTTCAACTTCTGACCAGTGTTCTTATAATTGAGGAAAATATAATGATCTCCTTTAAAATTAATTTTAACATACGCAGAAGGAGCAGAAAATCGATTTTTACTAAAAACATTAATTCGAAAGATTTGTCCACATTTCACTTGAAACTGACCGACCAAGTGATTTCTTCTTGACCATCTGGCACAAGGTAGAAAGAAAATAAATATTACACATTATGAACTTAACACTGCACTAATCGTTAAGATTTTATGTTTCATCATCGTGAAATTCGGTTAAACATCGCATGCTGCCTTGGTATTTATACTATTCCTTAATGACCTGCCATAAGAATTTTCCCCTTATACTTTGGGAGTTTTCAGTAGTCAGGAACATGTAACGTACACGGCGCCAAAGGTATAAAAACCTATTAACAAAGTTACTAAAAGATAGCGAAGTTCTCGTTTTTACAGAACTGCACAAGAAATAGAGATTGACCGCATCTTTAAGAAGCTAAGTTGTATTTTACACGTTCCCAAGCACATTCTAAAACCAGACGAAGGAAAGCGTAAAGATATATTCTCTTCACGAGTTATTGTATCCAAAGAACTCAGACAAAATCCAGTTTTCTATGTACATTTGAATAATTTATTTCGGCTCGTTCATTGACGCAATACCATTCACCAAATGTCGATGTTGACTTGATTTCATCTTGAACGGCCGGTATATTCTGAGCTGTAAAATATTTTCTGGAAAAGAAAAGAAGAAAGAACGTCAAAGTAACTTCTGACAATAGCCTGGTGCTTTTTAAGCGCGGAATTAGTTGAAAATACTTACACTTCTTCCTGCGGAGGAGGGTGGTGTAGTCGAAGGGAGTGCCAAGACCGTAGCCGTAGTTCAGGCCGTAGACGCCAATGCCATGGCCGAGACCGTAGTGACCGGCTCCGTATCCGAGAGAGCCAATGCCGTAGCCGTAGACTGGAGTAGCGTGGTAAGCAGCCAGGGCTGGAACAGCGTGGGCAACCGTGGCAACAGCTGGGGCATGGTGGAAGGTGGTGGTGGCGACAGCTGGGGCAGCGTGGGCAATAGTGGCGACAGCTGGAGCAGCGTGGGCAACTGTGGCGACGGCTGGGGCAGCGGCCACGACTGGAGCGGACTGGTAGGTGGCCAAGCGAGTCACGGCTGGAGCAGCGAAGGTGGCTACAGCTGGAGCAGCGGCGACGGTGGCCACGGCTGGGGCAGCAGCAACGACTGGAGTAGACTGAACGACCTTAGTCACAGCTGGAGCGGCGACGGCAGCGACTGCTGGAGCAGACTGATAGGTGGTCACGTGGGAAACGGCTGGGGCAGCGGCAACGAGTGGGGCGGACTGGTACACCTTTGTGACAGCTGGGGCAGACTGAAAGGTAGCCACACGGGAGACAGCTGGAGCAGCAGCCACGGTGGCAACAGCTGGAGCTGCGGCAACAACAGGGGCGGACTGGTAAACCCTAGTTACGGCTGGAACAGCGACAGCAGCGACAGCTGGGGCCGCCTGGTAGGTGGCCACGCGGGAGACAGCTGGAGCAGCAGCGACGGTGGCAACAGCTGGAGCTGCGGCAACAACAGGGGCGGACTGGTAAACCCTAGTCACGGCTGGAGCAGCGACAGCTGGGGCAGCCTGGTAGGTGGTCACGCGGGAGAGAGCTGGAGCAGCAGCGACGGTGGCAACAGCTGGAGCGGCGGCAACAACAGGGGCGGACTGGTAAACCCTAGTCACGGCTGGAGCAGCGACAGCAGCGACCGCTGGGGCAGCCTGGTAGGTGGTCACTCGGGAGACAGCTGGAGCAGCAGCGACGGTGGCAACAGCTGGAGCAGCGGCAACAACTGGGGCGGTCTGGTAGGTGGTCACGCGGGACACAGCTGGGGCAGCAGCAACGGTGGCGACTGGAGCAGCGGCGTAGGTGGCGACCGCTGGGGCAGCGTGAACAGCGGTCACGGCTGGAGCAGCCTGGTAGGTGGTGGAAACGGTACGAGCAACGGCTGGGGCAGCAACGGCGTAGCTAGCTCCTTGGCCATAGGCGAGACCATGGCCGACTCCGAAGCCGGTGAGGCCGGAGTAGCCGATTCCATGGCTGAGACCGTAGCTGGCCAGGCCAACACCGCTTCCCAGAGGGTAGGTACCATGGAGATTACCATGGAGGAAACCAGCGAAGCCGCTGGTGGCCAGGGCCAAGACGACGCAGACGCGGAGCTGAAAATGATGAAAAGAATATGTGGCAAGCCTGACGCTCCATCTTCTATTATGCGGAGTGTCATATATTGAAATGCAATAAACGTGCAAAAGATTTTTCAGCTATCTATAGGTACAGAATGCTTTTAAGCGCAGTACTAGTAGGTGAAGGATTGGGTCATCACACTTTGAGGGTTGCTAAAAGCAGATTTTGGCTTTGGTTCTAGCTATAGGCTCATTTGGAGAACCGAGAAGTAGGACGACCTCTGAGGGAATAAAAATTGAGGTTCATATGAGTGACTCAAGGATGTGCAACGCGCAAGCACATGGCAAGAAAACAAGGCAAGCTATCTGTTGTGAGCATCTGACTTTCTTGATTTTCTCCGTTCATAGGAAGGAATCCAGTGTACGAATCAGCTACTAAATTATTTGTGCGTATGCTTTCCTATTTTAAGGTAACTATTGAGAAAATATGGAGTGGAGAACTATTGTGCAAAAATTAGGAGTGAAATTTTTGGGACATTATAACAGTAAAAAGGAACAGGAGCACGATTTTGGCATTTCAGCTTTGTAGGAGATTTTTTTTTTAGCAATATGGAAAGTTGCCGCAACTTTCGCTTTAACTTTATAGACAGACCGCTTTGGCTTACCATGGTTATGGTGCTTGTAGCTGTGGCAAACCGGAGGCTGCTGAAGTCCATGTGAGTCGAGGATGCTTATATACGCCTCGTGAGCCGAGTGAGCGGTAGAGAGGGAGAGACTGAAATTGAGAGAAAGAATATGTAAAATAGGGGCAGCAAGTATACTTACACCTTTTCGTCACAGTCTTGGCGCGTGGCCTCTCATATGCGACAAAGAAGCTGCGTAACGCAATACCAGGTTGAAAGAATGCGGACAGAGTTTTCCCTTCGAGGCATTATGAGCTCATGTAGAGCTCCCTTCCCCTCATGAGCGGTTCTTATTGCTCTTGATCCGAACAGCGGCTCCTTTTCTTTTGTTTTCTGTCGGAGTGACTGTGCCCGCACAGGCGATAAAACAAGGAAAGTGAACCGGAGGTGAGGAGGAGAGGCGGTCACCGGCTGACGAGGGAGATTTGGCGGAAGGGAAGCCAAGCTACTTGGCATAGCGAGAGCTGGCGCTGTGAGCCGTGGATGTTCTCCGAGTGATTGGCATCGTGGAAAGTGAAAAGGGCGAGAGGCCAGCATGCATTATGAGGCTCTCTTTCCGTTTTTTTTACATTTTCTCTTTTGTCTATGATAGCGTGCGTCGAGTATGTGCATTCGAATAATATCTAGAAAGGACTACGCGATTTTCGCTTCTTTGCGAGTCTTGCTCGGGAAAATACGCCTGAGAGTAGCGGTTACCCAGGGAAGGTATTTTTTGCGCTGTTACGTCTGCTGAGGGGCCAGGAAGGGCTACAAGGGACACATTAGCACGTTTCGTAAAACGTTACCCCGGCATACAAATTAAGAATTTGGTTGAGTATCCTGACATAATATATTTTATAATGCATTCGGTTAGATATGAAGGATTTTCGGATTTCAGGGGTCAAGTGTGATTTGGCGGTTAATGAGAGGGATCAGAAAATTATAACAGAGCGTAAGGCATAACCACAGGTTATCATTGCGGCAGTCTGCCTGGTCGCTAAGTCCAGCCGACATGGAACTTGCCCATCTGTTGAATGGTATGCTTATTCCAACTCCGGCGAACTTCAGCTTGTAATATTGAATTATAAGCAACACAAAATCCAACCACTTCACTTAGTATTCAGACAGCGAAAAAATCTGAGAGAGCGTGCTTTAAAAACCTTAGTGAATGAAAAAGGGAAGCAGTTGAATGTGGGGGTACGCAAAGCACTAAATTCGGCTGGGACACCGAGTGCTATGGACTGCAGTACTCAAAGCGGCTGGTCACTGTGGCCCTCAAGACGAGAAGAGCCAAGGGAGCTCGCCGATACTGAGTAAAAAAGTTCTGCCACCACCATATCTGAGCATTCTTAGAATGCGCTACACCTATTCTGCAGTGCCTTAAATGCTTAGAACTGCCATCTACAGCGAGGTACATTGATTATTCAGCCTGCTTTCGCTCATGTTAAGCGCCGTAACTTTTCCCAGCGGGTGTAACCTGAGCCTATTCTGATATTACCGAGTGCAGTGCGAAATAAAGGACGCTACTATAAATACTCTATACCTCGCTCTCCCTCTGCTTCCTAGTAGCCTGTACGCTGTCACTTTGATGAATCAGTTGTACTCTAGCGTCTGGTGGCACAGTGGCGCATTCCACGCATGTGTTGCGGCGCTATTTTTGGCTGTCTGCTTACGTACTATATCCTGCTTTCTACACTTTCAGAACACGTTTTCTTTCCTAGGACCCTCCGCAGTGGCTCAGTGGTTTTGTTGTTCGGCAGCTGATTTCGAGGTCACGGGTTCGATCCCTGCCATGGCGGCCGTATTTCGATGGAGGTAAATTACAAAAACGCCCTTGTGCAGTGCGATGTAAGCGCAAGTTATAGCATCCCAGGTGGTTTAAATTATCTTGGAGCCCTCCACTACCTCGTGCCTCGTGACTCACGTGTCGCTTGAGGACGTTAACTCCACAATTTGCAATTTTAGTATCTATGCAATAAATGTAAAGAAGAGTTCGTCCTCACCGTATGCGCCGTGAAGCGCTTACAATGTGAAACCCATGGCCGTGCTCACATTGCTTCGTTATGCGAACACCTCAGACAACTAGATCTAGAAGATTTAAATATGTCCGTTCAATGATAACTGTATTTGCTAAGCGTCAGTACTGAGCAACCAACTGTAGAAGACCTGCTTGTAGATCGATTATTTTACGACTGGTAGTTTAGGACTGGTAGAATGTGTAAGGAAAGAGAAACGCGTGGTTGAGTTTTAATTCGTCAGTTTTCAAACAGCTTTATACTTTGATCACCATCTGGAAACGAGAGAGTTACCCATTTCTAATGTAAAGCCCCACGTTTAGGACATCTTCAGGAGAGCCGTGATGGGTTCTTCTATGCGTCTGACTCGATGAATTTGCGTGGCAGGAGTCAAGTAGGCCATCTTTAAATATCAACTGCATAAATGACTCAGATCGAAATCAGAACAAACCTGCAATTCTAGAGACTAATTCGTAAACTTTCCTGTGCTGTCCGTAAGGAAGAAAGAACACGCTATAACGAAATGGTAACCTTTCTTTATTAGTAGAAAGTGAGTGCCTTAATACTCTATAATTTACTGTGCTACTACTTTTATATCTCACTGTAACGTGTAAGATATATATGGCCCCTTCTCGACGCAATGTGTGGATGTGTGTTCAGACTTACCCCGTTTTTACATCCTTAAGTTATTCACAGTTTTACGGGTGATTTATCCAACCCTTCTTGCCACTTCTTACTGCGGCAGTCGTCTTTCTGAGAGTCAGGTTTCCTGTAGCACTCTTCCAGAGCCCACAGACAGTGAGAAGAACTTTAACTACTACAACACCAGGAAAGCAAATGATGGCACCCAGTATGACGAACGCACAGTGGAAAAATTATCGTAACGTGGCATGCAAGAACATAGGTCTAAATTTAATCTCAAGCAATACACAACAAAGGCGCTTGTCTTGAAAATCCCGTCGTGATTCTCTCGGTTCCGTGTCTATTTCATTTTTCTGCCCCCTTATTGATTCTAGCTACCGCTTGGGATGAAAGCGTACACATCTAGCAAGCAGCGTCTGTCGCCACATTTGATAGTGAAGATGTGGCTCACTGCCAAACAGTGGAAAAAACGCGAACAAGTGGTTACGAGAGAAATAATTTTAGACTTTAAAGCACACTGTCGCCAATTCACGCTGTACCGTTTGCAGGTCGTCTACTTATTATTGCATAACGCTTTCATAAAAATATTTGTCTGCCTGTTTTAGTAGCCAGCGCATTCTGCCACCTGATTTGAAGTCAGTATAAGCCAGATATGTAAGCAAAAAGGGTCGTTAATGTGCGACTCCCAGCCGGCGTTGAACTGTTCTCGTCTCTAGTTTTCTGACAAAAGTCGCGAGAAATACAAGAAGAGATTTCCTGGGTAAAGAAATGTTTAGTCTATGTGGTCATTCGAGTTGGTTTGAAGCTTTCTGTTAGCTGTTGCACTATATTTATTATGCTACCCCCCCTTTCTAGGTGAAATGTTCAAGAAGGGTTTCGTAGAAGGTATATCTGAATAATACTTATTTAAAGAAAAAACTTAGCACACAGAAACATTCAAGGCTTTTCCACCCGGCTTGTCACTTTTTTTTTAACTTTTTGAACCCTTGATTCGTCATCAAGCAGTGATAGAGTTTTCTCAGCACTAATTCATAGCTCTTAGCAAAACTTAACGAAAGAAAACATTCTGTATAACATCCAAAATAGACGCTTTTTATTTAAAATTTGAGTTACCGCAGCGAATATTGGGAGATGAAACGTACCCCACTAATAAATTTCTAGATATCACCAGTATCCATTTCTGACCGACATCTGAAAAGAAGTGGCATGCAAATAATCTTCATTCTCTCACATATCAAGTTTTATGCAGACGTAATTACGATGAGTATGTTTCTTTTTTTTCATTTGAAGCACGAGTCGCACTTATATCTGCCGTGATGTCCGTTATTTGATGTCTGCAAATCGAATCAATATCCATATTTTTGCGGACATGTTTGCAGCCTAGTTGGTGCATTACTGGAATTCTGTTTTACCACAGAAAGACAGCACAGGAGAGAACGAACTTGACGGGAGAGAGCGCTATATTCAAGTGCTCTTTTGGTGTATCAAAAATATAGACTTCTAAACCAATATTGACGACGAAATGTTCAACTCAAGGAATTAAAGCCAAGTTTAATATTGTACTACAAAATAAGATCAGAAGCATGAAACAAAAAGGTACAGTGTCGCGTTAATACTTTCGAGCATTTCCGATCTGTGTTAGCCGACGAAGCGAATTTGTCCTCACTTATCTAAGAAAAAGAAACGCAAAACATTCTTCGTCTTCACAGCATAAAACATCGCCTTCTCTGTTAAGAAATTTCACAATTTAATTGCTGACTGCAGCCTGAATCTCACTGCTGCCATGTTCCATGCGCTTTTGCGTGCACTGCTTTCAGGATACGAGCAAATTTCCCTTTGTTATTCCGCCATCGCTCAGCAGGATGCACACGCAGCGACCTCTTGCTATCTTTCCTCCCTTGTTCCGGCTTCATCGCTCTTGTTGCGCAACTTTCGTGCAGTTTTTTTCTCCGGCCTACGGTGATACGTTTCGACAGCCACATTAATGGAAACTTTCGTCGAACGGCCAAGCTAAGGAAGGCTTTTTATGTGACTTCGAAAGTTGAAACCCTAAGCACGCCTTCTACGTTAGACAAAGGCGCTGCTTCTTTTTCAAGTGAAATCTTGCGTCATCTTCGCTACCTTTTGTTCACCTAGCGGTTGGTTTTAGGACGATAAAGCGCACTTGAACTGTTGTAACGCGATAAACCTGCATAATAAGTGCTGCAGTGCCACTGTTTCAACGCAAAATTCACCACTTACATTGAAAAAAAAAACAGAAACGACGTAAACGTGCTGTGCGATGTCAGTGCACGTTAAAGATCTCCAGGTGGTCGAAATTATTCCGGAGCCCTCCACTACGGGACGTCATTCTTTCTTTCTTCTTTCACTCCCTCCTTTATCCCTTCCCTTACGGCGCGGTTCAGGTGTCCAACGATATATGAGACAGATACTGCGCCATTTCCTTTCCTCCAAAAAACCAATTATTATTATTATCAACCGTTAAGGTTGAATGCACGGTATGGGCATGGGAACTGGTAAACATGTAGTATTCCTCAAGTGACATCATTGTCACTTGGACGCCGTGTATATATATTCATGCTGCCCCCGAATTTCAAGGCGAGAACCTTTCATGGCTCATGAGTGTGCGCAAGACCTGTACGCAGGAAACGTGCACAATAAAGGTCCACTCTACCTGCCCATCAATCGGAATGAAAGAAATTTAAAAAATTATTAACAATTAGGTAAAAAAAATAAAATAAAAGATGCAAAGAAACACGAAATGAAAAATGAAAATGCAGAAATAAAACAGCAGAAAATTAGAGTAAAGCAAAAATAAAAGAACAATATAAAATAAAGAAATAAATGAAACATGAAGGGCTACAGAAAGGTCAGGGAAAGGCTTTCGTATTTCCGCTCATAAGCAGGCTGGAGGGCAAATTAATTTTAGTTTGAAAATAGTATTTCAACCATAAAATGTTGCCCTCTCCCGTTCTCAGCCAACTGAGGCCGAAAATATGTACTCGCGCCTCAATCTATCTCTACATTCTGTGAACGATGACTAAGGGAACCAATCTCTTATCAGATTTTGGAAATGCGTTGGTCAAAAAAGCGCAGTGCAGGATAAAAGAACTAGCAAAAATATTGCTTGAAATGACATGGCTACTAGAGACAGTGACTACTTGGATTAGAGCGGGTATCAAATTGCAGTCCAGCTCGAAACATCGCTTGCTTACATGCAAGAAGTAAAAATTGCATCGATGTCACAAATTCTGCTTTCAGGAAGTTCAAAAAACATGCGCTGAGCATGTGTCATGAAAGGAAATTACGGACGGCACTTAAGGAGCTTACCTGAGGTCACTTAAGAAACAAAGGACACCAACTCAGAAGTTACAGAAAATACTACAGGCCACTTTATTCCTTTGATGATTGGGGTGACACTTATTGCAATAAACAGAAAAGATGTTCGGAATAAGCGTGATTGGTAGCAGATGGAGAAATAGAATGTGTTTTATTCGCAAGTTTCTTCTCGCTAGGAATTCATTTGTGTCTAAAGAAAGAATATAACACGTCACTTACTCAACATGGTAGTGGTAACACTAAAAATAAAGGAATGTGCTAATTACGGCAATCGACAAGCATCCTAAAGAGCGTGTTTATTATTATGTATTTGAAAAAGAAAACATTAAAAACTTAAACACCCTTTACCTGCGTAGGACGGCAGCTCGTGGTACTTTTGTAGCGATAGCTACATTACGCTAGCATTCTGAGCCTTCAGCGTGGCCACTCCGTGGCCGCTGTAGTTCGGCCGTTGGTCACATTGGTTGGTCACGTGGTGCGGAGCAGCTGCTGCTGCCGGTGGCGCGGCGCGCATCACCTGCAACAGCTGTGCCATGCGCCGTGTCAAGTAGGACGACGGTGAAGAAGGAACGCCCACCGAAACAGAGCGGCGAAAGACTGACTGCAATTCGCCTGAGCGAATTCCACTCGGCCAGCTGCAGCTATCGCGTCGCTGCAGGTTTAACCAGTGCTAAACCACAGCCAATTATTTTTCTCCCTATTTCATGGAATATGCAGTGAACACCTAAAAAGCAGTTTTACACTAATAAAGCTCGAGCTTGATAAACTCCTGTTGTATAACACATTCCTTATTCTACGGCGTAGTGGTAACACCACAGGATAACAGAATGTGCCAAGTCATCGGCAAGCATCCAACAGAGCGTTTATTATTATTTAATTGAAAAAAAATAACGTTAAGACTTAACCACGCACTTTACTAGCGTAAGACCGCAGCTCGCAGAATTTTTGTATTTGATGGAAGATGCAGTGGACACCTAGAATATAATTTTACACTAATAAAACTTGAACTTGATTAAATCCTTTTGTCACTGAAGATGTCAGCAGTAAACAAGGCCTTGCGCGACAATTGTAAAAGCGGTAGAAGATCATGTAAAACATTTTGCAGAAATTTTGCTTCATGCTTTAAATCTCATATTAGAGGAAGGTATTTACCCACACATGTTGAAAGTTCATAAAGTCCTCCCTGCATTTAAAAACGATCATATATTATCTTGAAAGATTTCGCCCAATATCTCTGCTTAGAAGCCGCCGCGGTGGCTGAGTGGATATGGCGCTCGGCTGCCGGCCCGAAAGACGCGGGTTCGACCCCGGCCGCGGCAGTCGAATTTCGATGGAGGCGAAATTCTAGAGGCCCGTGTACTGTGCGATGTCAGTGCACGTTAAACAACACCAGGTGGTCTAAATTTCCGGAGCCCTTCACTACGGCGTCTCTCGTAGCGTGAGACGGTTTGGGACGTTAAACCCCCATAAACCATAAACCAATATTTCTGCTTAGTGTAATAAAGACGGTGTAAAAAAACTGCACTTCAACTGCGCCATATTAGGCGAAAATATAATAGTGCGTCAATGTTTGAAATATTTTCCATGAATTTTAACCGCATGCAATGCCGTTTTTATGCTACTGACAAAGTAGTAGTATTTTAGGTAAATCAACTGTGGAATTGCAGTCAAGTTATAATTCTGAGCCACGGCGAATAAATGATTGGTTTGACGGCGGTAAACGAGCTAAAAAAATAAAAAATAAATTGTGTCTTGTTTGCTCTCAGAAAGTTTATTGACATTGCTAAACTAAAGATTATAGTTGATGGAACAGTTTTTGATTGTGTAGAATCGATAACATATGTAAGTGTTGTAACTGATTTCCTCTTAACGCCACGTTTTAAACCAATACTTCGACCTCCCGCTTGCTACGGACATTTCAGGACGCGGACTTTTGTGCCCCTATATTAAACATGCTCAAATTCGCGGCACTTCACTCGCATTTAATTTAGTGCAGCAAGTCATGGGCATTGACTCAAAACATACTTAGATCCCATCATTTGCTTTGCAAAAGACAGCTGCACACGTAACGACCTCACAGTGCATTCACTGACTACTTTAATATTCTCAGAACTCCGGGTACTCCATGTTATTCATTCGTTAGAAATGAATGTGGGGCTTGTTCTAGATGATATCACTCTTAACACCCATCTCTTTTCGTTTGCATTGTTTTGTTGCCCTCACTATAAACGCAAGATATTGTCACGTGGTGGTGACGTTGAAGGACACAGTAGCAATACTGTGAAAGACAAAACTAACTTTTATTGGGCGAACATGTGCCCACAAAGAGGCTACACTTACAGCGCAACGGTAGCGGCGAGCACGGTCGGCGATCGTCGAGAATCTGATCCGCGGGTAGTAGTAGTAGTAAGTGGATGAAAGGGGAAGAGGAAAGGAAAATGCACGGGCCTGTGACTGGTGTTAAAACACCACAACCACTGCCGGCGTGCAGATAGAGAGAAGGATAGGTAGGGTTTCAGAAGAAGAAGGAAGAACGCGCGCGCAGGGGCGCGCGCGCTCTCGGCCCCTCCGATCCGCGGGTCAAGCGCGTCGGCTGTTATATAGCAGTCGTCGAATGTTCCAGACTAATCGTTGGGACCCGCGTGCCTTCCACAAAGTTCTACACCATTCGCGTCAGGCGATGAAATCAGATAACATAAGGTTCGTCTACAACAGACAGCGAACAGAAGCATTGATGACTTGCCAGAAACTTCGGATAGATGCAGGCGCGTCCCGCGCTGTGCGATAACACTTGTTAGGCGGCGAAACGTGGTCGCCCGATAAAGATAAATGAAACGTGGCAATATGCTATAGTCCGATACAACTTGAGTCTGCAGTGAAGCTTCGCCCACATTAAGGACCACCGCAAAGAAAAAGTAGCACATTGTTAAAACCTTTCTAATTACTTAAAAAGCCAACCACCAGATGCAGTTCAAAGCTTGAAAATTTTGGTGTCTCCGTGTTGTTTAACAAATTCAAACATAAAAAGGCTATTTCATTTGCTGTTTTCATTGGCGAGCGGAGAAACACAGGTCGCCGCGGATCATAGTCCATTCTTACCAACTGCTGTGTTTATCCGTTGTACCCAACTGCAGCAATAACAGCTTCAATCTGCCAGACACTGGCAAGTTCTACGTTTAACGCTTTATATAGTATATCTGCGCAATATATGCAATAATGTTGCTCTCTAAATTGCGATGGCCAGTAACTTATTATTTTCAATGAAGAGGTTCTACTTCTAAAAAATTTCTTCATAATAGCATTACCTAAATGCGGATACCGCTTATATTCTCGGTGCTGTTTAATAATTTTGTTGTTCTGTGAATTTAAAGCTGTATTCCTGTTCTTCCTTTTTTATTGTATAACGTAATGATCTATGCATTTGTGCTGCGTTTTACATTCTTCGCAGTTGTCTTTCTTGTTTTTTTTCTGTAATCATGAAGTTCTTTAATATGCTTTTTTCATGCCGCCTAATGTATCTTCAATTACCCTGGAAATATTTCTCATGCGTCCTTCACTCATGTTTCCACTGCTCATTGCGTTTTCGAACTGGACCTAAACTAGCTTCGGCTATAGACCCAACATTTTCGAGTATGTCTTCGCATATCTGTCAACATGAATGAATGAACTTCATCCGGAAACTGCGACGCACCGGTGGCAGAAGATGAAGCCTAAACTGACGTCGAAGATGAAGCCTAAACTGACGTCCAAGATGAAGCCGTATTATTCGAAATCTCGCTAATTAATCTATACAAACAGTATCACGCAGAATAAAAATTGATGCCGTAGAAATGCGGTAACACTGTTCTTTCACTCGCCTGCCTATATTTGAATTCTTATTGATGGACAGGATGATGCAGCGTTAAGACAGGATCAACAGAACGTGACACACATTTGTTATGGAGGCAACTGAGTCTGTACACCGAGCGCCTGACCAAAGCCTGCAGAAACGAGGTCTGTCCGGAACTAAGGAGCAGAAAATTTGGTCAAGGCAAGCCTTTGGCGCCCAATAGAGCGGATTGCCTGTACCGCCAGATTGCTCCTCAGCGCGTGCGTCTAGTTCCCTCTCTCCCGTCCTAGCGCTGTGACATCCTTTCCGTCAGCATTTACCAACCTGCCTGAATAAGCCCTGTCCTAGAAATCAATTCTTATTCTACTCAAATTCTGGTTCCATGGTCTTCCAGTCCCTAATCTATTGCAGTTGTCATTCCATTGCAATTCTTTTACATTTCAAAACTGATTGTGTTCTTATTCCATTTATATTCGTAATTGCTTCGTTTACTCATTTTTGTCTGAGACATTCTGAGCGACGTTCAATTTTTTTACGTCATTCGTAGTCAATCTTAATTTTTCTGAGTCATTATTATGTCCGGCTTTTTTTCCGAACCACCACTTTTCACTGCTTTAAACTGACGCTGACGCCAGACACGTTTCGCTTTCATGGCCCTGCTAAAGTTATAACATTAAAAACTTCGGCCCCGAGTGGCACTCTAAGCACCACTCGCTCAAACACGACAGTTACGTCTTCCGATGCCTTAAGACTCAGCCATCGCTGCTTCATCTCGCGCTCGGCATTCTGTCTAGCTGTATGTCGTGCTCATGCTTTAATTCGTCGTCATCGTCATCAGTAAGTTCGTGCTTCGAAATGCCAGCGCAAACGGAGCGCCTCCCAGCTGCTGGAGAAACGTTTTTGGCATTGGCCCATCAGGCCTCGAAAGCAGCCAATACCCGATTGCTGCAGTCATCGGTGAGGCGTGCGCAAATCTACTACGAATTCCCTGCAATAGATTTTATGCATACAACTACTCTCGACGAAGAGGTAAGCTACGGTTGTTTTCGTTATTTCATCAAGGATGTAGCAATGTTTTCTAAAGTTGGAGTAAATGTGAATGGAATTTATTTTACAAGAGCTATAATTTTACCAAATGAAAAACAATCGGGGCGTGATCCCCAAGGCAGCGTGGAGCCAGAGTGTTTTGCCAATGCATTTTCTTGTAATGACGACTTAAGTGATTCGCACTGAGAGTGTTGCACTATTTGTAGCTGAGTACAAAAAGCACCATCAACGGTTTCTGCACTTTGCTGCAAACGGCACCATCAACCACAACTGAACATTTTTTTCAGGGTTGCAAGCCTGCTGTTGAGAAGAATGACTGAATCAGCGCTGAATAAGGGAGCGGGACGCTAAAGACAGGCCATTAAGGATGTGATGCATCGGGCGTTTCAGGGAACACTTTCAAAAATATTGAGAAATAGGCTTTTTGCGATAAAATTATGGCTTTTGCGGCGTAGTATTGGCAGTGTTGGCGGACGCAGGAAAACCGGCGAATCGTCTTTAGTACTAAGTTGGTTAAGTAATTTTTATTAACTTTTTAACTAATAATCTTAGGTGCCTATTTTCAACTTGAGATTTGTAGGCGGTCTTTAGTAAGAGTCATACCAGTTTTTATAATTTATAAAGGGCGATTACCCTCGCCGCAGCGGCTTGACAAATCATGGCTACCTCATGCGTAAATACACGCGCTTTCGAAAGCATGCAAGCAAAACAGCCCATCCAGTGCACGTAAGTAGTCGAAAAAGCCAAACTTGTCGAGCCGCAGCCCCAATGATAATTGTGTGTTCGAAATTTCAAAAACTGATATGGCTATTATAATGACCGGCTACAAATCTCTAATTGCAACCGGGCACCTAAATTGAATAGTTAGAAAGTTAAGTATTGAAAATAGTTAACCAACCTACTACTCAAGACGATTCACTGGTTTTCTGGGGTCCCCCAACACTTATGATACTATGAAACAAAAGCCAGATTTTTTGCCCCAAAAATTCTATTTTCGAAAATTTTTGAATGTGCTCGCTGAAACAACCGGTATATATCTAACAACATACAGTAAAATCGTCATTGAAAGATAATTCTCAACGTAGGGCGTTACGCTAGTGTGTTGGGAACTCGCGTCGAAGTGACACATCCGTCCATGCCAAGGCCGAGGATTAGGCAGGCAGCTGGCTACACCTACCGGGATCCTGTTTTTACTCAACGAAAGCCCTTATGCAGTCCACGTTCCGACACCGCTTGTGCCAGCTCGTAAATCTAAACTCAGGCGTTAGCTCGGCACTGAATTGCGAAAAACAAAGTCATGACAAAAATTAAAAAAACTGCAGACGTTGCATGAGTTTTGGAATGAATGTGCTAGATTATGTACGGAATATGACGTCTACATAATTTTGATCGCCAATCAATTGTTACAGGGTATGACAATCATTGAAGTCCTGTAATTTTCTCACTGGCAGCAAACATAAGTACGAACCAGAAGACTTAGACTGCAGGCAAGACCAGAAGGAGTCTTCAATCAAGCTAAACTTTTCTAGTAAATGACGAAAACATAGAGGGTGTTCGAAGTAGTTATTATGAGTAATATCGACCTCAGCAGCAAAATTCCAGCATTGATATGTGTACTGCCATGATTTTAAACTTGTCGTGTGCCAGTCACTGCGTTTGAAAAATAAAAAGTATTATGCTCGTGTCCTAGCTTTGCCGTAAGAGAATTCGTATTTTAATATCAGATTTTGCTCACTTTTCAATTAGCCTTACATACCGTAATTTCCAGCATAGAGACCGTACCCGCTGTACAGTCGTCAGTGCGCAATTTTGTGAAGGAAAAAATATGCTATATTCGCCGCACTCCGTTTTACGTTCGCACCTGGTCTATAGTCCGCATCCTGTACATGCGATTGATGGTGTTTTACGATATATTCGGCGATATTCACTAAGAAAACTGCACACCCACAAAATCTTAACAAATAATTAAGCGCAGTTGTCCAACGGGAAGTTGTTTATGAACGTAATTTTTTCGCATATCGAAAGATGACAACAAAACAATCAATACATCCGTAGACCCTCCCTCGAAGCGCTTTCAGTTTTAATATTAATCGTCGAAAACGCACCCCATTCTTTTTTAAGGTTGTCTTATCTATTCTGTTCAAGCGCAGCACAAACCTTGAAAGGAAGCATTTGCTACGGATCGTCAAATTAGACCACTTCGATTAATATTTTTATAACACAATTTTACAATTATCTACAGTTACCTCACAATTAAAAGTAATGTCCAAAAAAGCTGGACTTATGAATATTTCACATCTGTAGAAAGTGTCCAAGAATAGAATTTTAAATTTATAACACCTCTTGAACATTTTAGGCTTGCGAGGTGTATACTGAAATTTACGGTATGTGTATTTTGCAAGGGGTGTTATCTACGAAGCAGTCAAAACTTGTTAGGCAAGAAGAAACAACATTTATTTGCTGTATGTACCGCAGGCGTTAATGGGGTGTAGGCTTACGGCAAAACTTTTATGTTCCTCTTGCTGCAGGTACTGCCACCAAAGGACGTTTTCATACGCTATCAAGTTTTCACACGCTATCACGATATCAAGTGTAGTTTTCCTAGCGCTTCTGTGAATCTAGAAAACAAGATCGCCCATTCGAGGCGATGCGCACGGTTTCCCTGGACGGAATGACGCCATCACAAACGTTACAACTTCTAGTCTTTTAGAAATGCCGTGCCCTAAATAGGCGGTCATAAGAAAAAAGGACACCACTGGATAGAAGCTTCAATTTAATTTCACCAAAAACGAGAATACGATCGAGTTGCTCTGAAAATCACTTAAAAAATCTGCAACGCACTCCTATTGCTCGCTAGAACTGTTTCCCAGACTGCAGTTTTGTTGAGTAGAACAAAGTTGAACACTAACTTGTCGCGTCCTCACCTGCAGACCAAATATTCTTTGTTTTGTTTCATAGACCACCGGCGCACATTATTTCTGTTTCCGCTACAATTAAGGGTCTGCATTTAAAGTGTCATTTTAGATCCGGGCGACACTTAACATGTGCAAGACCTGGAAGCAGCGACGGAAAGCCTACCAAAGGACGGCGACAAAGTCATTCGACTGGCACGTTAGCGTGATGCCAAAGCGCATAACATATGCGACCTAAACTGAAGCGCTGATAGCGTGGACTCCCACGCAGATTCGCCCCGCGCCAGGGACACAGGGGTACGGCCTATACTTTTCACTGTCTTGCAGCCAGGCGCCCCTTCCGAGAAAAGATTTTAAGATTAGCTCCGCTTTTGCGGATATTGCAGCCTTCTTTTTCAATATGCGTGTATTCAATGCTTGGTTTGGCAATTTCCCTCTCCGGACTGGTGAGGCGTAATCTCGGCAGCTATTGGCGGAATGCGTTTGTCTCTTTTTTTCCGATAGATCAGGAAGTTTATGTCACTTCCTCGTCATTCTTTCTGCCGTTTCTCACAGCTTGCACGTGGAAGATCTCGGGCAGCTTGGTATAATAATAACCAACTTAGACTTTCAGTATTGTGGAATTTTTTTTCCATTATCCAGTCCCAACACATACGCAGCGGGAATGCGAAATGAAGGGTACCTCTGCGACTTCCGTATGTCAGGGTTAAGGAAAAGGGGAGTAAAAAGTGTTTTCACAGACCCGGACGCGGCTTACAGGCGAAGCGACGCAAGGGCTTCATTCACTCGTCCGCGATCAGATAACGTACTCAGATGGGGACGACCTTGCTGCCATGAGGTTGCGAGTTCGCATGGTGCGGACGTCACGCGTTAACCGTGGAGTCCGGGGATATAGAGTCGTACCATGCGCCGCCATACTAAAAGGTGACTGTGGCTGCGCAGGGGTCACTTTGAAAAATGCTAAAATGGTTATAATAGCCAACGGCGAAGAGCTGGTGGACGTTTTGAGAAAAAGACTGGAGATAAAGACGACCTTCAGCGCGGAGTCGAAGTCAAAAGCTAGCTAGTTGCCCCCGGTGAAAATTCGTATCTTCGCCGTGGAGATGACGCCAACGTCGCCTTGTAGTTTCGACATTTGTTTCAGCCTCCGGGTTTCGTTAAAATAGCGCACGCAAAAAAACGTCCTTTTCTGCGGAAAACAAGGGCAGCGAAGTGCTCTGGTTTCTTCATGCCGAGTCGAATCCGATAAGGTTGTATCAGAAATGCAAAAGCAGATCTAGAGCGGAGCGGCTGCTTCAGTTCACCGTTTCAAGACGGACGCTGAATTCCTATTAATGGCACGTGCGATAGCTTCTGCACCTCTCGAACGTAAGGAAAAGTAGCCTGAGCGCCTGCCGATGTATTACGATGAAGGCTACGCTCAGTGCTACTAATATGAGCACTTGTAAGGCTGCCACGGTTCTGCAGCGCACAAAACGTGGGCCCGAAAAGATTGAGTTCACTTATCGTGTAATCCACAGAAACGAGTACATTTCTTTATTTCTCAGCCGCGAGATTTATGACTGCATGATTACGAGCGAATTTATTGGATAACATAGATTCCTTCCGCATAAGATAAATTCGGTCAGAATGTCATAAATAATCTTCCGAAAAAAAAGCACGAAGAAAAAAAATCACGATACCCAGCAGCAAAGGCACTCCTAAAGCATTTTAAATTTTTGCATAGGAATTGTTCTCGTCCTGCAGAAATAGTGTACACGGGTATGAAAACAAAGCGAGTGTAAACCACTCAAAACAATGAAGCAGAGCAAATTGTGACCTGAGTTTCAGCAGGCGTTATTGTTTGAAAATGGTTTTTAGATCTACGCCTTCAAGGAATTAAACCTTGTGTTTAGCGCTTGCTGGCCTTACTTGCCTATGTACCAAGAAACAAAACGCAAGCTTTCAAGACATATGCAAAGGGGCATGGTGGGAGACTCGTTAAAAATGTTCAATTCCCCCCATAGGGACGCGTATTACTTCCACTGAGACGCTGCTTATTAATCACCCGACTTTTTTTCACGCCGCTTCTTTACTCTTTTACATGTAATGGTGCTAGAAATTTGATCATTAAAATCAACAGTCCCGTCCCACTCTGCAACAGTCTTCATTCTCAATGACGGGGCACGAACCAGAAATCATTGAAAAAGATACCTCTGAAGCAAGCTCAACTGTTGGTTGAGGTGGCGAATATTGCTTTTCTTACCCCCTTTTTTTGCTTCGTGCGCAACTAGAAAAGGTTTTCTTTTATTTCTGTTATTGCAAGGTGAAATTTTGAACAGGGTTCTGTTCTATTATTTATGCATTTTTTTTAAGGGGCAGGAGGTTCATAATGTATAATTAACAAACTTTTAGTCTCAAAAAAGCTCCCTCCGGGAACCAAGCTGTAAAATACCAGTTTTCGAGCTTTGTGGCTTCACTAAAGTTTTATCCATTGATTTTACGCTTGAAAAGAAATAATTCCTCAGGACTTCTGCATAGAAAAAAAATGTGTAAGGATACGTTAGATCTTTCACAATTTTCTAATCTGAAGGATACGATACGATTGAAAATTTTCTTCCTGACAGAAATGGTGGGCTATCTTAAATCGTTGTCGTCTATTCTTAGCAGCTGTGGAATTTTAAGGAAAAGTCGTTTCACTGCGCCACTAAACTTCACGGTTAACTTTATCTACTTACAATAGCACACAAACATGAAAGGACAAGAATTCCTGCCGCGTTGTTCAGTAAATATGAAAACAGTATCCAAAAATACACTCCACCAACATGCAAGAATTATGCATTGCAAGAATTACAGGACGGTCGAGGCCTGTGACGTACCTTTTTTTTTTGTTGTCAAGCATCTTTTAACTAAACAAGAGCACTAGTGTCAATAAAGGAGAAAATCTCTCAACACCTGCGGCAACAATACAAGTGGCCCAAATCTTGAAAGGTAAAAAAGAAGAGACTCCTCTCTATCCGAAGGAGGCATGTATGTTTTCGCGATTGAGTAAAGAATATTTACCGCTCCCGGAATCTTCCTTGAAAACACAGGTACCACAATTTGAGTATTTTGTTTATTGTCGTTGAGAACTTTATATACAGGATAGGAAATCATTTTTCTTTTGTTGACAAGGACAACGTGAATTGTAGTCGAGATCTAAACTCATTTTTCATAATGAAATAATAGGCTTCGTGCCGATGCCATAATATCTGAAAATGCACGTTGAGGCGAAGGTACACATCTTTCTATTATAAAATGGAACGATAAGTATGCAAAAAAATAACATATTTTTGGTTATTTCCTTGCTAAAGTTGGAAATGACTTTTGGATATTATTCGTCAAGAAAAAAATGTAGTTAGAAAACAGGAGAAAGTGAACTTGCCGAAAAAATTATGCTGTGACCATTCTCTGATTGCTGGAACTTCGTTCCTTTTCAAATCGAAGCGATCTGTAAACCAGAAGACGACTAGCATAATTAAAGTGGTCGCTTTACTTTTAGTAGGAACCCTGTTATCCACCCTAAGGGAATAAAATAAGTTTCTCTGGAAGTACATATACTACCTGGTAGGTTACATGACGTGTGCTAAGAGTTAACTGATCGAGCAAGTGCTCTTAGTGGTACAATGTTCAATGACTGTAACTTTAAATCGAGTGTTAAATGAGCCACAGAAAAGAAAGCCATGGTTTATAAAAATAAGCATATAATATTAGCCTGTTTTCGTTAACAAGACAGACTGATTTTTAGAATATTTTCATTGATAAAAGTGACTGATTTGTCTTCAAATTAATAATACTTAGCTTTAACAATTCAAACTCGACATATAAAAGTTGTCTTTTTTATAGGAAGCCCAATTTCATCATCCGCTCTTCCGCTGTGCATTCAAGGCATCCTGGAGCACGGCATCATCCGCGTATCAGAAGCCACGGGGCGCCAAATACATTTTTAGTTCTTGCCGCATACGCGCTGTCTGTATTCCTCCGGGTGGCAGCGCAAAGCAAGAAGGCGCTAATGCGAAGTGTCAGCAATTTATGCCACTTGGAATCGAATCCCTTTTTTCAACTCTAGCTGCAAATAGAACGGCTAGCTGTGCTGCCACATGGTCAATGCACATTTGTCTTCGTGTACAGCTCTTTCCGTAATCCGATCACCACCCCATACATCAACGTCTGGCGCGTGGTCAGGTGCCAAAACACAATCGTTAATCAAAGCCCCTGGTACTCATGGCCCTCATGTAACACTTATAAGAAAACGCATTCTGGCTATACCACAGAGACATACGTCTAAGCATGCTAAACGCGTTTCATGCTAAGTCGCTCAGGCCAGTAGGGCACGCACTCTCACTGCTGATTGTGCGCAAGAGAGAAATTATTCGCACCGTGCCAGGAGTACCAAGTGGGGCTCTTCTCGCGTCCATTGTTATCCATAAGTTACGTGCAATGGCAACCCGAAGGCCACTCTGCACTGCTGCTGCTGCCATGCTAGCCCGACCGGCCTCTGCACGTCGACGAACGTCCTACAAGGGCGTCTTGCGGTGGCGCGGGGTTCCAGAGTAATTTTCTTTCCGATTCATTCCGGTTCTTCGATAAAATAAGCGCACATTGCATACGAAACTGCTGACTTCTGCCCAAGAAAGCTGTGATGGTGTAAACTCGGTCTTTTCGCTTTCTTCTATCTCGACCTTAGCTGAGCAAAAAGCGCGTCACACACGTGTTTTTCTTCTCTAATTAATCGTTGCCACACAGACGGCATTTGATGTCCTTGAAGGCCACTTTACAAAATGTAGATGTCGTCGTCTTCATTCTATCAGGCACGTCTTGAAGCTTTTTTTTTATTTTCGACCAGTTCACCGTGTCGTTTCTTCTGAGCACAACCAGTGGCGACAAGGCGTTCAATCAATGAACAACAAGGGTAGAAGGAACCATAAAATCATACACCCAATTGGTCCTTCTTTGCCAGATTCAGCACTTCTTCAACAATGTTCTGTTTCTCTCGCCGTCTGTATTAGCGAACTCAAGTTGTCGCAAGGTACAGTAAATAAATATAACGAACATCTTCTGAATGGAGAAAGGCCTTACCTGGTATTTAAACAGATGCTTCGAACAATTTTTTCCAAATGTCGTTTCCAATAAATATTGATTCCCTTGAACTTTCTGAGTACCGATACAATGTCCTCTTGTCTAAACGTTTGCAAGCACTCTGAGGTTTTCCCTCCCTGGCATGTTGATCTTTATACGGCAGCAAAGGATTATTTGTGGCTCAGAAAATTGCAACTAAAATTTTCTCTCGGTAATCGATTCAAGCTTGGGACATCTGTACCAAAAAAGAGTAGAAGCTACAGTTTAGGACATAATCCAATATGTTCGCCCAATAGCATGCGCAGTCCTTTTGATATCATTCTGTTACATCATATTTACGGTCTTTTACAAGCGCCCGTGCCGAAGTGTAGCCTTTTGAGGCGCTATGTAGAGGACTTTCTATTAGTTTTAACAATCCAGGGCTTGTTAACATGTTCTGAAATGACAGTACTGTGAGATTTTTCTTTTTCAGCTCTATCTAAATGCCAAACTCTGCATAAGCAATTGAACCCGCTACTTTGTGCCTAGCAGCTGAAAGCAACAAGCAATGGGTTACTGTGGCCCATACCTGTCGTGTGATATCAGAGGTGCAACGTAGTTTGGATTCGTTTTTTTGGGGTTTAACGTCCCGAAGCGTCTCAAGCTATGAGGAACGCCGTAGTGAAGGGCTCTCAAAAAATTTCGACCACCTGGGGTTCTTTGACGTGCACTGACATCGCACAATACACGTGGCTCTAGAATTTCGCCTCCATAGAAATTCCGCCGCCGCGGCCGGGATCGAACCCGCGTCTTTCGGGTCCGCAGCTGAGCGGCCTAACCACAGAGCTACCGCGGCGGGTTCGGTGCAAAGTAGCGTTTCTATGTTGTTGTTCTTCATTAATATTCCACCGTATGCATTGCCTCCATTGCAGTGTGAATTCATATATCTCATTTCCCAACTGCAAAGGGCTCTACTGTTCGCAAAAATAGTGACCTCAAAATGTTTAGCTGGAGGCTATTTAAAATAAGGGCCCTTGCAAGTCAGGTAAAGCCAGGTCTGCTGCTCGAAATTTCTTTTGCGCCCCAAGAATTAGACTAGCTTTCATAAAGCTTCAAGGCCGGCTTCTTAAAGTCCTCTATCTTTAAGCACAATGCTATCTTGATGTGGCTAAGCATAACTATTCGTACCAAGCCACAGATGAAGTGAAGTGAAGTGAAGCCTTTATTTAATAGCGAAATGTACAAAAAAGAAGTACTGGTCAATCTAAGCACATAGTGCTTGTTAGCAGACCAGGCAGCCAGTGTTGCATCCTTAAACTAGGATAAAAAGCAATATACATTCACAATATTCACATAACAGGAAAAAATAATAATACAAGGTAAATACAAGTAATACAATCTAATGCAAACAAAATATAAAAAACGAGAAAGTATAATAAAAACGAAAAAAAGAAATTCGACAAGTTCCTCACTTGAGTGGGAAAAAAAATCACACATTACAATACAAAGTTGAACACCATTTCCTTACTTCTCTCAGCATTACAGCTCGTGTTTTTAAATCGTACAGTATCTCCCTTAGTTCATTGAATATCTGAGGTACATAATAATTCCTGGCTTTCTTTCCATAGTTTGTAAAGACTCGTGGTTTAACATATTTCTCAGTTTTTCGTAGTGATACATCTTTCTTTACTAATAGCTTAAAATTGTTAGAATAATAGTAGCAGGTCAACACAGTACACTTAAATAGCTCATGTATTCCTAGTATGCGGTATTTCTCATGTGTCTCTATATGTTCCCATTCCGTTCCATAGGCTATGCTATTGACAATTCTTTTAATTATTCGGTTAATATTTTGTTTCTTGTGGTCAGAACACGTACCATACAAGGTGATACCGTATGTGATAATTGTTTCTGCTAATGACTTATATACAGTTCTTCGAATGTTGACAGGGCTTTTCCCTCGAATGTTATACATCATGGCTGCGACAGCCCTCAGTTTTCTGCAAACGTAAATTACATGGTCACTCCAGGATAGGTGCTGGTCAAAGAAAATTCCTAAATACTTGACCACTGGCTCGAACTGCAATGGTTGGCAGATGCATGAACTACACTTAGAAGAATGCAAATATATGTCGTTATTTAATGAAAGTGCCTTATGAGGATTTCTGAAGCACATTAATTTCGTTTTTTGTGTATTTATAAAAATCACACGTAATGCTCACTCTTCGGCGAAAGCGCTGTGTTATCACAGGCAGGGGTGCAGATATATCTGCCGAACGGTATCTACGCCTAGTAGTAGGCTAGTAAGGGAACAACTAATCAAAGTAACTTGTTCGAGCATAGGATCTGCAGTTAACGAAGAGCTTTCGTAGATGCAATATTGCTGGCACTTTTGCAATGTGAACTAAATCTTTGCAAACACGGTTGTACCTCTGCCGAATTTCTCAGTAAATATAAGGTTTTTTGCCTTGTGCGATGTTCCTTAATTTAGTTAAATAAGAAGTTGTTATCTGCAAAAAATGGGTTCAGTTTTTTTGTCATAGAAAGTTCTATTTTTTAATGCATCGCCTTTGCCAAAAGATAGCTTTAAACGAAATACGTTTTCTAGCAGTGTTCTGAAGCACTCTAGTACCCCTTAGATTTAAATTTGTGCAAGGTAAGAACAACCTTTGTCCTCACCCTTTGATGTTTAGAGGGGCGGCATGTACGCCACTGTACGAGACAGGAGGAAATCCTGTTGTCTGGTTACTTTGGTCATACAAGGTACGTGGGTCAATTATTTGAACGAATGATTTTGCAAGATTAGGATCTTTACTTGGTGATGAAAATCTTCTCATCATTTAAGATGGTGTGGTAATAAAAACAGTGAACTAAGAGGTGAGAAACATTCGGCAAGAGGGAATTTATGGAAGCACATTATCAGGTACAATAGTTGTTTGATATGTCCATCGATGATAGAGAGAATGAGGCTAACACGGTTTTTTTTTTGAAGAACTTAAAGTGTGGTTATCGAGCATTCCTGCTCAAAGAGCAGTCGTACGTCCATAAAAGCGCGTATTAAATCACGTATATAATGAACTTTGAAAAATGTACCCTGCACAATCTGAAATACGCATCGGCAAACAGACAAGCCCATTTCGTGATCATTTTGGAATCAACCCCCTCAAAAAAACACAACATTCATCCGCAAAACAGAACTATAGGTGGCCACCACAATTAGACCGCCACCAACAGGGTCATTGTGCAGTTCCCATAAATGCAACAAAAGCGTTCGTATTTGTTCGAACAAAACTGGGGTTTTCCCTCGAATCATTTGTCAAGACAGCGAGCTTTCTACTATCTCCTCTTTCGAACCGGGTCGGCCTTTCTAGACAACGCGGCCTTTCTCGAACGTCCTCGTTGCAAGCATACGCCGGATGACGCACCACAATGAACACTTGCACACCGCATCAAGAGCGGCCAGATCCGCCATAAGCCACGGCTACATCCTGGAGGTAGCGGGAGCTACCGACGTGCCCGCAATCCGCAAGTGGGGCGTGCTTGCACTGCTGATTTTGTAACGATGGGGAGCTACTCCAGTGTGCCTCCCTGCCAAGCACTCCTCCCGCTGGCTAGCAGTAGATTCCGTGTGAGCAGGGGCCCGACAAAGGGCGCAGTACATGTCTGCCGCCGTCCACTTCTCTTGGCACAAAGCTTTCTGCGGTGCCTGAAATAAGGCTGAAAAGCCTTTATTAATTTGTTTTTACTTTTAAGCAGCAGTAGCGAAAAAAGAAACGCAACCGCGCGTTTATAGTTCCAAATACTTAGCCACGAGTCATTCAGCTGATGTTCTAGCTATACGCGGCTCTTATCTCAATAAATAGGAACTAAGTTGTTTTCCTTTTGGGAGGCGTCGAAATAAATTCCTTAAAACTTGCAACACGCATTAATTGGGTACTCTGGAGTATAATCAGTGCCGGCTACTTAGTCTTCATTAAAGTCCTTAGTTTCGCTCCAATCGTTCTAAGTGACAGCACGATTTTAAGTATTTGTTTTCCTTTTATTCTAGTCGTTAGCTTCGTAGATAAAAAAGCATCAAAATATTGAAAATCACACATTTTGAAGATTTTTAAGTCAACGAAGTTTGCGCATAAAGTTTTGCTTTAGTCATGTTTCGTTTATGGCCCGCCGTGACGCCCTTTCTTTACATGCGTTTCTATGGGCCTCACTCCCAGTTGTTACCCACACTACGCAGTAGCGGCGCCACCGAAGCCTGATTGCGCCACAGGTCACTGTATCTCCACAAAAAGCAATTAGGTATGCTCTCTTGTGATGGAAAAGGTCTCAGTCTTTTTTTGGGGGAAAATTTACAATACCGGAGGGCGTGTTTGCTGCTTCCACTCCTTCAGTTAGCCGCTCCTGCCGATATTCAAGAACCTATAAGTTCGAGCTCGGATAGCGTTCTTGGAAAGAAAATAATGCAACATCTTCTTTCGTATTCTTTTTCGCCTCCTTCTACAGACTTGTTTCACAAGTTTTAAGAATTATTGGGAATAGGTTGGGTTCTTTAATTTTTGAAAAACATTACTGTATTCAAAAATGCCCGGTTAGGGCAATACTTCTTAAACTTCTCTATATTATATAACAATGAAATTCGGCACACTTTTCAGCACCTCGACGCCTATCTACTGCGCAAGTTTGAAGGAGACCTGCCTATTATTTGCGCAGAAAAAATTCTTGAATATACCATCTTTTGAAATGTGTCATTTTTCAGGGTTTTTTTCTAGAAAGCTACAGCTTCTTCAAAACGACACAAACAAGCCTCTTGTATTCTTTCTCCCCCCCTACTTTTAGCACGCAAAATATATACATCATGACTGTCATATATCGATTCTTACATCATTGCAAATTTACAAAATTGAGCTCTGCGTGAAAACGCTGCCTCTGCCACGACATCGTTCACAGTTTTTTTCCTGAAATATTAGCATTTACCACAAAACAAAATTTACAGTTGGTCTACTGAGTAATGTGCGCACACTATATAAAATAATCAAAAATGTTAGAATTTTGAAATATTTGTGCAGTTTTATCAAGCGTGGAATCACCGTACTGCTCTCTCGCAATCAGAAATTCCTTTGGTACGCCTTCATGCGAAAGATCCCTTCATGTGTAGCAACCTAAGGACTAAGAACGTATATTCGTGTTCTTTTCCGATTGCCTCACCACCTGGCTTATTTATCGGGGAACGGGCGACAAACCACATTTTGAAATTTATTACGGCCAACCGGTCTCCTTTCTCGCGTTGATGAAAGCAGCTGGCCAGGCATTTGCGAGGGTTTTGTTGTCCGCGTCAGCCTAAGAGCGCTTCATGCTAAGAAGGCCGACCCTTGGCTACTAGCCTACGGTTTGTACATGCAGGATAAGCGGATTACCCCCCCCCCCCCACCCCTTTTCTGCTCTGGATACAAGCCATGCCCAGCCTGATGACCGGCTTTCTTGAATGCATGGCTTAGTAAAGGAGCCTGACCCATGAAATATCTTCCTTCTGTGCTTGTTAAAGCTCTTGTAAGAGATTTTTCTGGTTCATAGGGATTTGACGTCCCAAGCGACCCAGGCTATGATGGCCGCCGTAGTAAAGGGCTCCGTAAATTCGACCATCTGGGGTTCTTTAACGTGCACTGACATCGCACAGTACACAGGCCTCTAGAATTTAGCCTCCATCGAAATAGAACCGCCGGCGCCGGGAGCGAGTCCACGTCTTTCGGGTCAGCAGCCGAGCGCCATAACCACTAAGCCACCACGGTGTCCTCCTCTTGTAAGAGAAGAATGCATGAATGGCTAGATGTGGTTGACTATCTGACATATGCCATGATCATCCTGGCAAGACTCATCACGATTAAGCTCAAAGTTCATACTTTCAAGCATAACAGCTGCCACTGTGTCTGAATTTACCGTCCTTTGTGCGCTGTTGTTTACCGGGTGAAACAATCCCTCAAAAAAGGAGCACACTATGTGATTATCAGGTTTGCCAACAGGCCTAAGCCGTGGGCGCCATGATGAATTGCTCGGAGAAGCTAGAATGCTTTTTCACCATGCCTCTAAAAACAATACCTCCGCGTTACCTTCTAGTGCTCCTCAGGTAACAGCTGCAGTGTCGTTAATTATCTTGCTGACGCAAATACTCCATCGGCAGTGGTATAATGCAGTATGTCTGCTGCATTTTGCGGTCTCAGGCAGCTTCATGTGCTTCCCTGCGGCACATTGACTCTAAGTAGTGCGCCGGAAAACCTCGGTCTCCACCTGTGCAGGCTCAACTGTACGCATCGGCTAGCGTTCTTGCCATGCCAACCCGCTGGCAACCAAAGATATGTCACCTGTTTTTGTAGATTGGCTTTTCTATATTTATTTTTTTTAATTTCACTAAGAGCAATTACGTACAAATGTTTTTAATTTGAAAATGGCCATCGATACGATCGAACTTAAACATTCCTAATTGACGATTCGTCGCCACTAGAGGAACAATGTAACCACTACTACAAAAGAGTATTAACATGAAGCCAGCGCAGCTGAATACAAGACTTCTCAAAACATTTGTTTTGAAAATGCTATTTGAAAGCTTAAGAAACAAATATAACGTTAAAACAAGTTTCTACCTTCATGAAAAATACTTTTAGACCGCCACACAACGCGAAAAACTGTGGCACAACTACCAAGAGTGCTCGGGGCACTTCTGATAGAAGAAAATATTCCTTTTATACCTGGGTTTTCAGGAGAACCTGAGATAAAGGCTTTACTAAAGCGAACGCTATGATGATATATTTCGGTGATACTTGGTAAAGTTGTTACCAACAAAAGTGGATAATATGATATCACTGGACATGAAAAATTTTAGCATTTACTTTGCTATTTTGCAGTGCTATTATAGTGCAGAATGAAGAAACCAAAGCCACGCCAAAGGTAAAAATGCGTGAAAGGAGTGATGACTGCTAAACAATTTTAACAACCAGAAAAGGTCAACCAGCAAGCATATGAATGATATCCGATGACCAGCAAGAAACGTGGAAAAAGTGGAAAAAATAGAAAAGTGAAAAAGAGACTCGGACCAAAGTTTGCGTCAAAGGCACAAAATGCGGACAGGAATCCGCGCCAACAACAGCGCATCGTCAGAAAGAATCGAAGAGAGTGCACGAAAAAACGATAAACCTAGAAAAATTCTTCTAGCAAAGTGAACTCATCGTCGATAAGCGTAATGAATTGCTTGCTGGCGAATCTGCGGCCTTCTTTCTGGATATAATCGACTTCCACCACCTCTCTCTCTCGAATCTGTCCGTTCCACTCCTAAAAAAGATAGTTTTGTCCAATTCAGGACGGCAAGTCCGGCAAGATTTGCAGTGATCCACTAGGAAGCTTCGTTCATTATTTGGCAGATTTCGGCTGTGCTCGCTGGCACGCTCATTGAAACACCGAACTGTTTGGCCAATGTATATGAGCCCTCAGCTTAAGAGAATCTGGTAAACAACCTGATTTCAGCAATGTGTGAAATTGTTTTGATGTTTGACAGTACAAGCCGGTTGTTTTTCTCGGTTATTCACGGCGCAAGGCCTGGACAATTTGCATGGGGCTGAGAATGCGACCTGAACGTTATGTCTGCGTGTTACTTTCCTAAGGTTGTGCGAAACCTTATGGATGTATGGTATTACCTCCACACGGTTGCGCAGAACCGGATCTCTGCTTTAAGGACCTTGCTTCAACTTCTGCAGAGTTGCTTCACACGAAAGAAACCATACAAGAGGGGTATCCTGCTTCTTTTAACCGCTGGACTTTTTTTTTATTCGAGAAGTGTGCCATGGGGCATAAGTTGAAAAAAGGAAGGGGGGAAGGGATGCACGGGATTGAAAGTTAAAAAAAGGAGTGAAGAACCGTTGCGCTGAGGTAGTCGCAGAGGTTGCTAATGAAACGGTTGTCCACAGTCCACTTCACGTAGTCGCTTTCGCGGTTCCACCGCAGGCCCACCTCACTGAGCAGCCGTTTTCTGATAGCAGCCGTCGCTGGGCACGTCCACAACAAGTGCCGCACATCACATATGTACGGTGCAGCGCTACAGTGAGGGCACCTGTCAGGTGTTGGCAGATCTTTGGAACGCCACCGATGACGGACAGATGGTGTCAGAGCCGCCCCTGCCCGAATCCGGCGCACGGATACCTCCTCCTGCCGAGTAAGACTACGGGGGAGAGGGTGCGAACACGGAGGAATTAGAGCGCGTGTTCGCTGGCGCAGAACTTCGGAATCGGAAACATGGGACAGGAACGGATCTGGGGGAAGAGGGTAAGGTGGCGGATCATCTGATATATGAAGATGAGTCATAGCACCCGCTTGAATAATATGTGGATCCTGGGCATGGCCGAGAATCCAGTGTATGCGCACAGGACATGGATACTTTGCGCAGAGCACATGAATTGATTGTGAAATCTGGAATGCCCGTCGAACAGCCTTAAGTTGTTTAAGGGCGATGCGGGACTCGGTGTAAATATGAACTGTATTGAATGTTGGAACGAGTGGAAGGGAAGAAATGGAATTATAAATGGCTTGAAGTTTCAATGCCAGGGGACTGCACGTATCCGCAGTACACGTCGCGCGAGAGTTGAGATGCGGATGAGATGGGCTATACACAGCAGTAACTCCCCTCTGTGCAGAATGTGATGCGTCCGTGTATAATATGTACCCTTCAGGCAGATACGCTGCTGATACCGACGGGGAAACAGTGGGGCGATTGTCAGTGAGCTGGCAATGGGACCATGGTGGAAGTGTCTTTAAACGATGAAGTTGGAGAGACTGTTTTCGAGCTCTATTTGCCACCCGTTGGTCGATGAGTTCACTGAGTGTATTATGTTGGGCGAACTCCTTTAGCACAGGTATGGGTGTTAAACGAGGCGGATATGTTATGACGCGCATAGCCTCACGATTGATAGCTTCAAGAGAGTCCCACTGTCTGCGGTTGAGACGTTGAAATCGTGCCTGATATACTATCCGTGGCTGAAGGATAGAGCGTACAAGCTGGCGGGCCGTATGAGCACGTGCTCCACCAGAGCGCATAGCTATGCGACGAATCAGACCTAGAGTAGCGTGAGACGATTTACGGGTGGCTGTCAGCCACGGGGTGCCAGTCCCAGATGTATGGAGGAGAAGACCAAGAATACGAACAGTTTCCACCTGAGGAATCAAAGAATTATGTACCGCAAAATTTAAAGGGGGAGCTTTCCTTAAGCCGGCTTTATTTCCAATTCGAATGAAACATGATTTAGTAGGAGAGAGTGTTAAACCCAGAGGTGGGAGGCGAGATGTCAATACATCCAGCGCGTGCTGAAGGACAGATTGATGAATAGACGCATCTGGATGACAACACCAAAAGGTTATATCATCGGCATACGCAAGCACGCGGATAGAAGGGATGGACTCTAGGGCTCGAACAAGTGGAATTAAAGCCACATTAATAATGTGGGGGCGAGACCGGAGCCCTGCGGCACTCCTCTATTGGAAGTGAAGTTACCAAAGGGCTTTCCGTGGACACGCACGCTGAAGGTTCGATTTGCTAAAAAGGCGTGAATGGAGAGGAGGAACCGCTGAGGGAGACCTAGAGTTTGAAGGGAGGCAAGATTGGTAGAGTGAAGGATTCTATCATATGCTCTTGTTATGTCTGTAGCGATTACGGTTCGTACAAGGTGACGGCGGAGAGTGGTCAAGCACGTCAGCAGCCAAAGTAGCAAAGCCGTCCTGCGTTTCAATTTGTGGGCGGAAACAAATTTGATAATCTAAGTAACAATCATGGGATTCCAGCCACCACGACAAGGGTGCAGCTAGAATGTTTTCATAAAGCTTGCAGATGGTAGGCGTAAGGGAAGTTGGACGAAGGGCCGAGAGAGATACTGGAGGCTGACCTGACTTGGGTATTGGAAGCACAATAGAATGCTTCCAGTCTCCCGGCATGACGCCAGAAAGCCACACTTGACGAGGCCATATGGGGGCTTGATTTGTTCAAACCTGACGATTTGTTCGAAGCTGCTTGAAGGGAGTTAGAAACAATCGCCCGCTTCACGAGCTTTGAATGAGCACTGTCAAAAGGAAGCAAACCTTTCTTTGAACGCGGATTATACATCCAAAACAAGCCATCTTTAAGAAACCGTACCCAAAGATCCAGAAACTGGAATTCACCATTTGTCGGGACCTCTTTGGTGAAACTGAGACCTTGGCCATGGTTTGAGAGTCTGAGAACACGGACAATCCTTGAGACCACACCGTCTATCTCCATGCTCAGAAACATCTTTCAGAATAACCAAGATGTTTCTGATCATGAGATAGACGCTGTGGTTTCAAAGACTATGTCCGTGTTCTCAAACCATGGTCTCTGGTTGTTAAGGGATTTTGCACTCATCACACCTTTCACCCTTTTTTACCTTTCACGAGGCTTTAGTCTTAACCCTTCATTTTGCACTTTTTTCCACGTTTCTTGTTGGTCATCTGGCATCATTCCTCATGCCGTTGTATAGTTTTCGGTTGTTAAGGGTTTGCGTGGTCATGACCGTTTGATTTTCATGCTTGTGTACAGCTGTTTGTTATATTTTTCTTCACGTCGTTTGGGTTTTTCTCCCGGATGGCCATGATAAAACGTGTTACGTGGTTACTTAGCGTGCTTCATGCATTAGATCTTTTTCAGTAATCTGTTGTACGGCGTGTGTTGGCTTCGTGACTTAGCGAATGCCTGATTGTACGGTTCTTACGGCTTGTTGGTTTACAAAAAGGCAAGTTTTACGCAATATAAAATTCAGTTGTAAGTTGGCACTGGTCCTGCCGTGTTTGTTCCTCTTTTGTCCCCGTATTTCGCGCCGTTTTCTTTGTAGATCTTACGCACAAGTGCAGAGAAAAACATTGTAAATCCGACCACCTATGCACATCACTGCGTAAAGCTTTAGAGGTTGCTTCAGTATTGCAGTTCATTTTCGTCTTCAGGTTCGCTTTTACTAGATACTATCCCCCTGGCGGTAGAAAATAACAGAAAACCGATCGTAAGACACCAAAACCGTAACACAATTGAACGTAGCGATCTGATAGCTGGAACAAGTGAACAAAAATTCAAGTAGAAATTTGCATGTTTAGGGGTTCAAAACTATAGTTCTCTTGACTTAAAACTAGCTTTAATAGTACTGTTGCAACTACAGCGACCTGTCGAAGCCACCTGTTGGACAAATCATTTTACTGGGAAAATATAATATGATAGATCTGGTATAAAATGGTACACTCGCAATCGCAAACTAGCAGGCATAAATCAATGCGCAAACGAAAATATTAAAATTCTAATCATGAAGAAGTATAAAATTTCGTATCCTTGAGGCAATATATTATAAGTACTACTGCATTACGCAGGAGTAACAGTAGCCGCCGCGGTGGCTCAGTGGTTAATGTCCTCAGTACTTAATCGAAAAACGCGGTTTCGATCCCGACCAGAGCGTTGGCGTTTCGATGGAGGCGAAATGATAAAGGCTCGTGTGCTGTCGCCATCAATGCACGTAAAAAAACTCGATGTCGTAAAACTAAGGCATTCGTCATGGCTTAGCCATTTTTGGACATTGAACTACTTAAATCAAACAACCAACCAGGATTGAAAGTGTTACCAAAAAACAGTACGCAAAGACAAAGTGAATGAATCTTCTACACATGAAGACAGGCTTTGCGCACTGATTGATAACTGCTTGGCAACGTACTACTGCGCAATGTGATAGAGGCCACACTAGAGTGCCCTCGTTTTCTCTCAACACAAAGGTATCCTCTAAGTGCACTGAATTTTATTATAAGGGAAAGAGTAAATACATGAAGACAGAAACTTGTGTTCAAGACTCTCCACACACAAAGCAGTTCTGCAACAGGGCCCCATGTTGTCGCCGGGAGAATGCAAATGGCGTACCAGTTACTGGCTACAAGCAGCAACATTACATTAGTCTCTGCCAGATGGAATGTGAACTAATGTAGCAATAGGTAAGCACAGAGCTCTCAAGCAAAAAATTAATCAAAATAATCTTTCGTAAATTGATTGTAACACTAAATACAAGTCATTGCACCGTGATCAACGTCTTAACTTTCATATCAGACACAAAGCACACAAATGGCATCTAGAAAGCGCCTGCAATTAAACAGCTGTTTTCCTTCTTCGCGGAGCTAAGACTGTTGTAGCTGTCGAATCAGCGTCTCCGACTGCGAGCTGAGACTCACTGTTCGTCTTTTTCAACTTATGCTGCTTCACCTCTCTGCGCAAGATGGCGACACAGTTCTGTTGGTGCCCACTGGTGAACCCAAAGCAAATTTTTTTATGTTGCAATAAAAAATATAAACGAATAAAATTAAGGTAGTCGCTTGACTACTAGGCGCAAACATTATTCACGCCCTGCTGTTCGCACTTGTTTAAATTTGCACTCCAAAATCACCTTATTTTGTTAATCTCCTACAAACGTTTGCACAAGCACCCACTATTCCACCGACCACCTGATTCGTGCGCTGCAAATCACTGCAGAAAAACGTTATTTGACCTTTTTGTTTTCTTTGAATTATTTCCTTCCATTTCCAAATAAATGCTTCGGGACACATCGGCAAAGGAAAATAACATGACGATGAAAAAAACAATTTTTTTCATGAGGAAGAGGAAACAACTGAACGTCATTCACCTGTTTTGTCCGCAACTAGTAACGTGCAGATACTTTCCATAAATCTGGTTCTGAGTACTTTTTAAGGGCATTCTGAAATTATCTTTAATTATCTAGCAATGCAGCCAGTTTTCAGTACGTAAACGGATAATATGTTGCTCTAGTAATAGGTATATCTATCTATTTTTGTGCAAATTCCGCGTCGATATAACCAAATATTTAAAACATTTCAGAGGTAGGTACCAAGCCGCAGTTTCACTGGTGGAGCAGAAACTGCCACTGTTTGTAAAAATGTGCATTACAGTTCAGGAGAGCAAGCTGCCGGGCTAAATAGGCAGTTCTAAATTCTTTGGGACTTTTTTTCTACCGAAATTTATTGTTCACGGTGTGCTTCTCTACACCAGTAAGGTTTTTATTTTTATCGTGATCAAACTCAAGGCAGTCAAATACAGAGAAACAAGCGACGAAGCTGTTTTCTGTCGCACCTCTGATAACGCTTCTTAGCCACATTGGGCGCCATCTCCGTCGAGCGGAGACAGCAGTGCAAAGAATAGCTTCTATGACCGATGGTTGGTCCTAGTCTCCTTTCTTTTCAATAATCCGGCAGAGGAGGAAAGATCGTGTTACGATCTGCTTCCAGAAGTTATTCCAGTGACCTCATTCGATGCAGACTAAATTATACTCCCGAAACAAACACAACAAAAAGGCACCGATCAACCTAATGCGGGCAGACTTACACCCTCTCACACTTTGTTCAAGCTCAATGACGCCCAGAGGACGTGTAGTTGCTACACACCGTGGGCTCGAGCTGTACAAGCTACCGTTTTTCTCCACTTTCACAACCTCTCGCTCAGATATGCGCAGAGTGCCTCATCCCCCTCCCCTCCTATTAACCTCGCTCATTTTTTGAAACAAAGTGCCTCTGCCAACGCCACAAAAAAAATGTGCTACTTAGCTTCGGCAACAAAAAAGCAAGCACGTCTTAACTGGGAAAGGGAAATCCGTGGGATCAGCATGCGACGCAGGCAAAAGAAGCACCAAAGCGCATTCCTACAACACCCCACATTGCATTAGGCGCGCTCTATGGCGCATGCGAGACACCACGCGCCAACCATGTTAGAGGAAATTGTAATTAGAACTGATACGTCCTCTTTTGCATTCCTTCCCTCACCATTTTATTCTCTGTCTTACTCTCTCTTTCTCTCAACTCGCGTCGAGTATATAAGCATCGCCGAGACACTCAGACATCAGCAGCCTCAGGTTTGCCAACGGTACAAGTACTGCAACCATGGTAAGCCAAACTGCTTCTCTCTGTGAAACTTAGAACAAAAACTGTCGCTCAGGAAACTTAATGTAGAAACTTGGTCGGACTTCGCACTTAAGATAGAAATAGCCTTAAATTAGTTGTACCGCGCACTTGAGATCTACAGTCGTCTTTAAGGTAATTTGTAGGCAAAAAGTACAAAAAAGAGTTCGTTTCCACTTTACGCGTTTTTATGCTTTGATAAGTACTTCCCTGGTCATTACCTAGTATCATGACAAGAGACTCACTCTTTTTGCATAGGCTAAATACAAACCAATCTGGTAGGACATTTCTAACGCAGCTCTTCATTACCGAAGCGTTACAAAATTCGCATGCCCTTATAGCTGTGCGTCTAGCACTTTGCACAGATCTTTTTATTTGCATCAATAACTACGATTAAAAATTTCATAGAACCTAAGCATTCATCGCACAAAACCCCGGTCTTGAAGCTAGCTTCCACAAAGCAGAAAGCCAAAATCTTCTTTAAATCTATCAACGAAACACCGAAACTTTCTTCCTGTGCAGAAGACAAAGCCATCTAAAACATGAATCTTTCAATTTTTCGAAATAAAACTCTCGAATGCATTAATAATACCTGGCACCCTACTGAAATTTTCGCTTGGTTCATTTCAGTTCCGCGTCTGCGTCGTCTTGGCTCTGGCCACCAGCGGCTTCGCTGGATACCTTCATGGTAACCTCAATGGTGCCTACACCCTCGGAAACGGCGTTGGCCTCGCTAGCTACGGTCTCAGCCACGGAATCGGCTACTCCGGCCTCACCGGCTTCGGAGTGGGCCATGGTCTCGCCTATGGCCAAGGCGCCAGCTACGCTGTCGCTGCCCCAGCCGTCGCTCGTACCGTTTCCACCACCTACCAGGCTGCTCCAGCCGTGACCGCTGTTCACGCTGCCCCGGCTGTCGCCTCCTATGCCACTGCTCCAGTCGCCACTGTTGCTGCTGCCCCAGCTGTGTCCCGCGTCACCACCTTCCAGTCTGCCCCAGCTGTCGCCACCGTGGCCCATGCTGCCCCAGCTGTGACTAACGTCTACCAGTCTGCCCCTCTTGTTGCCGCCGCCCCAGCTGTTGCCACCTACCAGGCTGCCCCAGCTGTCTCCCGCGTTACCACCTACCAGGCTGCCCCAGCTGTCACCTCCTTCGCTGCTCCGGCTGTGACTAGGGTCTTCCAGTCTGCTCCAGTCGTTGCTGCTGCCCCAGCTGTTTCCCGCGTTACCACCTACCAGGCTGCTCCAGCTGTCACCTCCTTCGCTGCTCCAGCTGTCACTAAGGTCTTCCAGTCTGCCCCAGTCGTTGCTGCTGCCCCAGCTGTTTCCCGCGTTACCACCTACCAGGCTGCCCCAGCTGTCACCTCCTTCGCTGCTCCAGCTGTGACTAAGGTCTTCCAGTCTGCTCCAGTCGTTGCTGCTGCCCCAGCTGTTTCCCGCGTTACCACCTACCAGGCTGCTCCAGCTGTCACCTCCTTCGCTGCTCCAGCTGTCACTAAGGTCTTCCAGTCTGCTCCAGTCGTTGCTGCTGCTCCAGCCGTCGCCACCTACGCTGCTCCAGCCGTGACCCGCGTCGCCACCTTCCAGTCCGCCCCAGTTGTGGCCGCTGCCCCAGCCGTCGCCACCGTTGCCCACGCCGCTCCAGCTGTCGCCACTGTTGCCCACGCTGCCCCAGCTGTCGCTACCACCACCTACCACCACGCCCCAGCTGTTGCCACTGTTGCCCACGCTGCCCCAGCTCTCGCTGCTTACCAGGCTGCCCCAGTCTACGGCTATGGCGTTGGAACCCTCGGATATGGTGCCGGCCACTACGGTCTCGGCCATGGCATTGGTGTCTACGGCCTGAACTACGGCTACGGTCTTGGCACTCCCTTCGACTACACCACCCTCCTCCGCAGGAAGAAGTGTAAGTGCATTGTTTCGAATCTTTGGCTTACAAAAGAAAATGCTTTTTCGAAACTTATTGTAACAATGTTTCCTTTTTCTTTTTCAGAAATTTTTCTCCCTCGGAGAAACTATGGGTACTTCAAGAAATGAAGTCAACATCGACGTCTGACCGTCTGCCTAATGTCCTTCAAACCTATGAAATAAACTGTTCATATGTACAAAGCAAAAGTATTTCAACGCCCTATTTTATTTACACATAGATATGAAAAAGAAGAGGTATAAATATGGGCATGTTTGAAGCACCTGTCTTAAAGACAGGCTGTGCTTTGACCAGAATTGACCTTTCCTTTGTTCGCATATTAACAAGCGCCATCGGCATTCGTAAAACAATGTGAAAGGCATACTTCAACTTTTATGCAGTAACTATGGCGGTAGAAGGTATTCCGTGCATTTTTTATGTTAACACATCATGACTATGAATGTTTAAACCACTCAAAAAAAGCATCAAGCCCACAGCACTTTTCAACTTCACTGAGAAACAAGGAACTCCATCGTAGTTCTCATATTATACTAGATATTCATATAAACATTGTGTGAATACTTATGCGTAACTCGAAGCTCTTTGGGCGCTTTACATTTATTATAACATTTGTTAAACTGTTTATTAGCATATCTTATGAAGTTAAACTTAAAAGTGAAATGTTATTGGTCTCCTTCCTGTTCTTTCTTCTGCCAACTTCAAAAAACAAATAGCATGAAAAACATCAAGTGAAGCGAGAGTTTGAGGAGCATCTGATAAATAAACCGGGCAAGTCTTTCTAGATGCAAGGCGAGGATTATGTTAAGGTATATTTTCTCGAAGATATCCATAGCCCAACGTCCAAAGCACCACTTTCATAATCTGAGCGAAAAGAGCATCTAATAAATAAATCGAGTAAGCCTTTTCATATGCTAGGCGTTGATTATCTCAAGGTATATTTTCTGAAAGATAGCCATAACCAAATATCCAGAGCAACGTTTTCATAATATTAGCGAAAAGATGATTTATTGTACCCTGCGAGATATCTATCAATTGCAGCAAACTCCACTTAAGAACAAGGTTCAGAAGATGGAACATTACGGCTGTTGTGGTTTTACTTCTGTGTTTGGCTGCAGCACTCGTTCCCGCTTCATAATCAGCTACTGGCCTGATTTTGACTGTCATAAATTCTTCCTGGCGTGGTGCCGTGATGTGAACTTGGGAAATGTGTTTTGGTTTTCTTTTGGGGCAATAGCTTTGATGAGCCGTCTTCGGGAATAAACGGTCTCGGGGTAGTCTAGCGCCTTCACTTCATGCTCTAACGTTCTCCGAGTGCTGAGAGACAATGTTCTTCTTCTTTATTCAATACTGCAAACCTTGTACATGTCCAAGCAGGTGGGTTAAATGGCAACGAAACAATAATAACAAAGCTAATAAACATCAAAGTGTGGCGAAAGGCCATAAAGAATTATTCCAGTCCGTTACAGTGCGAGGAAAAAATGAAAACTTTAAATCGGTTCGCGCAAAATAGGGCGTCAGAGAATTAGGACGATAATGGCGCGTATGCCCCGACGTTGAAAGCGACAGATATGGAGGAGGGCTAATAGATAGGTCTCGATTCCAAAGCAAGAAAAGACATTCCAAATGTAAATTTTTTCTTCGTTCTTCAAGACATTGAATACCGTTAACCTGCATTATTTCAGAGGGTGAGTCATACGGGGAACATTTAGAGTAAATAAACCTTACAGCTTTTCTCTGTATTTTTTCTAGGCGGGTGAAACTGTGTTTAGTAAACGGGTCCCAGACAACGCATGCATATTAAAGATTTTGTCTAATTAGTGAATTGTAAGCAAGTAATGTCTCACTAGGGGGAGAATTTCTATCCTTATGTCTTAAAAAGTTTAGTTTACGGAAAGCCGAAGAGCAGATGTTATCTATATGTATATTCCATGATAAAGTATTAGTGAGTGCGACACCCAAATACTTATATTTAGTCTCTTCCAGCAAAGGTGACGAACCTAGCCTCTAGTTAAAAGAAAACGGAGCTTTTTTGCGAGAGAGACGAAGAAAGACAGTCTTATCAGTGTTAAGTTTCATGTCCCACGTTTCGCACCATTCAAAAATCTTAGCAAGAGAAGAGTTGAGATGGATTTGGTCGTTAATTGAAATTATTTCTTGAAAAAGCACACAATCATTCGCAGACAGCCTGATTTGGACATTCGGATCAAGTTGAGTAGTAATGTCATTTGTATATAAGAAAAACAACAATGGCCCCGGCACACTTCCTTGGGCGACGCCAGAGCCGACCGGAAGGCAACCTGATTTTCGCTCATTAACTTCTACAAATTGGTAGCGATTGTTTAAATAGTTTGATATCCATATGATTAACATTTCCGGGAGGCCAATGCGTCTGAGTTTTAATATTAGTTTGTCATGAGGAACTCTATCGAAAGCTTTGCTGAAGTCAAGAAATATTGCATCAATCTGACCGTTCTTATTAAGACATGAAGCGAGTGAAAGTATTACTGTCACTAGTTGTGTACTTGTTGAGTATCCTTTCCTAAACTCATGCTGGAAATTAGAGGACTAGCTGCGCATCTAAAAATTCATTAATATCGTTGGCAATAATATGTTCGATTAGTTTGCAACATGATGATGTAAGCGATATTGGACGGTAATTTTGTAATAATGCGCTAACCTTTCTTGTGTATTGGCACAACCCTGGGTATCTTCCAGTCGCTCGGTAATTGTCCATGAAGTAATGAAATACGAAATATAATAACTAGAAACTTTGCAATAGATTCAGCATATCGCTTCAGAAACACGTTAGGAAGGTTGTCGTGACCACATGAGGGTTTAGTTTTTAAATTTAGAAACATAGAAACAACGCCAGGGTATAAAATAAAATTTACATCACAGGGGTGAAACACTGCATCGCTAGATGGACAAGCACCGGAGTTTGAGAACACACTGTGAACGTAGTCATTGAAGTGGTGCGCAATATCACCGTGATCGGTAACTACAGAACCATCAAGCAAAATTTGCGGCACCGGTTTCTTTTTTTCGCTTATATAATTCCAAAACTTTTTTGGTTCCTATACAAAAAAAATCTGGCAGCACTGTATTAAAGTAATGTTCTTTCAAAGAGTGTACTGCGCGTGAAAGGCCTTCTTTTAAATCTTTTAAATGACCTAAATGCAAGCGCCGTTTCCTTGAGCTTTTAATCTTTCGTTTTAAGTGGACTATTTCACGGGTCATCCACGGCGTTTGTCTACTAACAAGTTTACGTTTGCTCGGAACAAACTTATGTATACAGCAGGGGCACACATGTTTAAAACGGCGCCAAAGTATGTTCAAATCAGTACTATTAAAATCGATAAGGCATATTTCCAAATGTTCTATAATGGATGCATCATCTGCACGTGAGTAGTGTTTGAAAGAACAACGATTAAAGTGTTATTAGATTGAGTACAAGCGACAAGGAGTAAGCAAACACTGACAAGCAGGTGGTGAAAGATGCCTTCCACCACTTCAACAGTGCATTCAGGTAATCCTCTAGTCAAAAATATCAAATCCAGTACAGATTTGCAAGTTTCTTGCACACGTGTCGGTTCCTGAACTACTTGACTTTGGTCATGTGTTAAAATCTTGTTAAGTACACTGTTTAAATTATTGCTGTTTTGAGGAAGGGATTCAAAACGCTCACAATCAACGCCCGCCAGGTTTAGGTCAACAATAAGTAGCAGTTTGTTTCCTTGGAACCGACACATGTGCCCTTCCAGTTTGAAGAAATAATCAGCTGAGGCATCAGGAGGTCTGTAAATGGCAAGCAGAATGAAGCTATTGCATCAGCATGAGATTTTTATGCACAAACATTCAAGGCCGGGAATTTCTTCCAAGAGAAAAGCCTGTATAGGGTCCTTAATTAGAACTGCAACGCCACCTCCCCTGAAAGGCCGATCCCTACGAAAAACTTGGTAACAATTAGGGAAGACATCGTTGTCGGCTATTTCAGTCCGCAGCCACGTCTCGGTTATGACGGCAATGTGTGGGTCATGTTCTAGTAAACAAACCTCTAGGGGTTCCGTTTTGTTTATTACACTACGACCTTTTAGGTTGATTATACGCTAGTGCTTCTCACATTCTTTGGGAAGGCGTCAAGTCTCGGGCTGCTGAGAGCGTTGATAGTTTTTCTTGACGCGCATGTTTTTTGTCTCATCCCAAAATAACAAATCTTTTTCGACCTGAAGTTTATCATGAAGTGGGTGTACTTTTTTAAACTGCACTTTCTCATCTATCGTGCTTTCCGACAGAAGCTTCCGTTTCTTTAGCGTTGCTTGTGAGTAATCGTTTTAAACAAACATGCCTGAATCTTTAAGCTTCCTGCAGTTTTCAAATATAGGTTCCTTTTCTTTAAAATCTTGCAGATAGATGATAACCAATAGATGTCGCCAATGTGGATCTAAACTTAAATTTTTTTCTTCAGAACCGTAAAAGCTTGTTTCGACCAGGTAGTGCGTGTTCCCTTGTATGCACAGATTCAATATTCGGCCCGGAGGGAGCTCGAGCGAGGTTCACTTTGTTGTCTCGAAGGGGGGGGGGGCTCCAACCACTCATCTGTTTCGTTCTCTCTAGACGCAGAAATGAACAAAGATCAGGGAAAATATTCTAAGTAAGCCATTTGACTCTCGAGGGCACGAATGACAATTTTACTCTAGAATGGGTATTCAGGAAAGTCAGAGCCTACTGAATATAGGTTCCCAACTAGTTTTTTTTATATTTCAGTGCCTCCTAAACGTATACTCGCAGAGTCTTTTTATGCACACATTTTTTATCTTGAATTGGATGGCACGATTTTGTCACCGCTGCTTGTGTCTTGCATAGAATCACATATACGAATATAAGAGCACGTAATAATAATAATAATAATAATAATAATAATAATAATAATAATAATAATAATAATAATAATAATAATAATAATAATAATAATAATAATAACGCAGAGTGCTCGCACGCGCCAGCGTGTGCTCGAGCGAGCGTGCGCGTGCGTGTGCGTGTGTGTGTGTGTTTGGGTCGGGGGGGGGGGGGGAAGGCGTCCTAGCGCATGTGACTTATCAACATTTACAATGTTTCAGGAAGGGGAGTTTTTAGGTATAACAGGAGTTCCTGGAATCCGTTGCTTAGTCACCTATCGATTGTATATATATTGGTCGGTGCCAGACAAGAGTGCCATTTTCGAGTCACTCTCCTCCAAGAAAATGCACCCCAGATTTTTTTTTTTTTTGCAACCCTCCTTGGCCACTTGGCTTTGAGCAGTTCAACTTCTCACTTCGCTGTAGAAGACTCGAGCAAATGATTAGCACTTCCGGATTTCGGATGATAGTAGCATATGCAGGCTTACGTCACCGCGTTTCGTTACCAGTTACCAGCCGAGAGGTGCTACGACGGAAAGGGGGAAGACATCTCTCGGCACCAGTCAGCTCATGCTGCCTTTTTTGAAACTTCTTGTTGCGAGAGCTACACTGGGCTACTAGTCGAGCATTTCACGGTACATGGGAGAGGCCAGTTGAGCGCATACGCCGTTACCATGGCAACCGAAGAAGAGCAAAGTGCGGCGTGCGGCGACGGCCCGCCCGCTCCACCGTCAAAGCCGAGCGTGACGTCACGCCGATGAGCAGTTGTGCGCATGCGCCGATGTCATGCTAACCAGAGAGTCCCCACAGCTGCGCCGCGTTTTTCGTCGCTGCCTCGCCGCAAGCCACGCTATCACCCGAACCCCGCGTCGCATGCGCAGGATTGCGTATAAAAGGCGGAGATGTAGTGGGCGTCTGTATCACAACGCGTCACATGCACGCAGAGAAGGAGAGTCCAGCCGCTGTTAAACGGCGCTATACACAAGATTAACTCTTTCGATGCTGCGGTTGTCGCCTGGCAGTTGGCCAGAACCAAATAAGAACGCTGGAGGCTGTGTGTACGTGAAAGAAGGTATCATCGCTGCCAGACATAGCTCCCTTCGATCGCGGTGAACAATGGTGAAGCGTGCTGTGTTCAGAATCTGGAAAGCGTCGTTAGCATCCAAGGCGTCTACGTGGCACCAGGAGCATCTGTCAAGACGATTTATATGGTTGCCAAGTGTATACCAGCCTACGGCACGGTTTCACAGTTGTGCTTGACTTTGGGTGATTTCAGCACGAAACAGGAGTCTCTTAGTGTATGAAAGAACTGTTTTACTTCCATTTAGCTTCCGACCCTCACGTCCAGACTACAGAATGGGGAATTACTATAGACCTTGTATACCACAGAGGCTCTACCAAAGCGAAATACTGTATCGACAAAATTGAGACCGCTGCATGCTACTTCGCAGATCATCGGGCAGTCTTCGTATATGTCAATCAAAATGTATAAAAGATGTGTATACACAATGTCTCACATTGCTAAACATACAGTGACCGCAACAAGCTCTGCCAGGAAAAGTACCTCTGGCTACATTTAACCTGGCATAGCCGAGTTAAGCTACTGCCAATTTTTTACACCTCAGCGGCATTCAATGATCTGAAATTTTGACTAGAATACGGCGGCCATGAAGAATTCTCCAAACACGCGACATATTAGGGCTGCCCCTATCTCCTCTTTATCACGCGAACATCCTCGCAAAATAGCATTTCCAAAGCAAGATATGTTCTTCAGCCGCAGCTTTCGATGTCAGTGTTTTAATCGTGTTGAAAGTGCGACAGCGCTTAAATTCTGCGCAACAACGCGAAATGGTCGCTCCTTGTGGCACACAGCTTGAAACCACGTGGTAGCCGTTCGAATAATCACGCCTCATTTAAGCCACTTTGAAAACAGTACATTTTCGTCTCTTTAAAATCCCATCCGGCGAGGTCCACCACGTAGGCCAAACTTCAGCAACGCCTCTTGTCTGAGCCCGTGGCTTACACTTAAGGGCTCTGTGGTATAGAACGCAGGTCGGCGTATACTTGAAACCTGTGAAGCTTCGTTGAATGATATTGGCTTCGCAGTTCCAAGTTTTGCTTGTCCCATGTTGACCATTCTGAGCTTCCTATTCAATCTGTATTATTACTACGTTTATTTTTACTCAACGCGTAAAACGTAATGGGCGATCCAAAGTTGTTTCTCAGCGCTTAAATTTGTAGCACAGATATATAAGGGGTGTGATCGTAGAAGCAGGTATTTAAAAGAGTAAGACTCATTAATAATTTCTGCACATTTCACATTTAATATAAACCACGCAAGCCTATCTAAAAACACAACAGTTATATTCTGTTTTCGCGTTATGTTTTCCAGTAGTATTTTGGGCCCTCACAACAGTAATTTTTCGCGCAACAACAGAATTTCCTGCAGTATTGTGCAGACACCTGTCGCAACGCCAGAGCTAGGTGCGCCGCGACCACAGGCAACATCGAAGCACTGGAGAAAAATCTGGGGTAATGACAGGACGACAAAAAATTTTGTCGCATTTTGAGGCAGGCTATGTCGGATTTTTCTACTGGGAATGCGGTATAGCGAATAAAACTCTCCAAGATGGACGAAAACAGATCTCCATGCATAAGTGCAGCGCCTACCAAAGGTGACCTCCTTAGACATGTTCGGTTTCGATCTATCGGCTGACAACAGAGGTATCACCTTTGTGATTACAGCTGACGCGTTCTTGACACTTCTGTCTCTTTTAGTAGACAAATGTATAAGTATGCCTGCCAGCAAATACTGCACTCATTTTCATCTAACTCACTTTTTTCCTACGTTCCTTCTCGCTTTCTCTCTTTATTTTACCGGGGCAGGTTTAAGGGCCCCGTTCAGCAGCAACCTCGACTTCATCTTCGCTGGCGTATCGAAAAAAGCAGGTGGCCCACTTGCTACCTGGGTCACGTCACCTCGTGACGTCGTTACAACCTACCCTCCGAATTTTCAGCAAACTGCCCGCCGAGGCAGGTAGCCATTAGCTTAATGATTGGCCGAGAGCGGTTGCTCAGGAGAGAGAGAGAGAGTCAAGCGCCATTGGAACTAACCCGCTGCTGCGGGTAGTATGTTGTCTAATCTTATATGCCGAGTCCAAGTTGTAACATTATTAAGTGAAATGGTAAATATTTCAGCTATATAATGAAAAAGAATGGAAAAATATGAGTATTCTCAACGTGCAGCGCCATTTTGTTTACATTGCTTCTATTCTTCTCCTGAACTGAGTGCGTGCTTGCGCGTGCGCGTACTGGACAAAATTATGCACAGAACATTCGTACACAGAGAGACTTCCTGGAATATACGTCACCCCGCTCCTGTGTATCACGCTCCGCAAGCCGACAAAATTTTCTCGCAAAGTCTTTCCCTGTTTATCAATATTTAAAAGCTTCGTTCTTTTTTTTTACTATTGTGAAGACTTGCCATGTGGCATAACCAGACGCTGACATTAAGCTAAAACAGGTCGTGGAGCCTATTAACTTCGATAAACCTTAGCACGCTCTAACTCTTAGCGTTGTCTGTTAGCGGCAAGGACATGTGTTCCTGGCATGCAGTTGTATGTGCCACTTCCAGTAATCGTCTTCATCATGAGTCCAGCGTTCCTATCCAAGATCTCTAAAGGTGGTGCAGATCCTCCTCAGCGGTCGGCGTGGAACACTTTGAACTTGTCCTGAGGACTGTACCTCTTTGAGAGCCAAATTTGCATTTCGCCGACGGGGTAAGGGGCCGCCCCAGCCTTTCGGATGCCTCCTCCAACCTCCTTATGACGGAGGAGTTAAGTACACGGGGAATCAAATAACTTCTACTCCTCTTCATATAGGATGACCAGATGGCATTCGTATATCGCGTTTGGTGTGTAAAGACGTCTGCGTTCCTCTGGTGAATATTCTGAATATTTTCTCGTGTCCAAAGTATCTTATTGTGTTTCATTGTTTTCATATTAAGAGCACATCTCCTGAGTGATGAGTATTGTCTCTGTAATTTCTTCAGTTGTTTAATACTTGCTAAGGAATCCATGTAGATGTGGGCTTGTCTTATAGACGGTGTGTCTCTTATAGTCAACATTGCTTCACGGATAGCGTAGAGCTCCATCACAAGCGGGTCTGGAAGCTCGGAGACGTATTCTCGATGTGTTATTAACTCAGAATGTATAGCGCTTCTAGTAGAAGTTCCTCCGCCCTTTTCCGTGACAGATGCGTCCGCATAAGCTATACACTTTCCTGTACTTATATCAACCACAGTTCAATTTGTGGGATTTGCTTTTCGATGGAGGCTCGTCGTCTTGTTTGTGGTTTCGTCGTGTGTGCCCACGGAGGGGCGTCTATCATTTTCGTTCACTGTGCTGTCACCTCACTGTATAACGCTGCAACGGGCGAAAGATACTTTCTCCTGATATCCTCCTTGAGAATCGGGGTGGCTGTAAGTTTTGTCAAGGCGCATCGCGTTCCTATTTATTGTTTCTAGTATCGCCCACTGTTGTCGAGTCGGTCGATGAAACTGAGCCTTGTATAATAGACTCGGTTGAAGTACTGAACGTACAGGACGTCTGGCCACCGCGGTCCGGGCCTCTGCACCCCTAGAAAAAATGTGCTTAATCAAGTGCAGCCCATTTTCGTCCCATGGAGCTATTGTGTTCCTTTGCCTGACTTATGCATGTCTAACCCAATGACTCTCAGTTCAGCCACACCTTGTACTATCTGGTTACTGGTTTTGAGCGTAAATCTTGTAGCTTGCAATTTCTTTCTTCCGTTAATGCTACGCACGTGAATGTAACTAGAGTTCTGTGGCGACAGTTCCAAGTGCGCTTCGTGGACGTACTCCTCTATTATGTTTAAGGACTCTTTTGAATGAATGTTCAGAGTCTCAAAATATTTATCAGTCGTCCATATCGTAGCATAATCTTCATAAATCATGAAATGTATGAGTGGTATTTCTCCTAATATCTAATCCAATGGGATGAGAGCTCCATTAAATAGCAAAGGCGGTAAGAGTGAGACTAAAAGCCTTGTTCTTCAGCGAAGTATTCCCGCGGTATCCGGGAAATGGCCATAACTACACACAACGCCGACAGTTAAGCTCATTTTTTAAATTACTTCGACAAGCGCACCTCCTCCCTTCGCTCGAGCTGAAGGAAAACATTATGTAAAATTCCGGCAGCGATCAGTATTTGGATGGTTAGTAAAGTAATCCTCATCTTGAACTTCTCACAATCATTATACCTCAATTGTTTTTACGTGCCCTAAACTGCAGCACCCATGTTTCAAGCAAGAAACCCTATTATGCCCTGATGGTAGCAGGTCTTTCACCAATCAACCCTGCTTCATACATTGCCTGGACGCAAGGACAGTACCATCGTTCTCTACTGGACTTCATGAAATCAGCCAACCTTTTTCCATTCATTTAATCCCTACTACATCATTCATCACACCATCACCCATCATTGATGCCCTGGGGGAATAAATTTCGCTTAAAAAAAGAACCCTATCAGGTGCCAACGCATACCACCTGTTCAATGATCATTGCGATTGCCTACTCTGCAGGCCAAAACAGCGGCCTACGCGAGCACGATCTCCTAGCATCGGCGCGCATCGTGGGATCTTTTTCACGCTGGGCACTTACTGGCACAGACAAGCGGAGTGGGTCTCTCGCCGGCGTCAAGGACGCGGCGCCGGCAGCCGGTTCCGGAGGAGTGTATACGTGCAGGAAGCTCTTTTTTATGCTCTTCGTTAAACTCCAACCATTTAGCTTATTGCAGATCAGCGCTGCCGTCAGTAACATAACGAAACGAATTTTTTGAGCAGATTAAATGTTAATGTCTCTTCTCTCATCGCACGGTACCTGCATATGGCGTCCAGCTGCAACAGCTACGGTACATGCCAGTCGCGAACCTTTTCGACGCGTGGGGAAAGCTTTTAAAAGCTCAGTTTCTCGTTGCTAGATGCCAGTTGTATATTTCACAGTCACTGCACGATTTTGGTGACAGCATTTAGAGGTCGAGGGTTTGAAACCGGATAATCATCATCATCCATTTCTTGTTCCTGCTCGCTGTCTGGGGAAAAACTCACGAGGACGTTGTTTCCGCAGCGGTTTAAATTCTGGAAGCGTATTTCAGTATTCCAAAACTTCTTTTTACAGATACAACTCCACACCTTCGAGAAAGACATCCGCCGTTTTAATCTTCATGATGAAGAAGGTTGTGTCCCATATATTCCAACCGCTAATATCCGAAAGCTCCTTTCGGTGGAAAAATATAGCTCTCTCTCCGACTGCTACATGGGCTTGCACTGACGTCTTAGCTTTATTAAATCCTTAGTAATTAATTAGAGCTTAGTTGAAGTTTGTACGATTTTCCCAGCTCCTCGCGTTGAAGGTTGTTCAACAACAATTTTAACTTGCCGCGGCGGTATTGTGGAAAGATCAATCTTTCTGTGAATTTTTATTTTTCGTCATTTATAGGTGCCGGAGCAATGTAAAGAATAGAAAAATATTCGATTTTTCTTTCTTTGTTATTAACCCACGGCGAAGCAAGTGTAATGGTCGAAATGGTACAATTTATGATTTACATTGCCCACTAATACAAAACATTGCGATAAGCAAGAACAGTAGTTCTCTAGCTCATAATTATACTGCATGAGATAATGCATCCTGGTAATGTTGGTGACGTTCAATGGCCGCGATGAGCATAATAAGGCAGTGCCAGACCCGCGATGTTGGTTCAGCAAAACTTTCTGAACAAGAATTATTGCCGATGGATACGTTCAAAGCTTCGAGAGAATATAAGGGGGAGCAGCAAATTTTTGTTAGGAATTCGTTGACTCCACCAGCGCCGGTTGCACCAGTTTCAGATGTGAGGGCGTACGCCGTGATATTTGCAGGTGTTACGCAATATAACCTAAACGACAGTAAGGAGAAATTAAGCTTACCCTATAAGGATAGGCTACTGCGTTCTAATGCCAAAGAGGCCACTCTCACCGGAAACGGAACTTTTATGAGCTAGAAAATACAAAAGAAACTAAATACAGGAGTAGCAATCACCGGCCGGTTTTACATGAAAACTGCTTGCGCTTTTATATGAAAACTCGTTGTCGTGCACTATCGCATCTCCCAGAGCCTGAGCCGTTTATGGACGTTGAACCCCATAAACCAACCAATCAACCAACCACGATTGAAAGTGTCGCTAGAGACTGCAGGAAAAGACAAGGTCAATAAATTTTGCACACAGCAACCAAAGTTTTGCACACTGAGTCCTCTTTGCCAACGCAGTACTGCGCGCTGTGATGCAGACCACTTTAGAGGTCCCTGGTTTTCTCTCAACCGCCTGGGTACCATTAAAGTACGCTGAAGTTTTTGGTACGGGTAAGAGTAAATACATGAAGGCAGAAACATTCGTTCTGGATCCTCTACACAAAAAATAGCCCTGCAACAGGGCCCCATGTTGTGGCCGGGAGGATGCAAATGGCGTGCCAGTTCCTGGATACAACCAGAAAACTTACATTTGTCGTTGCCTAATGGAATGTGAACTGACGTAGTAATCACGTAAGCAAACAGCTCTCAAGCAAACTAAATCAAACAAGTCGCTTAAAAAGCTATCATAACTTTAAACATAACATGTCATTACAACCTGATCAGGCTCATAAATTTCATATAAGGTACAAAGCTCAGGAATAAAATCCGAAAAGCACCTGCAATCGAACTTCTGTTTTCATTCTTCGCGGAGCTCAGAATGCGAGCCGAGATGCAGCCTTCTTCTTCACCTCATGATGCTTCACATCACTGCGCGAGATGGCAGCACAGTTCTGTTGGGGCCTTCTGGTGAAAACAACCCCAATTCGCTGAGGTTGCAATAACGAAGCATAAATGCGCAAAACTAATCCAGTCGGTGAATAAAAAGCGCAAATTTCTTCATGCCCAGTTGTTTACACTTGATTAAATTTATACGTCAAGACCATTTTCTAGTGTTAATTTCCTACAAAAGTTAGCGCTAACGTGCACTATTCCACTGACTGCCTCATTCGCGTTCCGCAAAATTTTTGCAAGAACTTTATCGGATATTTTTGTTTTCTTTGAATTTTTACCTCCCATTTCCTAATAAATACTTAGGGACTCAACGGCAAAGAAAAATACGATGACGATGGGAACAGCAAATATTTTTATCATAGAGCGAAGAAACAACTGAACGTCATTCACCTGTTTTGTCCGCAACTAGTAACGTGCAGATACCTTTCATAAACCTGGTTTTGACTGGTTTTTATGGGCATTCTGAAATGATCTTTAAAAAACACGTTAACTTTTCTAGCAATGCAGCCAGTATTCAGTAGGTAAAGGGATGATATGTTGCTCTTATAATAGGTATATCTAACTATTTTTGTGCAACTTCAGCATGGATTTAACAAAATATTTTATACATTTTAGAGGGAGGTACCCAGCCACAGTTGTATTGGTGCAGCAGAAACTACCACTGTTTGTACCAATTTGCATTATAGTTCAGGAGAGCAAGCTGCCGGGCTAGATAGGCAGTTCTAATTTCTTTGTAAGTTTTTTCTACCTAATTTCTAGTTCATAATGTACTCCTGTACAGCTGCAGGGTTTCTATTTTTAACGCAATCAAATTCAAGGCTGTCAAATACGGAGAAACAAGCGACGAAGCTGTTTTCACATAGGGCGCCATCTCAGTCTAACCAAGACAGACGTGCAAAATATAGCTGCTATGAGTGATGGCTGGTCTTAATCTCCTTTCTTGGCAGTAGTCCGGAAGAGAAAGAAAAATCATGTAAGATCCCCTTTCAGGAGTTATTCCAACGACCTCGTTCCATGCCCAATAAATTAAACTTCAAAAAAACACTACTAAAAAGGCACCAGTCAACCTAATGCGGGCAGACTTACACCCTCTCACACTTTACTCAAGCTGAATAACACTCAGAGGACGTGTAGTTGCCACACATAGTCGGTTTCAGCTGTACAAGCTACCTTTTTTCTCCACTTTCACAACCTCTCACTCAGATATGCGCAGAGTGCCGCAACCGCCTCCCCTCCTATTAACCTTGCTCATTTTTGAAACAAAGTGCCTCTACCAACTCAAAAAAAATGTGCTACTTAGCTTCGGCAACAAAAAAGCAACCACGTCTTACCTGGGAAAGGGAACTCCGTGCGATCAGCAAACGGCGCAGGGAAAAGAAGCACCAAACCGCATTCCTACAACACCCCACATTGCATTAGGCGCGCTCTATGGCGCATGCGAGACACCACGCGCCAACCATGTTAGAGGAAATTGTAATTAGAACTGATACGTCCTCTTTTGCATTCCTTCCCTCACCATTTTATTCTCTTTCTTGCTCTCTCTTTCTCTCGACTCGCGACGAGTATATAAGCATCGCCGAGACACTCAGACATAAGCAGCCTCAGGTTTGCCAACGGTACAAGTACTGCAACCATGGTAAGCCAAACTGTTCCTCTCTGTGAAACTTAGCTGTCGCTCAGGAAACTTAAAGTAGAAACCTGGTTGGACCTCGCACTTTAGATAAAAATAGCCTTAAATTAGTTGTGCCACACACTTGAAATCTACAGTAGTCTTTAAGGTCATTTGTAGGCAGAAAGTACAGAACAGAGTTCGTTTCCATTTTACGCATTTTTGTCCTTTGATAAGTAATTCCCTGGTAATTACCTAGTATCAAGACAAGATACTCTCGCTTCTTGCATAGGCTAAATACAAATCAATCTGGTAGCATATTCCTAACGCCGCTCTTCATTACTGAAGGGTTAAAAATCCGCATGTCCTTATAGCTGTGCGTCTAGCACATTGCACAGTTCGTTTTATGTGCATCAACGACTAGGATTAAAAATCTCAGAGAACCTAAGCATTCATCGCACAACACCCCGCTCTTGAAGCTAGCTTCCTCGAAGCAGAAAGCCAAAATCCTCCTTTAATCTATCAACGAAAAACCGAAACTCACTTCCTGTGCAGCAGTCAAAGCCATCTAAAACATGAATTTATCAATTTTTAGAAACAAAACCCTCGAATGAATTAATATTACCTGGCACCCTTTTGATATTTTCGCTTGGTTTATTTCAGTTCCGTGTCTGCGTCATCTTGGCTCTGGCCACCAGCTGCTTCGCTGGATACCTCCATGGTAACCTCAATGGTGCCTACACCCTCGGAAACGGCGTTGGCCTGGCCAGCTACGGTCTCAGCCATGGAATCGGCTACTCCGGCCTCACCGGCTTCGGGGTGGGCCATGGTCTCGCCTATGGCCAAGGCGCCAGCTACGCTGTCGCTGCCCCCGCCGTCACTCGTACCGTTTCCACCACCTACCAGGCTGCTCCAGCCGTGACCGCTGTTCACGCTGCCCCGGCTGTCGCCACCTATGCCGCTGCTCCAGTCGCCACTGTTGCTGCTGCCCCAGCTGTGTCCCGTGTCACCACCTTCCAGTCTGCCCCAGCTGTCGCCACCGTGGCCCATGCTGCCCCAGCTGTGACTAACGTCTACCAGTCCGCCCCTCTTGTTGCCTCCGCCCCAGCTGTTGCCACCGTTGCTGCTGCCCCAGCTGTCTCTCGATTCACCACTTACCAGTCTGCTCCAGCTGTTGCTGCTGTTGCTGCCCCAGCCGTGACTAGAGTCTACCAGTCCGCCCCAGCTGTTGCCACCTACCAGGCTGCCCCAGCTGTCTCCCGCGTAACCACCTACCAGGCTGCCCCAGCTGTCACCTCCTTCGCTGCTCCAGCTGTGACTAGGGTCTTCCAGTCTGCTCCAGTCGTTGCTGCTGCCCCAGCTGTTTCCCGCGTTACCACCTACCAGGCTGCCCCAGCTGTCACCTCCTTCGCTGCTCCAGCTGTGACTAAGGTCTTCCAGTCTGCTCCAGTCGTTGCTGCTGCCCCAGCTGTTTCCCGCGTTACCACCTACCAGGCTGCTCCAGCTGTCACCTCCTTCGCTGCTCCAGCTGTGACTAAGGTCTTCCAGTCTGCTCCAGTCGTTGCTGCTGCTCCAGCCGTCGCCACCTACGCTGCTCCAGCCGTGACCCGCGTCGCCACCTTCCAATCCGCCCCAGTTGTGGCCGCTGCCCCAGCCGTCGCCACCGTTGCCCACGCCGCTCCAGCTGTCGCCACTGTTGCCCACGCTGCCCCAGCTGTCGCTACCACCACCTACCACCACGCCCCAGCTGTTGCCACTGTTGCCCACGCTGCCCCAGCTCTCGCTGCTTACCAGGCTGCCCCAGTCTACGGCTATGGCGTTGGAACCCTCGGATATGGTGCCGGCCACTACGGTCTCGGCCATGGCATTGGTGTCTACGGTCTGAACTACGGCTACGGTCTTGGCACTCCCTTCGACTACACCACCCTCCTCCGCAGGAAGAAGTGTAAGTGCATTGTTTCGAATCTTTCGCTTACAAAAGAAAATACTTTTTCGAAACTTATTGTAACAATGTTCCCTTTTTCTTTTTCAGAAATTATTCTCCCTCGGAAAAACTATGGGCACTTGAAGAAATGAAGTCAGCATCGACATCTGACCGTCTGCCTAATGTCTTTCAAACCTATGAAATAAACTGTTCACATGTACAGAGCCAATGTATTTCAACACCCTGTTTTATTTACACATAGATATGAAAAAGCGGAGCTCTAAATATGGGCATGTTTAAATCACCTGTCTTAAAGACAGGCTGAGCTTTGACCAGAATTGACCTTTCCGTTGTTCACATATTAAGAACCGCCGTCTGCATTCGTAAAAGAATGAGAAAGCCATACTTCAGCTTTTATGCACTAACTATGGCGGTAGAAGGTATTCCGTGCAGTTTTTATGTTAACACATCATGACTATGAATGTTTAAACCATTCACAAAAATCATCAAGCCCACAGCACTTTTCAACTTCACTCAGAAACAAGGAACTCCATCGTAGTTCTCATATTATGCTAGATATTCATATACACATTGTGTGAATTATGCGTAACTCACAGCTCCTTGGGCGCTTTACATTTATTATAACATTTGTTAAATTGTTTATTAGCATTTATTATAAAGTTAAACTTAAAAGTGAAATTTTATTGTTCTCCTTCCTGTACATTCTTCTGCCAACTTCAAAAAAGAAATTGCATGAAAAACATCAAGTGAGGCGAGAGTTTGAGGAGTATCTGCCAAATAAATCGGGCAAATCTTTCCAGATGCAAGGCGAGGATTATCCTAAGGTATATTTTCTCGAAGACATCCATAGCCCAACGTCCAGATCAACGCTTTCATAATCTGAGCGAAAAGAGCATCTAATAAATAAATCGAGTAAGCCTTTTCAGATGCAAGGCGATGATTATCTCGAGGTATATTTTCTGGAAGATAGCTATATTCAAATGTCCAAAACAACGTTATCATAATATTAGCGAAAAGATGTTGTATTGTACCCTGCGAGATATCTATCAATTGCAGCAACCTCCGCTTAAGAATGAGGTTCAGAACATGTAACGTTACGGTTGTAGTGGTTTTACTTCTGTGTTTGGCTGCAGCACTCGTTCCCGCTTCATAATCAGCTACTGGCCTGATTTTGACTGTCATAAATTCTTCCTGGCGTAGTGCCGTGATGTGAACTTGCGAAATGTATTTTGGTTTTCTTTTGGGTCAATAGCTTTGATGAACTGTCTTCGGGAATAAACGGTCTCGGGGTAGTCAAGCGCCTTCACTTCATGCTCTAACGTTCTCCGAGTGCTGAGAGACAATGTTCTTCTTCTTTATTCAATACTGCAAACCTTGTACATGTCCAAGCAGGTGGGTTAAATGGCAACGAAACAATAATAACAAAGCTAATAAACATCAAAGTGTGGCGAAAGGCCATAAAGAATTATTCCACTCCGTTACAGTGCGAGGAAAAAATGAAAACTTTAAATCGGTTCGCGCAAAATAGGGCGTCAGAGAATTAGGACGATAATGGCGCGTATGCCCCGACGTTGAAAGCGACAGATATGGAGGAGGGCTAATAGATAAGTCTCGATTCCAAAGCAAGAAAAGAATTTCATAACATAAATTTTTTCTTCGTTGTTCATGACATTGAATATCGTTAACCTGCATTATTTCAGAGGGTGAGTAATACGGGGAAAATTTAGAGTAAATAAAGCTTACAGCTTTTCTCTGTATTTTTCTAGGCGCGTGAAACTGTGTTTAGTAAAAGGGTCGCAGACAACGCATGCATATTCAAGTTTTGGTCTAATTAGTGAATTGTAAACAAGTAATTTCATGCTAGGGAGACAATTTCTATGCTTATGTTTTAAAAGTATAGTTTACGGAAAGCGGAAGAGCAGATGTTATCTATACGTATATTCCATGATAAAGTATTAGTAAGTGCGACACCCAAATACTTATATTTAGTCTCTTCCAGCAAAGGTGACGAACCTAGCCTATAGTTAAAAGAAAGCGGAGCTTTTTTGCGAGAGACGAAAAAAGACAGTCTTATCAATGTTAAGTTTCATGTCCCACGTTCCACACCATTCAAAAGTCTTAGCAAGAGAATAGTTGAGATATATTTGGTGGTTAATTGACGTTATTTCCTGAAAAAGCACAAAATCACTCGCAAACAGCCTGATTTCGACATTCGGATCAAGTTCAGTAGTAATGTCATTAATATATAATAAAAACAATAATGGCCCCAGCACGCTTCCTTGGGCGACGCCAGAGCCGACCGGAAGGCAAACTGAGTGTCGCTCATTAACTGCTACAAATTGGTAGCGATTGGTTAAATAGTTTGATATTCATACGATTAACATTTCCGGGAGGCCAATGCGTCAGAGTTTTAGTATTAGTTTTTCATGATGAACTCTATCAAAAGCTTTGCTGAAGGTAAGAAATATTGCATCAATCTGACCATTCTTATCAAGACATAAAGCGAGTGAATGTATTACTGTCACTAGTTGTGTACTTGTTGAGTATCCTTTCCTAAACTCATGCTGGAACTTAGACGACTGCATGCGAATCTAAAAATTCATTAATCTCGTTGGCAATAATATGTTCGATTAGTTTGGAACATGATGATGTAAGGGAAATTGGACGGTAATTTTGTAATAGTGCGCGGTAACCTTTCTTGTGTATTGGCACAACCCTGGCTATCTTACAGTCGCTCGGTAATTGTCCATGAAGTAATGAAATATGAAATATAATAACCAGAAACTTTGCTACAGATTCAGCATATCGCTTCAGAAACACGTTAGGAAGGTTGTCGGGACCGCATGATGATTTAGTTTTTAAATTTAGAAACTTAGAAACAACGCCAGGGTATGAAATAAAATTTACATCACAGGGGTGAAACACTGCGTCACTGGATGGACAAGCACCGGAATTTGAGAACACACTGTGAACGTAGTCATTGAAGTGGTGCGCAATATCCCCATGATAGGTAACTACAGAACCATCAAGCAAAATTTCCGACACCGGTTTCTTTATTTCACTTATAATTCGAAAACTTTTTTGGTTCCTCTACAAAAAAGTCTGGCGGCACTGTATTAAAGTAATGTTCTTTCGAAGAGTGTACTGCGCGTGCAAAGCCTTCTTTTAAATCCTTTATATGACCTAATTGCAAGCGACGTTTCCTTGAGCTTTTAATATTTCGTTTTAAGTGGATTATTTCACTCGTCATCCACGGCGTTTGTCTACTAACAAGTTTATGTTTGCTCGGAACAAACTTATCTATACAGTAGTGGCACGTATGTTTAAGACGGTGCCAAAGTGTGTCTTCGTTTATGTCAATCAAAATGGATAAAAGATGTGTATACCCAATGTCTCACATTGCTAAACATACTGTGACCGCAACAAGCTCTGCCAGAAAAAGTACCGCTCGCTACGTATATCCTGGCATAGCCGAGCTAAGCTACTGCCAATTTTTTACACTTGAGCGGCATACAACGACCTGAAATTTTTATTTGAGTACGGCGGCCATGAAGAATTCTTCGAACACGCGGCATGAGTAATCATTAGGGCTGCCCCAATCTCCTCTTTATCAATATATGAGTATTGTCAAATTACAGCGTCATTTTGTTTACATTGCTTCTATTCTTCTCCTGTACTTTGTGCGTGCTTGCGCGTGCGCGCACTGGACAATATTAAGTACAGAACATGCGTACACAAAGAGTCTTCCTGGAATATACGTCACCCCGCTCCTGTGTATCATGCACCGCAAGCTCACAAATTTTTCTCGCAAGCCTTTTTCTCTGTTTATCAACATTTAAAAGCTTCGTTCTTTTTTTAAATGTGAAGACTTGTCATGTGGCATAACCAGACGCTGACATTAAACTAAAACAGGTCGTGCAGCCTGTTATCTTCGATAAAACTTAGCACACTCCGACTCTTAGCGTTGTCCGTTAGCCGCAAGGACATGCGTTCCTGTCATGCATTTATAAGTGCAACTTCCAGTAATCGTCTTGTTCTTGAGTCCAGCGTTCCTAACCAAGTTCTCTAAAGGTGGCGCAGATCCTCCTCAGCGGTCGGCGTGGAACACTTTGGACATGTGCTGAGCGCTGTACCTCCTTGAGAGGCAAATTGGCATTCCGCCGACGGGGTAAGGGCCGCCCCAACCTTTAGCCTTCTCAGGGATGCCTCTTTACACCTCGTTATGACGAACGGGTTAAGCGCACGTGGAATCAAATCACTTGTACTTGTCTTTATATAAGATGACAAGATGGCATTCGTATATGGTGTTTGGTGTGTAAAGACGTCTACGTTCCTCTGGTGAACATTCTGAATATTTTCTTGTGTCCAAAGTATCTTAAGGTGTTTCTTTGTTTTCATATTAAGAGCATATATCTCTTGAGTGATGCGTATTGTCTTTGTAACTTTTTTCAGTTGTTTAATACTCGGTAAGGAGTCCATATAGATGTGGGCTTGTCTTATAGCCGGTATGTCTCTTATAGTCAACATTGCATCACGGATAGCGTAGAGCTCCGTCACAAGCGGGTCTGGGAGCTCGGAGACTTATTCTCGATGTGTTATTAACTCAGAAAGAATAGGGCTTCTAGTAGCCGTTCCTCTGCCCGGTTCCGTGACCGATGCGTCCGCATAAGCTATACACTTTCCGGTACTTATATAAACCACAGTGCAATTTATGGGATTTGTTTTTCAATGGAGGCTGGTCGTCTTGTTTGTGGTTATGGTCGTGTTTGTCCACGAAGGGGCGTCTACCATTTTTGTTGACTGTGCTGTCATCTCACCGTATAACGCTGCAACGAGCGAAAGATACTTTCTCTTCAGATCCTCATAGAGAATTTGGGTGGGTGAAAGGTTTGGCAAAGCGAATTACGTTCCTATTTATTGTTTCTAATGTCGCCCACTGTCGTCGAGTCGGTCGATGAAACTGAGCCTGGTAAAATAGACTTGGTTGAAGTACTGAACGCACAGGACGTCTGGCCATCGCGGTCCGGGCTTCTGCACGCCTAGACGAGGTGAGTTTAACCAAATGCAACCTTGCTTTGTTCTATAAACCTATCATGTTCATTTGCCGTACTTATGCATATCTGACCTAAGGACTCTCAGTTCATTCTCACCTTGTAATATAAAGTTACCTGTCTTGAGAGTAAATCTTGCAGCTTGCAATTTCTTTCTGTCGTTAATGCTACGCACGTGAATGTAACTAGACTTCTGTGGCGAGAGTTCCATGTGCGCTTCCAGGACGTACTCCTCTATTGCGTTAAAGGAGTCTTGTAAATGAAGGTTCTGCGTCTCAATATGTTTATCAGTCGACCATATCGTCACATCATCTGCATAAATCATGGAATGTATAAGTGGTATTTCTCATTATTTCCAGTCCAGTGGGTTGAAAGCTCTATTAAACAGCAAAGGCGGTAAGAGTGAGACTAAAAACTTCGTTCTGCAGCGAAGCTTTGCCGCGGTATCCCGGAAATAGCAATAACCCCATTCTACGCGGAACGTTCAGCTCATTTTAAGAATTTCTTCAATCAGCGCACCTCCTCCCTTCTCCGAGCTGAAAAGAACCGTTATGTGATATTCCGGCAGCGATCAGTGTTTGAATGGTAAGCACAGTAAGTGATACTCACCTTGAAATTCTCGCAATCATTTTACCTGAAAAGGCATTACGTGCTCTAAACAGAAACAGCCATGTTTCAAGCAAGAAACCCTATTGTGAGCCAATGCATATCACCTGTTCAATGATCATTGCGATTGCCTACTCTGCAGGACAAAACAGCGGCTTGCGCGAGCACGCTCTCCTAGCATCGGCGCACATCGTGGGATCTTTTTCACGCTAGACACTTACTGGCACAGACAAGAAGAGTGGGTCTCTCGTGGGCGTCAAGGACGCCGCGCCGGCAGCCGGTTCCGGAGGAGTGTATACTTGCAGGAAGCTCAACTTCTTTTTTATGCTCTTTGTTAAACTCTAACCGTTTAGCATATTAAAGATCACCGCTGCCATCAGCACATAACGTAACGAATTCGCTGAGCAGTCTAAATGTTAATTTCTCCGATGGCATGGTGACGGCATTTGGCATCCAGCTGCAACAGCTACGGCACCTGCCAGTTTTGAATCTCTACCACTCGTGGGAAAAGCATTTAAAAGCTCGGCTTCTCACTGCTAGATGCCAGTTCTATATTTCGCAGTCCGTGCACGGTTTTGGGGACAGCATCTAGAGGTCGAGGTGGTGGAACCGGATAATCATCATCATCCAATTCTTTTTCCTGGTCGCTGTAGGGGAAAAAGTCACAAGGTGGCAGTTTCCACACCGCTTGAAATGCTGGAAGCGCATTTCAGTGTTCGAAAATGTATTTTTACAGATAAAAATACGTACCTTTGAAAATGACGTGTGCTGTTCTGATCTTGATGACGAAGAACATTGTGACCTATACATTCCCCTTTGTCGCTTTGGGACGTTAAAACCCCATTAACCATAAACCATAGAGCATACATTCAAACCTCTAATTTCCGAAGGCTCCTTCCGGTGCACAAATACAGCCCTCTCACCGACTGCTACACGGGCTTGCACTAACGTCTCCGGCTCATTACATCCTTAGCAATTAATAGAAGCTCAGTCATAGTTTGTACACTTCTCCTAGCTCTTCGCATTGAAGACAGATGAAAAACAATGTTGATTATGCTGTCGTTGCATTGTGGAAACAACAATTTTAATGTGCATTAGTTTTATCTTTCGCCATTTCTAGCGGATGGTGCAATGTAAAAAAGCAATGATATTTGATTTTTGTTTATTTGTCAGTAACCCTGTCCAAGCAGCACCACAGGGCAAAATGGTAGAATTTATTGTTTACATTACGCACGAATACACAACGTTGCGAAAAGAAATAATAGAAGTTTTCAAGCTCCTAATTATGCTGCGGGAGATAACGTATCCTGGTAATGTCGGTGCTGTTCAATGGCCGCGATGAGCATAATAAAGCAGTGCCAGACCCGTGATGCTCATTGAGCAAAACTTTCAGAACAAGACTTATTCCCGATGGATACGTTAAAATCTTCCAGAGAACATAAGTGAGAGCAGAAAAGTTTAGTCAGGAATTCTTTGATTTCACAAGCGCAGGTTGCACAAGTTTAAACGTAAAGCCGTGATATTTCTAGGTGTTACGCAAGTTAACCTAAACGACACTAAAGAGAAATTAAGCTTGATCTATACAGATAGGATACCGCGTTCTAATGCCAAAGACGCCACTCTCAGCGGAAACAGAGCTTAAATGAACTAGAAAAGAAAAAAAACTAAATACAGGCGTGGCAATCACCGGCCGGTTTCACAAGAAAATTGCTTGCACACACAATAATTTTGCGTTCTACTCCCGGAGTCTAGAGGCTACAATGTCAATAACGAATTTCCAAACCGTGCGGACGTCATCAGTTTTGGTGGAGTGAAGGAAAAATTCTTAAATTCAGTTTTTTCTTCCAAAAATGCATATTTTGTTTCCGGATAAACGTTAACATAACCAGAAAAAAACTCAAGAGTGGCATTGCTTAATAAGAGCAATTTCTAGATTTAATTGTCTTCAGTGTGTCTTCATGAACTTCACTTTATGCAAGAGTCCCCACAAATGACCACCTATTCATAGTTTCCGAAGAATTAAGTTTGTGGATTTAAGTGTGTGGAACAAAGTACGTCTTGTGTGGAATTATTTCGAATGAGCCTGACGGAACCAGCTCGCCAGAACCTGGATCACATTCAGACTAGGCGATGTTCAATTTAGTGCTTGATAGTGTTTTGTGAATAAAAAATTTATTGAAATCGGTGCACGAAATGTACATCGCATTACCCAAGCATTTAGTTGGTATTACTGATTGCACGGTTAAATAGCAAGGACTAGAGGAGATGTGGCGCGATATGCACCCCCAGGCAGTAATTACCTGTTGCGGATTCAGAACAGTGTCCTTAGATAGGTATGCGGCTGAACGGAACTGTGCACACTATTGGTCAAAGGTTGTCAGGCCCAATGCTTTCCGTTTCAGCCGCGTAATGTAGCGATGATGGCCCCAAAAAGGACCAAAGGGCTTTGAAATCGGAGACTATTTCTTCTCTCTATCGAGAAGCTTGTCACTTGACGAGCACTTTGAATGCTTGGCGGAGCGTTCAAGGGGCATTCAAAACTGTGGCCTGCGCACTTTTGACGGGAGTATACATTGCAGATTCATAACTGTCCATTAATAGCCATAAATTCGACGAGCTACGCTTATACCAAGCAAATATCACTTTTGTGTTTATCATCAGTGTCTTAATTTTATGGTAATTATTGACACCGTAGAACTGACCACCGTTATCGACGAAAAAAGCATTGTTAGAAAAAGCATATTGGTGTGCGCCGTTAATGTCAATTCGGAAATTGTGGGAAATACCAACCAAGTCTTTGGGAACTTCGGAATGAATGTGAGGAAAACGTGAAGCTTGATTTTAACAAGTTACGACTTGAGCACTGTGAGAGTGGAGAGGATGTTAAAAACATGAATTTCTAATTGAAGGTTCGGTTTTTGCCACTTTTAAAGATGAAGCTGCGGGCAAGCCCTCAAAGTTCTTTAGAAGAATCAGAAAATGCAATAGGCAACAGAGTGCCGGTCGGAAAATATAGGAAGCTTGCAAGCAAATAAACTTATTTTGGCGACACAGCATTTGTGCAAAGGTTTTTTAGTGCTCTAGCGCTTATAGCGACCATTCCACGCATTTGGGCGTTGTGAGCTTGTCTGTTTGTCTATTTGGTTCATCTGTCTATCTGTTTGTCTAAAGTTGGTTTTGTTGCAGGCTTCTCAACTGCCCACCGGATGGTGGGCAACCTGCCGACCATGTGCGGCGGCAGCTCATTTAATTGTGAGAGGCTGCTCTGGAAGAGCAACCTGGGTAGCAGCCCAACATAAGCAACCCAAGTCCCACCGATGGCAACAACTGCCATAGCACCTGCCTTGTGCCACTGCGCCACCGCTCAGCTGCCCACCGGGTGAATTACCACCCGGTGGCTTGCCACCTTAACCTAGCAAAGTAGCGCAGCACCGAAACACATCATGCTAGCGCACATATCCGTATTTGGCCTAATTATTCAAATCGAGTGACATTTTTTTTTTCTGGCGCCAGCACTAAAAAAATAATCTGTTCAAGAAATTGAAAGGTTTATGTATACAATGTATGTTCGGAATCATTGCATAGAACCCTGATTAGTTATGTGGGGCGCCAGTTGCGTGGTGTACCCTGTAAAACGTGGTTTCTAGAGCGGGGACCCTTTCCGACTTGTCTGTAACGAGGAATGGCAAGTGTTTGAACAGAAAAGTGACCCAAACGTTCAGAGTAAATCAGTAATGGGTACGCAGGTAGAAAATTACTCTTAAAATTATGAGTTCAAGACTGTTAAAGACTGTCACCACTGAGTATTCCCAAACGAAAATACCCTCACGCAGTACGCTGAGAAACCGCCGGAGATGCATCATCCGGTATAGAAATCCTTGCGAGAATCCGGGGGGCTACGCATTTCTTTACTGAAGAGACAATATGTGCCAAATTATTTCCGAGGCGCTACAAGGTACTCATGGTGGTATATACTACTAATTCTGATAATTGGCGTATTTGTTCAAGTGAGGCCCAGTGTAACCTGTTATAGCCTCCAAGTGTCGCAATTGGCTGTGTCAAGCAGGCAGTTTTGCTGCATTATGCAATCACGTTTTTCTATTAGATATCCTTCGTGTCCAGTCGTTGTGCCGTCGCCCAATCACATTCGAGGAAGTAACGTGTTTCAGAGCCTTCCTTTTTAAGTAAGTGTTGACTGCGTGCTTAAAACGACTCCAGTTTGTGTTTGCACTGCGGAAACAAAATTCACACCAGGAATGAATAAAAAATTGCTGTGGTTTAGCTCTGGTGAAACCTCGAGTGACGTGACAGCTGCATCTGGCCGAGTGGAACTAGCTCAGTCGAATTGCAAAGTCAGGATTTCGCCACAACGTTTCGCTGGGCGTTCCTTCTTCATCTTCGTCCCACTTGACACGGCACATGCACACAGCTGTCGCAGGTGTTGCGCGCCGCGCCGCCGGCAGCAGCAGCTGTTCCGCATCATGTGACCAACTCACGTGACCAACGGCTACACCACGCTATCAACACACACGCCACCAACCACGTGACCAACGGCACCGCCATGGAGCACAAGTAGTGCCACGCAGAAGGGTCGAAGAGGTGGAGTAGTGTAGCTATCGCTACAAAGCACGTAGTTCATCTGGGACAGTGGGTACATGTTATTGAACAAATAAGCCAGTCAAACGACGAAGGACAAGCAAGAGACGAGGCACACAGTGCGACTGGAGTTTCCAGGCGGTGTGGTTAAGGAGGCTATTAATGTTAAACGTGAACAAGTGAACCTGCCTCGCAATGCAAAGTTAAAATCTTGAACGCAAGCGATCACTGCGAGAGAGATTAGACTAAGCTTGGACACGTGTTTGCATTTAAGTCCAAACTCTTTCGCTAAGTGACCAAGTCAGCTCAGCAAAGCGCTGCGAAAGGAAGAATTTTGGGCATCTAGACGTCGAAAACATGGGTGCGCTAAGATTAATAGAAAGTTTCAGGCAGTTTTGTTTGTGATCCAAGGAATATTAAAATAATTTACGGCACCTGTAAGGAATAATCAGGCGGTAAGATGGCATGCTCCCTCTTTGTTCGCGGTATCAAGTAGTTCACAAACAAAAAGTGTTCAAGAAAGTAAGGCGCTTTAGTGCACGCACAAGCAAAACTTATTCCCCAGATATATGCACTTTCATGTATTGAGTAACAGTTACTATAGATATGGACTTACAGGAACCGGTTATGCAAGCAGAACGTCGCCGTCGCCGCGAGAAGTGAGATCGTTTCTATAAAGCCAGAAACCAGCCAGCTTGTGAACGATCACCTCGCCGTGTACATTCAGATTAAGCCAGGTGTCGGTTATTGCAGCAACGCAAGCTTCGCAAGTGCCAGCACCGCCTGTGAAAGAGCTCAGAAGGCCGCGTTTAATTAGCGCTCTTCTGATATTAGGTTACAAAACAGATGTACGCTGTGAGTAAGGTTGCCAACCACGCCCGTGCTTATGGAGCCGCTTTCTGAGAGTTTGCCAACGTGCTTCGATCATAATTAGAATGAGAGACATTCCCAATGTTATCAGATGTAACGTCATATGCATAGCAGTCATTCTTTAGAATTCCGTATCTTATATGATATGCTGGAAATTGCAGCAACCGTTTTGCCAACTTGGTGAGTCGGTAATCTTTTACAGCGCTGGCCGGATAATGCAAAGCGGTTCGGTTTCACAGAGGTCGGCGTCGGCATTACTTTGCCCTCCGTGTGTCACGCATTGCTTGGAGCGTGGCGTAGGGATCGTGAGCGTGACGAAGCTCTGAGTCGTTCGATAGACGTGACAGAGAAGACAACTCGCCCGAAGCAGTACTCGCGAAAAGAACACCGAGGGAGTCACTTCCTAAGGGTGCACAGGCAAATTCTGCATGAATACGAGACGCTGCACGGCCGCCAAGCGATCAAAAGAGTCCACGGTATAAGGATCTTGATGTTGAAGCTTGCGATGCCGAAACGATGAGACAACGTCGCCAGATCAGGAAGTCCACGCCCGCGCAGCCGACGCCGACATACTGAAGAGAGGAAAACAACAAAGGCGCTTTTCAAAGGCAACATGTGCGGCTTTGCGTGTTCGCTCTGCCACAGACTCTCGAAGATTATGCGGATTTTCCTAGTAGCCAAACGCTTCTCATTCATCAGAGACGTCCCATACAGCCAAAGTTTAGCAATCAACTAGCGCGAAAGTTAGCGTCATCTTTGAGGCGGACTTCGTTATCCGTTTCATCGCCTGCTTTGCGGCCGCTGAAAAAATATTAATTCATAAATACTCTTAACGGCGTTTTTTTTTTACTACGGTACAAAAGGACAAAATTCCTTCTTTCGAGTGAAAACAGTTTCCCATCCTCCACTACATTTACTCGTCAAAGAACGGACAATGCGATTGCTAGCGACACCACAGCAATGAGAGTGTTTTAAAGCGTTAGTTTTAAAGGTCTCGTTTTGCAAAAAATGTGGTGCCGGCGTTGTTGCGGTCAAAAAATTCGGACTGGATGAAAAGGTGCCCACGTCTTAGATGAAGCGGCGGATTTGAAAACTGAACAAAGCATTAGAAAATTGGTCATTAGAAGGTCGCCACTTTACTCAAATGCCATTAAAACGTGTAATTGTATAAAGTAATCAAATTGCGCCGAAAATAAAATTCGGATATTTAGTTTGGAATCGAACGCCGGTCCCTTGGGTTGCTGCTCACACTCGCATGTCATGTGGTCTTCCACATAATATGTAAATGGTGTCAGCGCCTTCGTGGGCTAGAGCAAGCGCTGACGAGACCGTGTTTGGATTATGGGGGTTTAACGTCCCAAAGCGACTCAGGCTATGAGAGACGCCGTAGTGAAGGGCTCCGGGAATTTCGACCACCTGGGGTTCTTTAACGTGCACTGACATCGCACAGTACACGGGCCTCTAGAATTTCGCCCCCATCGAAATTCGACCGCCGCGGCCGATATTGAACCCGCACCTTTCGGGCCAGTAGCCGAGCACCATAACCACTCAGCCATCGCAGCGGACTCCAATAATGATATCGCGCACTATCCTTAAAGGCGAAGCTTTTGTGTCTCCCAGATTGTATTTGTGATGAATGCGAAAATTAGGGTGATTTAGAAAATCCAGTGAAAAATTGGTTGTTGCGGCAAGCTGAGTCCTCTAAATCGATCATGTGATAATGCACGCTTTCGCGCTCTTCACGCCGCAGTCTACATTTTTTCTAGAAATAGTGATTTCAAGAGCTACTTGGTCAAGGGATCTGAGATGTCCCAAAGTGTCACTGCTTTTCCTTTCAACACTTCGTTTGATCAGGAAAAGAATCACATAACTGTCTCATCCACAGCAGCTATTAGGCAGGAGTTTTCTTTCAGAAACAGCTGCTGTTCGTTTCGCCTAGCTTATTTTCATTTTGCCCCGAAAGCTTTGATTAAAACGTGTTAGCATATTCGCATGCACGAAAAGCTTCTGGGCTCTAAGAAGGCTAAGGAACGATTCATGCACATTTTTGTATGTGTGGATTTTAACGTTTCTAGCATTCGATTCAAGAAAAGAAGAGGTCCGCCATCCCTGCTGCGGCATGCGCGGCTGCCTATTTCAGCGCATAACAAATGTTTTCATGGGCTATTTAGGCATGTGATAGGCGGTTCTGCCGAACTTTGCGACTCTCCAGCATGCACAATATTCCTAGCGCCGATGTGTTGATGTCGTACAAAATGCGCAAAGGATTCCCAGGGCCCCGCCGCGGTGGTTCAGTGGTTAGGGCGCTCCTCTACTGAGCCGTAGTACCCGGGTTCGAACCCGACTGCGGCGGCTGCGTTTTTATGGAGGCGAGACGCTAAGGCGCTCGTGTGCTGTGCGATGTCAGTGCACGTTAAAGATCCCCAGGTGGTCGAAATTATTCCGGGGTCCTCCACTACGGCACCTCTTCTTTCACTCCCTCTTTTATCCCTTCCCTTCTGGCGCGGTTCAGGTGTCCAACGATATATGAGACATATACTGTGCCACATCCTTTCCCCAAAAACCAATTATTACTATTATTATTATTCCCAGGGCTCACATGATTCCAAGACATCATGAATGCGAATGGCCACCAACAAGAAGATCTTATGTTTAAGGTATGAGGTATCTTTGAAAAAAAAAGATGAAATTCTGATTATTCGACTGAAATAAAGTTTTAACTCCTGGCGTCAGATACACATTCAGCGCATTTGTTGAAAATGATTGTATAAAAAGTGTTCTAATTTCCCTTAAAAATTTAATTAGAATATATAAATAGGGTTTAAAGGAACACTTCTAATTTGTTGCTTATGTCTGCTATTAACACCTTTTTTCAGAAAGTGTTTAACTTAGTGACATTAAGTATCCTTTTTCACGGTACAATGAAAGCATCAATTCGGCACTTCACTCAGAATAACAACGTTATCAAATTTTCTTCCAAAATTCATTCTGGATATGACTGCTAGCAAGGAAACGAAAGAACCTGCTTCTCCATAGGTACACGACGTTAGTCCGCAGAACTCAGGCCTTTCTACGGCATTTACCACAGCGGTGGCCTACTAGCTTGAGCATCCGGCTCGAATGCGGGAGGTACATTGTGCGATCCCCAGTGCCGCCCTGTACGCAGCGGTGATATAACGGAGTACAAGCTTTCACCTGACTTGGTGCTTGGCTGCATCAGTTTGAAATTCTTGGAAAATTGGTCTCTCACCCGACCTTGAGAAGAATAAAAATACGTTGTGCCATTTCACTCCTTGCCCCAGGTGCCCTTCCGCCATAAAAAATCACGATCATAATCAATTTAATCGCTATTTACTTTAGGAATTAATCCTGTGCTCCTACTGATCCAATTGGACATTCTTGCTGCGAAACTTGCTTCGTACCTCCTTCCATTCGCAACTTGTATGAGAATCTGTTGTAAATTAAATCTTTGGTCAGGCATCTGCACTTCAGTGCGCAATTCAACAGTATCTAAATTCACTATTATGTCCATCGTTGGCGCCACGTGCCTTGTGATTATCCCCCGACAGGGGACCAAGACTGAGAAGAATTTGTGGATTTTGTGTGATGTTTGTAGAGGTTTCCCAGCACGAAAACAAAATCTCATAGATTTAGTTCTCATATTCGAATCTCGGCACCCACGAGCAAAACCGTGCTGCTATGACAGGTAGTCTTCCTTTGTACGCTGTGCCGTGTTTGCAAGCAATTAATGATAGTTGCGCTTCCCGGAGATTTAATCCCCTCAATTAATTTTTCAGGGAGGCTCACTGTAGTTTGTGCATTCATGTGTCTGGCCATAATTAGCACACTCCGAGCAGAACGTTGTATCAACCCATCTATGCAACGCGGGTGAGAGTACATTTCCGGACTGTCACATGTTGAGGTGGTAAAACCAAATTTGCAGCAGATATTTTCATATGTTACTTCAAATATTCTAGTAAACTGCTCTAATCTCTAAATATCCTAAGCATTAATTGAACAAAATGTTGTATTTTAATAGTTTTTTTAATTTCTGGCCATGACCCCTCCACACCTTAAAGAAACTTATCTGACGAACCTTCGACAACGCTCTTTCTGTCTATGCGAAGATTTTTTTAACGACCTTTTTGATCTTCAAATGTTTCTGACCAAACAATTTTCTTTAGATCGCCAGCTGCTTGCAGAAAAAAAATGTAATAGCGCAGAAACTCTCAATTCTACCGCTCGTTGCTGGAACACTAACGGCTCGCTTTTGACTGAACAAGATCAGACTTGACCATTAACGAACAAAAAGTTGAGTAAGGATTCCCTGTCACGCATTTATTTAAGTGCCCTGACTCGGCGTGCGCTAATTCAAAGCCTGTAAAAGAGAAACTAGAACAAGAAAGCCCGGACCCCACAATGTGTGCCAACTCGGACCCCACCCCCCTCTCGCTTTTCTCAAGATCAATGCCGCCTGAAGGACGTGCGAGTTGCTCCACAGAGCCGGCTCCCGTTGTGCGTGGTATCGCTTTTCACCTTTCGCAAACTCTCTTTCTCTCCTATGCGCAACTGGCGTGACCGTTCCCTCTCTTGTTAATTCTCCTTGCATTATCATTTCTGCCCACAGCGAGGATAGAAAATAAAAAAAAATCACCGACCTTCTACAAAAAACCTGCAGGAGCTCCGTACGTTGGAGAGGGCAGTCCGTGAGCTCTGAATACGGCGAAGGCAAAAGAAGGGTCGATCCGCATTCTTCCGGCCGAGGACTAAGTTAACTGCGCCCTGAACCGGATGTAAGAATCGTAGCTCCTACTGTGTTGCAGAAAAAGTATCGTTACAGTTTTTCTCGGCTCTTTTACATGCTCGCCCTCACCCGCTGAAATTCTCTCCTCCTCTCGCTTTTGCCCAACTCCATACGGGTATATAAGTACGCCTCAGTTTGAAAGAGATCAGCAGCTTCTGGTTTGCCAACGGTACAGCTAAAGCAGCCATGGTAAGCCTGAACTGTCCCTTCCATTAGAATTGAAGTTGGAAGCCACACTTAGCAAACTGTCAAACATATCTCTGAGTATATCATCAAACGTGGTACCAATCTACAGCTCTGTTAAACCACTTGATTATAACACTGGTTTGTGTTCGAGTTTCCCGAGTTCTCACAGCATATTATTGACTTCGCAACCGGCAGCTTCTTTACATGACGCTTTTAAGTGTTCTCTCCAGATAGCAACAGAACAAAGAGAGAAAAATTAACTGCCTCATGTATAGGCGTTTCTTAATAACCCAACTAAAGTTAGATAAAAAACTGTGAAATTCAATACAACTACTCATACACTTGAGATATGCTTTTTGTCGCTTTTAGTAAACTTTTATTCGGAAATTCTAATTTATTCAGCCGTCTTTTAACCTAGCAGTTTACCTTAACTTAGGCTACTGCTAGAAGCTGCCTAAAGCGCCTTTCTTGGCCCTTCACTACAAACTAACACCTGAGAAGGTTGTGTATCAAACATAGTTTTATCATTAATTTTTACCTTAAACATTGCAATGCAAATGATAGATTAGTACATGGCACCCTTTTTACACGTTTCTTTTGTAAATTTCAGTTCCGCGTCTGCGTCGTTCTGGCCATGGCCACCAGCGCCTTCGCTGGATTCCTCCATGGAAACCTCCATGGCAGCTACGCCACCGCGCAAGGCGCTGGCCTCACCAGCTATGGTCTCAGCCACGGAATTGGCTACTCCGGTCTCACTGGCTACGGGGCGGGTCATGGTGTCGCCTATGGCCCAGCTGCCAGCTACGCTTTTGCCGCCCCAGCCGTTGCTCGTACCGTGTCCACCTACCACGCTGCTCCAGCTGTGACCGCTGTTCACGCTGCGCCAGCTGTCACCAGTTACGCCGCTGCTCCAGTCGCCACTGTCGCTGCTGCCCCAACTGTGTCTCGCGTCACCACCTACCAGTCTGCGCCAGTTGTCGCTGCTGCTCCAGCGGTCGCCACGGTGACCCACGCTGCCCCAGCTGTGTCCCGCATCACCACCTACCAGTCTGCCCCAGCATTCGCCAGTGTGGCCGCTGTCCCAGCTGTTTCTCGCATCGCCACTTACCAGTCTGCTCCAGCTGTGACCAAGGTCTACCAGTCCGCCCCTGTGGTTTCTGCCGCCCCAGCTGTGTCCCGAATCACTACCTACCAGTCTGCTCCAGCTGTCACTGGGGTCTACCAGTCTGCCCCAGCTGTTGCCACCGTTGCTGCTGCCCCAGCAGTTTCCCGCTTCACCACCTACCAGGCTGCTCCATCTGTCGCCGCCGTCGCTGCTCCAGCTGTGACTAAGGTCTTCCAGTCTGCTCCAGTTGTTGCTGCTGCCCCAGCTGTTTCCCGTTTCACCACCTACCAGGCTGCCCCATCCGTCGCCACCGTCGCTGCTCCAGCCGTGACTAAGGTCTACCAGTCCGCCCCTGTGGTTTCTGCCGCCCCAGCTGTGTCCCGCATCACTACCTACCAGTCTGCTCCAGCTGTCACTGGGGTCTACCAGTCTGCCCCAGCTGTTGCCACCGTTGCTGCTGCCCCAGCTGTTTCCCGCTTCACCACCTACCAGGCTGCCCCATCTGTCGCCTTCGCCGCTGCTCCAGCCGTGACTAAGGTCTACCAGTCTGCTCCAGTTGTTGCTGCTGCCCCAGCGGTTTCCCGCTTCACCACCTACCAGGCTGCCCCATCTGTCACCGTCGCCGCTGCTCCAGCCGTGACTAAGGTCTTCCAGTCTGCTCCAGTCGTTGCTGCTGCCCCAGCCGTGGTCACCGTCGCCGCAGCTCCAGCCGTTGCCACCTACGCTGCCCCAGCCGTCGCCACCGTTGCCCATGCCGCTCCAGCTGTCGCCACTGTTGCCCACGCTGTCCCAGCTGTCGCTACCACTACCGTCCACCAAGCCCCTGCTATCGCCACCGTTGCACACGCTGCCCCAGCCATCACTGCTTACCAGGCTGCCCCAGTTTATGGCTACGGCATTGGCACCCTCGGATACGGTGTCGGTCACTATGGTCTTGGCCATGGCATTGGAGTCTACGGCCTGAACTACGGCTATGGTCTTGGCACTCCCTTCGACTACACCACCCTGCTCCGCAGGAAGAAGTGTAAGTATAGGCTTAGGAATTGTCAACGTAAAACAATATTGCAGTTTTACCACGACTTGCCCTAACTTTTTGTGTTTTCTTTTCCAGAATTTATTCTAACTTAGAGAAAGCATGGAGTCGTTAAGAAGAAATGAAGTCACCGTCGGCCTTATGGAGTCTGTCTAGTGTCTTACAACACTTTGTAATAAATTGTTTATATGTACAGAGAAAATTCGTTACTACAGTGTAGTTTTTTCTTTGAACAGCACATGAATTTTAATATGATCTGTCTTGTTTTGACGCTCATGTTTCAAACGTGCTTTGCAAAGTTATTGCAACTAGAAATTGCTTTTTTTATGAAAGGAAATGGCGCAGTATCTGTTTCACATCTCGGCGGGAACCTGAACCGCGCCTTAAGGGAAAGGATAAAGGAGGGACTGAAAAAAAAAGAAGAGGTGCCGTCATGGAGGGCCCCGGAATAATTTCGACCACCTGGGGATCTTTAACTTGCAATGACATCGCACAGCAACCGCACACAGGCGCCTTTTGCGTTTCGCCTCCATCGAAACGATGCTGCCGCGGTCAGGTTCGAACCCAGGTACTCTGGATCAGTAGCCGAGCGCCCTAACCATTGAGGCACCGCGAAGGGTATTATTGCAACTACAGTAACGTGAAAACGATACGCCCGCATTCGGGAAATACAATGGCGGAATCTACCGATGGAAATATTTTATGGCTTTCGGACGAACACCCATGAATAATCACACGGCTCATCTTATCTGGAGATAATCCGGAAAGGTTGTTATGCTTTCACTAATCATGCGTGACGTCTTCGTGGTGCCGGCTTTTCTGCTTAGGAACGTAGATGATGCGTGGAACTTTTTAGAGATTAATATTTCATAATTTGGCTTTCCGACCAACTTGCAGTGCAATGTTAAAAATCAACATCAAAGGCAAGTGAAAAGCTTTTTATATCTTCATTTATTTTACATTACCGAAACAAGAAATTCCTAAGCGAGTCGCAATACACCTGCCAGGCTTTCCAGGAGCCTGAGTTCATAAACTTCTATAATATTTGCATGTTTTAATAATTGCAGCAGTGCTAATGAAGGATAATAAATTGTTCAAAGAAAGCTATCTTCAGAAGACTGGAATTATTATTTCTAAATGCCAGAAAATATTGGGTAGTTAGAGGGCGATGTGTTTAAAACGTCAGCACGGAACTGGGGGGAAGGCGCGGTCGCTCAGTCGCTTTTTCAGTCGACAGCTGATCCTAAGGTCAAGGGATTGGGGATCGCATCCTTACCGCTTCTTCCTCATTTGGATAACGAAGAGTTAAAATCGCCCCCTTGCTCTGTGATTTCAGCATTCGTTAAAGAACTCCATGCGTTCTAAAGTGAGCCGGAGACCTCCATTACCGCGTTCCTCATATCCCATGTGTGGCCTCGCGGCATTGAAGACCACTGTTTACAACATGCTATATATGGAGGTTGCACTTAATGCCTTGAAATGTTCGCGAGGCTTTCTTAATGCGATTCTACCTTCTTCCCCCATGCAGTGAAGTTACACAAGCGGTCAAAACCAGTTAGTTCTTCAGGGGATGGATGTGTTCAAAATATGGAGGTCTATGTTTATGGGTGGCGTATGTTATTAAGTGAATGGGTGTTCATAATGCTGTTCAAAATATTTTGCTGGGTTTCACTGCAGGAAGACAATAGATATTTTCCCGAGAATTGTCCCTTTTGCGGTTAACAGAAAAGCCTCACGGCCATTGTTGGGATGCCTTCTACTCGGGCACTGAAATAGTTTTTGAACGCAGGTGCAAATGAAAGAAAAATTAAATCCAACACCGATTCGCAGCAATAGCAATGATCTGAAATAATGTTCTGGGTACACAAAAAACGACCGGGGCTAAAACTTGAGACATTACAAAGGATATTGCAGGAATAACCTAACTAAACATTGAAATATGTTTGCAAATAGGCCCACGTATGCTGTTCATATAAAAACTATAACATCATTCCTTATATAACGGTATTCCTTAAAGAGAGAAATGAAGTCGGTAGCTGTGTTTAGATATATGGGTGTCATTTTAGAGCGATATGTCTACTGTATGCAAAAGTCTATATCCTTGTCGGTGCGATCCTTCACGTTGACTGATATTGATAAGCCGCTTAGCAACAGCTTTAAGTTAATCATCACATGTCCAACCATAATTTACCATTCCCGAAATGTTGGTGACCTCCAAATTTGGCCCGGGTGATTTCCAAAATTAGCACCGGCTACCGCCGAAATTTCACCTTGGCTGATATGGACCACAATCGATGTCCAACCTTAACTGAGCGTACCCGACACGGTGACGACACCTAAATTTGTCCCGGGTCCCTTTCGAAATTTGGCCGGCGCCACATGCTCAATTTGACTTTGGCCGATTTAGACCAAAATCGATGTCCAACCATAACTGAGTATGCCCGATACAATGGCAACCTCCGCATTTGGTCCAGGCCATTGGCAAAGTTTTACTTTGACGATATTGGCAATATAATAGTTTCAACCAAGTAAAACCCTATCGTGTACCATGCCTGCCAAAGGTACACCATCGCGGCTCATGTCCACCACGGTGGCTTGCCCTTGAACAGTTGACTTTAAATGAGTCTCGTTGAGGTGGCGCTATTGTCAGGTGACATGACATGACAACGTATGGCGCGTACCGAAACGCCTCGTTGCCACGCTGCCCCCATCAGCCGTAGAAGAGTCAGGATCGTTTTTCTATCCATGTCATAGCTATGGCTGGACGTTTAGGTATGACCGTGGTTAAACACCGCCTCACCTTTTTTTGAGGACAGCACATCATCACCAAAAAAGGCATACAATTTACATCACGCATCGATTTGCAGCAGCAGCAAAGATGTGAAATTAAGTTCTGGATACACACAAAAAGGCCACTGCTAAAACTTAAGACATGACGCAGGAAATCACAGGAGTAAAAAAATGTGCTAGAAAACAATAAAATCTGTTTACAAATGCGCCAGCGTATGCTGTACAAACAAAACAAACTTTAATATCAGTATTCACTAATGAGAACAGTAACAAGTCTTAAGCTATGCATAAATATCTCGGTGTCATTTTTTTTCTTGGGCCAGTACATGATCGGCGTATATTATCTGCGTTTCCAGTAAAGCAGAAAGATCTCTTACCTTTATTTAACATAATTTACCGCATATCAGCAAATAAGTTAATAAGTTAGCATATATAAATATAGCACACGTCCTGCCCTTGTTGAAATTTGTATGTCCTGTCTGTGATCAGGCATGCAATGTTTATGTAAAAATGCTTGACCATACTCGATCCACTGCTTCCTGATTTGTCCTTGGTTTGCACAGTCGCTTCTATAGACCAGGTTCATTTACCCTCGAACGCAGGCTGCGAGTGCTCTCTTACTCTCGACACCAGTCGCCATCTATCGGCGCACGCGGCACGTTGGACTGCGGCCGGGTCGCGCCGGCGGCGCGTAGAATGCGTGTTTACGTGTTCTTCGCTTCCGTCGCTGATGCGCTCTATCACCTAACGTATGTGGGTGTGTGCTGTGCATCACTAGTCACATTTTCCCTGGCCGTTCTACGGTTATCTGACACACACTGTTACACATTGTTACACACATATGCGAGGGTGGTCGACCAGGTACGGTGTGGATTTAAAACCGGTTCTTACAAGCACATGTCTGAGCTGGCGTGTCGTTTGTTGCCGTTTTTTTACGTACTCTTCCAGCTGTGATAATTTTATGCATCAGATTATATATTTCTTGATTTGACTGAATGGTGCAGTGACGTGCAAGCGGTAACCGGATCGGCCAGCTGCAGATCGAAGGTTGTCCAGGCGAAGCGCGTGTTTTCAATAGCCAGTACGTCTTAGACATCCGTGCACTGAGCTTGCTATTGCTCCCGTAAAGACATTTCGTGCATGGGGATGTAAGCACGACCGCCACCAATTTAAGTTTCTATTTCCGTATGTATCTCAGATGGGTCCGCGGGGTAAAGGGCTGACCGTATAGTATCTCTCTGCTGTTGGTACCTACCTGAATCACAGCAATATATACACGATTTTATTACATTCTATGACACGTGGCCAAACTGCCACGCAACGCTGTCACATGCTCCGAGAGCTTCCAAAGAAAATAAACGCGACTTCGGTCCGCAGAAATTGTGAAACCTCACCTCTCTGCTGATATTGTTCAATCTTGAATAAATTAAGCGAGAATACGTTTTTGTGCGCCAGACAGCAGAAATCATGGCAAAATTTGTTTTCTGTTTGCCTTGTGACTCAGTTGTGCTCACAACAATAATTTGTTGTGACCGGCGCACCACGTAGCTAGCGACAAGAAAGCCCCATTTGTGGTGGGTGCTTTATGGCCGACAGGAAGGATTAAGAGCGCATTGGAATTGAAATTGCATGCTCGCTGGGCACATAATACTTGATACTGACCAAAAAGCTTTTCACTGTAATGGAACACCAAGACAGTAACGATATAAGCGCGAGCGCGTGCTAATCGCCGGCACAATTAACGTGAATGCCGAACTATATGTCATGAGTAACGCATCAGTTCTATCCCTTTGATAAAGCAAAGACCTCTTGCAACACAACCACGCTGTGGAAGTATGCTGGACAACGTTTTTTTAACGCCCGAAGGGAAGTAAATCGCGGCTATATGCAGGCGCGGCCGCGGAGCTGCCGCCGCCCCGCAGTCCCCAAAGAAACGCCTGCAACGCGGCGCGCCAGTCGGCGGAAAATGGCCGCGCCCGAGAGCGGCTCTTGATTCTGGTCTATATCACAAGCAAAAGGAAGAAGGAACGCGACTGAATTCCACTGGGTGAAGCACGCAAGGCTCTCCGTTCAAAACGGTTTTACTCAATTTATTTTAGACAAACACGACTTTCATCCTAACCTTATTGGCACCCAACTCATCATTTACTTTCTCTAATGGATCACCGTTACAAAGTACCACTCTCTAGCGCTAGAGGAACTGTTTTCAGCATTCGTTTCTTTGTGCTGACCAATAATGCATTACATTCTATGCCACAAGATGTGGTTAACGGGAACACTGCGAATCTATTTCACAAACTTTTGCAACTCCAGAAATAAAGCCATATAGGCACCTTGGGGTTTCTTTAAATAATGGAAAATATTCTCCCTTGTGTCATGAAATGTGGAAAATATCGTGAGGAACAGATAGGCCTGTAAGATGCACCTGAAGCCATTACCTCCAACTAAGACATGGTTGATCACATATTAACAGATATTTATTTTTTGCTCGCTCTAAAAACAAAGCAGAACAGGATATAACGGATAATGCCATTCTTCTATCCGTCAGTTGCCAGGAAAAGTTGAATCCTTTATTACTCAGTGGCAACAAGAATAATCGGTAGATAATGTGTCGCATATTGAAAAGCCAGCCGACAGCTGAACCGGACATTCCAACAAAGCCTCCATGTGCTGCCACCTGGCTTCATCGCTACGAACTGCAAATAAAGAAGAAAAACAAGCAGTAAAATTGCGCGTACAGTGGGTGCTCCAAGCAAGGTAAGAACCACCATAATTCTGTCATGGTCATGACCCTGGTGTTTTTCGGCAACCAAGACGTTCTGCTGTTCGCATGAGCGCTAAGGCATCGCTCCTCGAATTGTCGCGAAAGCCTGTCAATTAATGACACTGTTTGTTCCACTGATGTGACGGAGTGAATGCATGAGCAGTAGCGCCAACACTCCACTAGAATGAGTCTATGAAACAAGAGTCCGCGCTCATCGCAGAGCAATCGCTGTCACAGGTGGCCTCTTTATTGTTTCCCGAAACTGGTTTTTGAGGAAAGGAGATAACGCAGTAACTGTCACGCACATCTCGGTGGGCACCTGAACCGCGCCGTAATGGAAGGGATAAATGAGAGAGTGAAAGAAGAAAGAAACTAAGAGGTGTCGTAGTGCAGGTCTCCGGAATATTTTTGGTCACCTGGGGATCTTTAACGTGCACTGACATCGTAATAGAGGTTCTTCAACGCTCATTTTGCGGTGCGGGAGCCCGTATTTGCGTCGCAATTTTTAAAACTCGCGGAGTTAGTTTTGAAAAAAATAAATTGAACAACATTAAAGCCACTTTGAAGAAAAGCAATGAAATGGGCATTACTGAATTAAGATGATGTAGAAATTGCACACTGAAATTCTCGCGCATAAGGTTGCAGCAAAAATTCCACTCAGCTTTTTCGCTGAGGAACAATTCAGGTGCATTCGAAAAATGTATTTACCTGGTCCAGACAGTTCCCTAAAACGTTGCTTTATCTTCAAGGTCGCTTAGAGATTTTCACGTTTTGACAACCCAGGAACCTGATATGGGACTCTAGATTTATTACGGAAGTGAACTTGGCGCCAACACTCTGTGATTATATAGCCCTAAAACTTTAGCTGCGAAATCTCACTTCCCGAATCACAGTATCGGTGAGCAGGCAAGGCACGAACGGCCCTCGCAGTGCTGTGTTCAAAGTGAAACTTAATTCGAAGCAGCGTATATGATACCTGAAAAAGAGGAAGTAGTTGCCTTCCCATTCCCCCCCTCCCCGCCCAGAGGATAAAAACAGAAGTTTCCCGATAATACCAACAAACACGAATCAACAGCTTTGTTCAACGGCGCATACATATTACCATACGTTGGCACATAAGGCAGTACTGGTGTTTCGGGGCAGAAATAGTGATTAGAGTGACTACGTCACCTATAAGTCTGATTAAACGAATGATGCTTTTGCTACGTGAATTTTCAGTCTCTAAGTAGTTCCAAGCTGGCTATAGAAGTTCCTGGGTTGCTTCGATCCACGCACGCCGTACTCATCGGCGCGCCCGTCTCAGGGTGGCTGCGCCATCTGTGATAGTAAAAAGGAAGTTTTCAAGAAATGGCCTCTGAGACGCGTGTCGAAGGCCACTACAAGCGTACAAACTTCACATCTCGCTGTTCCCTCGCTGGTAAATGAAACCTCGGACGACGGCGCACCGAGCAGCGCTCAAGAAACTATTTTTGGCATTAAATAAAACTTTGGCAAACACGACAAAGAGATGTTGGTTCCAAATTAGCAAGAAAAAAGTGGCCCGCTGCGCACTAGCTGGCCAAGCAGATGCACTGTAGATGACGGGTCCGCTTCCGCTTATAAGACAGTATTCTTTTTCTCCATAAACGCTAGTGTTTTCGACATGAGTCGGCATTCTAGAAGGACCTGAGTCTACAAAAGAAGGAAGTAGAAGTAATTCATACCATAAAATCAGTATTCTTTTTCTCCATAAAGGCAGTGCTTTCAACATGAGTCGGGATGTCAGAAGGACCGATGTCTAGAAAAGAATGAACTTGAAGTAATACATACCGTCATACCAGGTGCGACTTTTTCCCGGTCACAAGGGCAATCTCAACGCCAATTGAGCGTTAAGTCATCGAAATATTCGAGGGCCATCTAGAAACACCGCTGCACACAGCGAATTCGAACGATCATTGAGTGAGTAGTGAGGATGTGATCAGACAGCTGGTGCTAGGGGTAGCAGCTTTGAAAAAAAATCAAGTGAAAAACAGGCCTATGCATCTGCTTATTTGGGCTCATGTGCTTTGTCAGGACACTGAAGAAATAATAATAATAATTGGTTTTTCGGGAAAGGAAATGACGCAGTATCTATCTCATATATCGTTGGACACCTGAACCGCACCGTAAGGGAAGGAATAAGGGAGGGAGTGAAAGAGGAAAGGAAGAGAGTGGTGCCGTAGTGGAGGGCTCCGGAATAATTTCGACCACCTGGGGATCTTTAACGTGCACTGACATCGCACAGCACACGGGCGCCTTAGCGTTTTTCCTCCATAAAAACGCAGCCGCCGCGGTCGGATTCGAACCCGGGAACTCCGGTTCCGTAGTCGAGCGCCCTAACCACTGAGCCACCGCGGCGGGTACTGAAGAAATACAGAGACATGTTTTCATCCAACCAACAATTGCACTTCTAGAACACATCTCATTCCGTCCTTTATATTGATTGCAAAATAAAAAAGGGAAGGGAAAGCCTCAGGCTGCCTACGCATACGCTTCAATTAGAGCACCTGTCTTCGGCTGGGTGAAGAAAGTCCTCTTGTCAAACAGTTGGTAAGTACCCTGAGGCTTTTTCCTCCCGTGTTCACTTTGTATTTACTAAGACAAGCCCTCTTATCGAAACATTGGAAAGCACACTGAGGCTCTCCCGTCACTTGTTCACTCTGTCATTATCAAGAACCACTTTTTGTATTTTTGCAAATAGTGCATAAAGCACTGCGCTTCGGCTTGTCACTATTACTCCCCTCTGTACTTATACTTGCTCTTCTCTTCTTGTCTCTTTATTTCCGCTATCCGTAGATCGGATGTTTGGTACGTTAGGCAGCAACTGCTGCGGCGGGCAGCATCGTTCTCTTGCTTTTTGTACTTCTGTAAAAATAAAGCACTACTTTAACACACGGGCAATCTGGCTGAGAGTTACCGCCTTGGTGCAAGCCCTTCTCAAAATCACGTATCACCTCAATGTATTTTTTCCAGCCACTGTCCTCCGCGGCGGTTGATTTGCTTTAGTGTTCGGCTACTAAGCCGAAGAAGCCAGGGTCGAATACTCGCCGTGCCAGCGGCATTTTTATGGAGGCGAATTTTTGTCAGCTGCCTACATTCGGGACGCTGAACCCCTCATACACACATGCATACAATCCAGCGACCGAACTTACCAGTGTCAGGAAATCTACACAAATTATGGCATAGCAGCTCAGCATCACTGGAATGTTTGCACGCAAGCCGCCGTGGTGGCGCAGCTGTTATTGTGCTCAGCTGCTGATCCGAAAGACGCAGGTTCGATCCCGGCCAGGGTGACCGAATTCCGACTGAACGAGATGGAGTGACCATGTCGTCGAAATTTCCGGAGCCCTTCAATAGGGTACCCCTCGTAGCTTGAGTCGCTTTGGGACGTCAAGTCCCTGTGAAGCGATAAACGGATTCCATTGTGTTTAACTCACCAATCTATTCGAAATCTCTATTTCAATTCAGATTCTATTTAAGTTCTGTTCTCTTCTGATTCTTACTGTATTCTTATTCCATTTTTATTCGTTATCGCGTCTTTTAATCATTTTTCCTGCGGCATTCTGAGGGCAGCTTCCCCCTCCTCTGCCCTAGAATTGCAGAGAAAAATCCTCCTGAACACCTCTTGCCACCTGTGGCGGTTAACAGGTGGGGACTTTATAGAGATGACGACTGCTGCATGCAGACGCCATCAAAGAACTGAAATCCGCCTCTTGCAGACACGGCACTTGTTTGTTGTGCAATAATGTATAGGTTTTGGTGGTGGAACCAATTTGCCATCATCCAAATCTTATCGCCCAGTTTTCGAGACAAACGTCTTGAGGAAGTCCTCACAACATACAAAGATCATTTTAATGCCGCGAAATTTATTTTGGGAGATAGAGCTCAACGCCGTCGAGCAAGACGTCTGACGTGCGGAATAGTTTTTTTTTTTTTCATACACTGCAGCCGCCAGTCTCTGAAAGTGTCTTCCGACGCGCAAATCTAGCCCTCTTTTCATCCGTTACATGGGCCACCGCTACTCTAAAAAGCCGTCTAGCCTCTATTACATCGATACAACATCGAAATGGCTGAGTCATTGCATGTACGCATCTGCTTCCTTTCAACGTTGAACACTGTCCAATAACTTTTTTAATAAACCGGTGGCTGCATTCTGCGAACAGAACTCTTTCTGCGCATCAAATACATCCTTCCCCATTTCCAAGCAGCCTGTGCATTGTTAGAACGGAAAGACATTTGATTTTTTTTATATCTCCTAGTAACACAAGGCGAAGGGGCACCAAAGGCGGGAAGAGTAAAATTTGTGATTTACTCCTTGGAAAACAATTTAAGAACGATTACGATTCTCCCTAATGAGAAATTTGAGTGCAGCTGTGTTTGTGCCTCAGTCTCTCAGAAGAGTGCGGTGAGAGGCTAGTTGGTACTAAATTATGGAAACAATGAATAACGGCGCAAAAAGGACGGCATTTGTATCGGTTCGTGTGTAGCTCCTCTTTTAACTAAGATCCTTATAGCTTAAATTGACCGCTCGCTATCACCGGTACTTTCTGACGACCGTATCGTTCGGGTGTTCCGATACGTCAACGACTTTTTAATCCTTTTAAATACTGACCACAACGATGACTTGACACAGGTGGCGATGGAGATTTTAGCAACTTTTAAGTCTGGCTTTGCCAGTTTTATTTCACCATTGAACTTTGTGATAACTCTTGTTCGCAGTTCTGAGACTTCAAATTACTTTTTAACGATCCTGACCACCTCTGCTGGGCATACATGCCTAGGCTAAAAAAGGCACTCCTCCCTTCAACTCGTGCCATTCGAAGCCGATCAAGAGCAGTATTGCGTCAACTTGCCTGAGGGCTTCGTTAGCCAAGTCCTGTCCACATAAGGTTCCGGTTAGCTTTGATGCTCAGGTTGATCACCGTCGGTCTGCCGGTTTTCCGCTGGCCCTTCAGGCTGTCGCCGAGTCCCTGTTGAAGTCTTTCCGCCCAAATTGAAAGCCTCGTGGGGCGGATGCACAGGAGAGGCAGAAGTATGAAGTTATGCCCTATGTTCACAGGGTCTCGCTCGGCCTGAAGAGGGTCGCCGGTAAATTCGGCGTAGAGGTCCTTTTTTCGGCACCTTTCAAGCTGTCGCGTTTGAGCAATTTGGTTAGACCAGATAGGCAAAAGAAGATTGAGTGTAGCACTAACCACAGGAAGTTTGTGCACTGCAGATAGAATGTAATCTATCAGATTCCCCTGAGCTGTTGTAAGGTGTACGTCGGGCAAACTGGCCGCTGCATCAACATTAGATTATTAAAGCATGCCAGTTCCTTAGCTGAGTCTAGAGGACAGCATCTGCATAAGCGTTGTAAGACCTGCAAGCATGACGACAAAGAATTCCCTCCACTTTTCGGCAGGACTAAGGCTATCCAACGGGCGAGGGATAAGAAAGGACATGAAGTTATCGAAGCCTTGGAAATCGCGAGATTAGGGCTTGACAAATGTGTTAGCGAGGCTTCCATACACTTGTACCGCAAGGAGTTGGAGTTTCTTGAATTTTCGAGATGATTATGGCTTTTGTCTTTGTGGTTGGTGCGCATGCGCTGTGTTGTTGAAGGAATGAGACGTTGGTGCAATACACCAGTTATTAGTATGCGCATGTCTCGTGTGGTTCTTCTGTCTTGTGCCGTCCTTTTTGCGCAGTTATTTATTGCTTTGTGGACTCATTGTTTTGCTTTGTCGGGTTTTCGGCGCGTCTGGCGATGATATTAATTTGATAGTAGTATTAGTTTAACACGACCATATGTTCAAAGCACTACGGGAGAGTGTGTTGTAGTTTAACACGAGTTGTGATCGACTGCGGCGATAGCCTAGTGCTCTGAGTCTCCGTATTCTCGTTGTTTTGCTTTGCTGTTTCGAGAGCACGTCTTTCGACGATATTAGATCGATAGTAGTAGTATTACATGACGAAGAAGAAGGTGTCCAATTCACCGCGAGCGGGAATGCGCAGAGCACGATAGCAGTATTAGTCGCAGAAGACGACGATATGCAATGCTCAGCACGAGAGTGTCTCGAAGTTTAGCTTGAGGCGTGATCAGCTTCGGGGATAGCGGAGCGCTCTCGTACAGTGGCGAGCGAAGCTGAACTGTTTGCGTCGCCGTGGGATTCTATCGCAGTCGCAGCAATGTATATATTTATTTATTTATTTATTTATTTATTTATTTATTTATTTATTTATTTATTTATTTATTTATTTACTGGTTACACCAACGGCGCCGAAGTGGCTGAACCCACGAACGGGCGCTTAATTGCTGCACTCTGAAATAGAAAAGTAACATCCTCGATTGTAACGCACGCTAGATTTTGAGGCTTCCTGGGCAAAGAGCGAGCGCCCCGTGACGAGCGCGCAGTTTTTGGCGAACTGGACGAGCCACGCGGATGGAAGCGAGAGCAACGCGCAGAGACGCTAATCAGCCTCCTAATCGAAGACCCGCCGCGGTGGCTCCGTGGTTAGGGCGCTCAACTACTGATCCGGAGTTCCCGGGTTCGAACCCGACCGCGGCGGCTGCGTTTTTATGGAGGCAAAACGCTAAGGCGCCCGTGTGCTGTGCAATGTCAGTGCACGTTAAAGATCCCCAGGTGGTCGAATTAATTCCGGAGCCCTCCACTACGGCACCTCTCTCTTCCTTTCTTCTTTCACTCCCTCCTTTATCCCTTCCCTTACGGCGCGGTTCAGGTGTCCAACGATATATGAGACAGATACTGCGCCATTTCCTTTCCCGCCCAAAAACCAATTATTATTATTAATCGAAGCTCAGCTGTGTGCGGTTGGCTGCCTGATGTGCGGTCGATGGCTGCCAACGCCGAGCGCTCGCGCGAAGCTCAGGAAAGCGAAACCTAAACTAAGCGCACAGACCGTTCTTGGAGGCGAGGGTTATCCCTTTTTCGTCACGTTTTCCGTTGCGCACGTGAAAGTTGCGCGGGCAGCTCGAGCAGCATGCATTGCAGATTTGAGTGGGGCTATTTCGACGATCGCTAGCAATGCCAGTCGTACCTGAACGCGGCCTCCCTTCCTGAAGTTGTTCGAATTTCCCGGTGCGAGACGAGTTGGGTCAGAATTAGGGAGCCTCCAAGGCCATACATTTACATGGCGGCTGTTTTCGCAATGTATTCGAAAAGCAGACAGCCGCTGCCAGTTTTCACAAACTCCAAAGAGTTAGGGCGCGCCAGAAGCAGAACAGCTGAAGGCTATCCTGCAGAAACGCCTCCATGCGCCCAAAACTTAACTATTTAAAAGTAAAGAATTTTTTTTGCAACATGTTTCTGCGTTGTTGCGCCTAGTTCAGGAAACCCATGGATGACGGTACGCAAACAGTGGCAACTGCAAACCCTAGTGATACAGTTGTACTCATTGAAAAGGCTGTTTTCTGAAGCAAAACTACTAGCAGCAAACCTCCGTACGCAAAATACCAAGATACCAGGCCCAGGCAGAGCCAGGCTTTGTGGCCAACTCCATAAAGACAAGTCCCTTAAACTTATCATCTATCACCACACTTCGCGCACGTGTGAGAGCCCGGACGACGTCGGCAATTAAACACTTCGCACGTGTAGGCATACGGCGGCATTCCCTACCCTTCTCTGCCTTTTCTTCTTGATGCGCTCAGCTTCTTTGGCACTTGCCCACCAAGAGCTCATCTATTTGTTTCTTTTATGCGTCGACTTGCCAAAGAGAAAATACGTGACTTAATCAAGCATGTTGAGCGTTTGCAAAGTGAAACTTGCGAATAAAGCAGCCGACTTTTGCATTCCTCCTGGAGAGCCGGCACCATAGAGCCGTCCAGTTTTGTTGCTTTTTATGTGCGGCCGGTTGATTGCCTCGACCTTCGAAGGCAAGGTGTAAAGCCCGGATTTCGTCAGTAGACTACGAGGAAGAGCGTCGAACAAACCGGCCGACTTGGTCCGCTGCCAGCGAGTAACGAACGCCATCCACATTGACCCCACGTGTATGTGCGCACTTGTGCGTTTTTGAAGCACATGAACAGTCTTCCTTCTTCTTACTTGGCTTTCACAATGAAGAAGCTTGGATTTTACTCAGTTATTGTCTACAATATCGCTCAGCAAGGCATGTTGCTGGGCTATTTGGTTTAGCATTTTTTGGAGCTTGGAAAAAAACCAAACCAAAGCAAACCATACCAAACCAAAGTTTCTTTCTTCAACGCGACAGCGTTAAGAAGCTCGAATCACAGAAAAACTTGTCTCAGTAGCGTTGTAACGCGAAAATCCTCACTCTTCGATAAGATAATGATGTCACAGCCGCATGTACTCACGCGTGAATTTCAAACAACCCACTAAGAGCTCACTTGAAACATGACGTAACGCGTGAAATTAAAGTGATTAAAATAACGCATCTAGTAAGAATTAAATGTCGCCGCATGTGTCAAACGATTTAAATTTGTAATGCAATCCGCTTGACTCACAGAATAATTTTGAGAGTTTTAGGCAAGGTTTAAACTCACGACGCTGGGATTGCGAGCCATATTCGTGGTCTACTAGACCATGCAAGGCAAGGTGGCACGGTTTGGGAAAAGGCCGGAGTTTGTATGCACATCACGTAGTCTTACAAGTAAAGCGATATCTACGACTGTATGCTAATGATTATGTTTGTTTAGAAGAGGATCACTGGCCTCTATCGCGTCCTACCCTGGATGCGGAGCTAATGTCCTTCCTCCCACCTAGTTTTAGATTCGCAGTTGATACAATATATGGGCCATGAGGGTTTTCGATGCTATTGTCAGAGAACTTTCCTCGTCACATTGATCGGGTTTCAGGGTATTCAAATTTTTATTCAATCTTTATATGAAAATTTGGAGGCCACCTTCACGTGCATTGAAGACAAAGTTCCAAGCACCTCCTCCTGTGGTTCGTTACTCCCGCTCAAGGCTTGGAACCCTTTTTTAAAGCGCTCCTGTCACTTTCTTTCCAGGAACAATAATTTCTGCTTTTCTCCAGGCTATACTGCGTAAGTGATCAAAAATCGTCGGTATTAAAAAAACGCTCTAATTGCCAGTTTTTCGTCACTCAACCTATTTCTGTATCTCCATCTCGTTATCAAGACCTTAATTTAAGATGGTGTCAAAAAATGTACCTCATCAATCTCTCATGCCCCCTATGCTTCAGAATGCAATGCCTTTTGTCACGTCTGATTGATTTTCCCGACTCAGTATGAAGGAGCAGTGGTGATTACCGTTCTTCCGCAGGAAGTCAACGACAGGCACCGAAAGAAATAATGATGTCAATTCTGGTATTCTGCGTCTAAAAATTCATGTGTAAGTCCTCATTGAACTCACATTTGCTAAAGCGCCCCGCATTAAACACAGTGTACATTGCTTGCGTTACTAATCCAAAGTTTTGAGAGTTGAAACTAGTTGCAAGCGCAAACGCGAACTATCTGGAAGAACAATTCACTTAATTTACGGGGCTCTTCTGCCTCGCGAGTTTTCATTCAGCTTTTCAATCGAGCTATATTGATATAGAGCGCATTTGAGACATCTTTTGAAACACCCATGTGCGCCTATAACCGCTCAAAAGCGCGCAAAACTTGTGCGAATTTATTTTTTTCTCATCATCTTAACGGCAAAATAATATAACTGATCTATAGGCTGTGCCCGCTATCAAGTGCATATTTAGGTCTGCATCGCACAGTAGTAGGTTTACATCTTTTTTTTAGCATCTTCCTAGCTTCAAAGCCACAAAACCAAGCAACCCTTTTTCATGAAAGTTTCACGAAAACAAACAAGAAAAATTCAAAAGACTTAGCTGTTTAGGGGTACACCTTTTAGCCCCTTTATTCATGGCGGCAGCGCCGAAAATTCGCATCGGACAATTAAGCTTTCAACTGTCTTCAGTCCGCACTATTGCCAGCAGTATTTTTGTTTAGCCCTAAGAAGAAGTTGTTCGTTCCGTAGCAGTTAACAACCTGTTTACAGCCACTATGTGACACTGAAAGACACAATTAAGAGTCCTAATTTCAGAACTATAAACAGCATTTAAAGCCTTTCTCACACCTCACCAAGCAGTACTTTTCAAAATACAATCTGAGGCCTTTACTAAATGAAAAGCATGAGAGAATGGATAAGACAGAACGGCGGCTTTATTTGATGCTCAGTGCAATTTGAAGAAATTATAATGCAGACGTCCGTCAATTTTAACTGCGTTGAAAGGCTCTTCTTTTTCTCTTTCCTCCAGGTGCACCTTCAGGTATTTCTCGAATGGCCTTCAGATCTGAAAAGCGAAGGGAACGTGATTTCAATGCGGAAGCACACGACGGCTCTCGCAGAGCCATGCTTTCTTTAAATGTTTTCCTGTACAGTGGCCGCGGAAACCACATCGGTTCCACAAGGAATATTGCTTCACAGAAACTCTTCAGCGTCAATCCTTTCTTAGCACGTCGTCAGCGTGCATCGATGAAGCGTAACCACTGCTGGCAGAAGCACTCAGACAGCACATTTGTGTTTTTGCACTTACATTCACTACATATTTGCATGTAAGATACATTCCAGCGCGAACTGGCCACGCTGCCTGCTGAAAACATCGGCAGTATATAAACCTCCGATGTCCGACGAGAAGCACCAGTGCTTTCCGTACAGCAAAGCCGCATCAGCCATGATCGCAGTGAGTAGACCTGAGCAAGCCCGCTAATCTTCATTGTTCCTAAAGGTGCTCATTTTTTATCCAATGGTCAAAAAGCGCCTCATTTTGCTTCTAATTAACGAGGTAGCAATAAGGTATGAACTGACTGTGGCAATCTCAGCAGTTATCTTCTCCCACGTTCTAAATATCTGTAGCAAACATCTCTAGTCTTGGGCAAAGAAAAAATTATTAAATTAATATAGCGCACAGCCGACTCTTATGCAGGAAGTCTCATGTCGTCCTCGGCAACTTTTTTTCTCTTACAATTAATCGATGTGTAGAAACAGGAATATAAAGGCTATTTGTCACTACTTCTTCCTGTACGATTGAGTGCACTGTATACAAAGTATCTGATGTGAAAAAGCCTTGATTTTATACCTCTCGTTGTCGTCCTCTATATAGCGCCTTTGCAGGAGCATCATTTCGTGGGGGAACTATTTACTCAACCCGCCACATTAGAGTCATCCGTTACTAAACTTTTAAAGCACATGGCCGTGGGCTGCAATACAGATATGTGCATTTCCAGAATATTTAATCGCCCAGAGACCATTGAGGGGGAGCGTCAACCATCGAGTAATATTTTCGCCCTGCTCACGTACCGCGCGGTATGACGAACTTTCTTCCATGAAACTTTGCATGATATACAGCAGTCATAGATGCTACCAAACAATGAGGGGCTACTTGTGACATTACCTTAAAGATGCCCAGACCTGAAAAGACATGATTCATTTCCATCCCGGTATCAAAAAATAATCGAAGCTTATGTACTTTTTTTTTCTGCCACGAGCGCTACATCAATAACGCACCGCATTTTACAGATTGCGTTTCACTGCGAGTTGTACCGAGAACCTCAAAGTATGGAAACGAAACATCACTCTGTTTTAAGAGTGCAACCTGCATAGATAACTGACGCAAGATAAATAAGCAAGGTGTCTGCACACTCCTCGTTACTTATATCTACTTTCACTGCCATTCAGAAAATTTGACAATAACAATCACCCAGAGATGAAAAAAATGAGATCCTCAAGCCCGCCGCAGCCAAAGTAAATTTTAGAAAGTTACTCCTATAGTAAGTACAGTGCATTCTCGCCATGTCGTTATAAACAGAAGCAGCAACCTTGTGTGACCGGAAAATCTTCAGTGTACACGATTTCACCTTCGCTGCAGGTACAAGTCTCTCTACTCCTGGCTCTGGCCGTCAGTTCCTTTGCCGGCTACGCCCCTTACAGCAGCTACCGCGTGGACTATAGACGAAGTTCTGCGTACGGTGCCTACCCTCTGCCGTCCGCTCCATCGCTCACATCTTACCATGCTGCTCCTGCCGTCGTTCCATCCTACAAGGAAGTTGTGGCTTCGGCGCCAGTAGCTCTCTCTTACCGTGCTCCCACGGTGCCCGCACTATCCCATATACAAGCGTATCAAGCTGCACCTGCGGTCAGTGCCGCTGTAGCTGCTCTGCCATCCTACGCTACCTACCGCTCTGCTCCGGCTATCACCCGCGGTTACAATGCGGCTCCGGCCGTCTACCAGACGGCTCCAGCCGTCTACCAGTCGGCTCCAGGCGTCGCCGCTTTCTCTAGGGTGACTCAGGTGGGCAGCTACCACCCAGCTGTTGCCACCCTCGCCGACACCCCTGCTTTTGCCACTTATCGTTCGGCACCGGTGATCAGCCGCCAGTACCACAGCGCTCCCCTCTTCGCTTCCTCTTTTCCTGCCGACGCTGCTCTTCCACCTGTCAGCAAGGTGGCTACCTACCAGGCCGCTCCGGCATTTGCTACTTACCGCAGTGCGCCCTCTCTGACTCGTGTCTACCAGAGTGCCCCCGTCATTGCAGCGTCACCAGCTGTGACCACTGCGGTCCATGCTGTTCCATCCGTGGAAGGTGTGACTAGAGTCGCCACATACCACGCGGCTCCTGCCGTCACCGCTTACCGCACTGCGCCTGCAGTTACCAGAGTTTACCAGAGCGCCCCAGTTCTTACAGCTACTCCAGCCGTCGCGACCGGTGTCCATGCCGTGCCAGCCGTGGCCGCCTACAAGGCCGACCCAGCTGTCATCGGAGTCTACCATGCCGGTCCGGTTGCGGCCGCCGCACCAGCCGCCACTCTTACTGCGGTGCACGCTGCCCCAGCCGTGGCCGCCGTCCACGCCGCACCGGCTGTAACAACCGTCCATGCGGCCACTGGATTGTCCAGCGTGGCCAAGGCTGACCCCTTCCATGTAGCGGAGCACCACACTGTCCACACCTCCCCCGTGGTTTCCACTGTTGTCCACGCCCCTCATTCGACCGTCACACACCTACCAGGCTACGGATACGGAGTCGGAGCCCTAGGATACACCACGGGTCTGTCAGTGTACGGCCCCCACTACAGCTACGGCCTTGATGCTTTCGGCTACGCTGCCAAGGTCCACAAGAAGAAATGTGAGTCTATAAGGAAATGGGGGCTGAAATTTTGTGCGAATTCAGGTTTTAAAAAACACCAAGCTTTTGTCATTAATAATTTAATGCTGTTCTTTTCTTCTTTTCCAGAAATTATACTTCTGTTATGAAAATATGTGCTCTTGAAGTCATGAAGACATCGGCCTTCGAGAAGCTACATTTCAGCTCTGTCAAATAAATTGTTCATATGTACAGATCAAAAAGGTTTCAACAGCGTAGTTTCTTAATTCGACAGCATTAAGAGGGTCATGAAGGCGAAAACTGTCCTGCGGCGTCGGGTTTAGCGTCTGTGTGAAGCCTTCACCTGCAAAACATGGCAAATAGTGCTTGGGAGGATTAGGAACAGTAGGTTCACGCAGCCAAAGTCGCCAGGCGCAACCGACGGAGAAACAACGATGGTGCTACCCGTCACTTCCAATGCAACCTGTTCGGTTTTCTCCGTTCGCTCCACGACAATTTCAGAGATGCTACAAATTTCGATTCTAGCCATGAGCTTCTCATTCATTAGGAATGTCACAGTCAGCCGAGCTTAAGTGCTCAGCTGGCTCCGGAATTCGCAGCATGTTATATGATAACATGTGTATCCTCTTCCTCTTTGGTATTGCGGTGCCGAAAATTCCATCCTCTGATCATCCTTTCGAACGAGTTCATTTCGAACTTTACAGCCGGACTGAATGTTTTGATGGACATAAAAATGATTTGTCTGTCACCAGACATCACTGAGGCGCCGAAAACTATCAATGCGATTGGTTTTTTTCGAAGCCGAAGTCGTAAACTGCGTGTCAAGAAAAAGCAACAACAAAGCGCGCGATTCTTTTTTTTTTGCGTTCGGAGGATTAACTTCAACCTGAAATGTGAGAAGAACTAGGTAGTTGCGTGTACTTCAAACACATAAATCGTGGAGACAATAGTGCAGGCTTCTGGGATGCTGCCAGTGAATACTGTCCTTACAGAAGGCTAACTTAAGAGATAACCGTTTATCCGACCGGACGCTACTGAAAGTGTCAGTACGATCCTTTGTATACCACGCTGGGTAGTTTTCAATTTTTTAACGGTGCACTGCTTTTTCACAGAACAGTCTCAACAGCCTTGATTGGGATGACCGGTGAGAAAATTATGCGATTTCTTAGTAGTTTCTTCATGCCCCACTCGAACCATGAACACTGTGCGATTATTTCTAGAGATGTGACTCGCAGCGAGGCAGGTGCGGTAGCTTCCTCCATAGCTTTCTCTTACCACTCTAACAACAAAACCATTCCCATCTGGCCGTAGTGGTCGCCACCCTTACCTCCTACTCTGGACGTTTTTCCAATAATGCCTAGTATTAGGGAGCGTGCATCGAGATAACCTACCCATGCCACACGCACCATCTTCATGGACTCCTAAAGAGCTATATTCGGGACATCCAGAGAAGCCACTTTGCATCCGTATACTCTGCGACCAATTACCAGGCGCGTTCGGCTCAATTCCCGCTAGCTCCGCCTGGATTCTTTACGTCCTTACCACGTCTGGGTGGCAAACAACGAGCTATTAAACCTACGTTACACTGAACCCGACCCTGCAATCCCTTGGCCGTACCAATCCCTCGCCCCCTCTACTTCCCCCTCCCGTCATGGATGGAGGAAATCAAAGCAGGAAGGCATCTACACCCAATATAACAACGTACGTGATAATATGCGAACAATTTCCACTCGCAACACTTCACTGTGCACTTCGTTTTAGACTCATTGAATTCATCTAAAAGTGCGGCTCGCACCGGCACGGGCTTTCTTCCTGTCACAGGTATGGCATACCTGTCCATGGTATACCTGTCCTCAAGCAGATGCCAATTTGGCCCATTGTCTTTTAGAATGTACCACTCCCATTAAGTTTCCTCACCTTATTATACCCACTTTTGTGAAGTGCTTGGCTCCACTCGGACGAGCTGATAAACCAGCTGGCCCTCTTGCGCTGTTGGTGGTTGACTTCAAGAAACGAAATGCACTTATCCTACTACTACTGCTATTGTCTCACCTACAGCAGGTACTTGATGGGAAGTTTTATATCTTGGACATAACCGCGTTTTGGCGTCGGATTCTGTTTCAAGTCTGTCCGGACAAATCTAACGTAAACGTGTGAGCACAATCATGCGCTACTCCACGAAAATTTCTAGTCTTCTGAAAGGACTGAGAAATAACTCATACAGTTTTTTACGTTAAGATTTAAACGCTTACAAAGATTCGGGTCGAAAAAAAGGTATTCGTTATTCACGCTGCGCATGCGATGCTCTTTTTCGCTGACAGCAACATGTTTCCCTGGGCCGTTTACATATGCCGTTTAGATGTATTTTGCGACGATCACTCATGCACGAAAAGCTCGTCCCCAATGCACTGGTGTTGTAGAGAATGTTGATGAGATGGCCACAGCAAAGTTAACAAACAAGAATGAAAACGAAGGCGAAGGTAGGGTCGGCACAAGTATCGCAGGATTCGGGTCTTCGTCACAAAATTATCCAATTACTCCACTTCTTACCCATGTGTGCGTTTGTATCAGCAATGCACCCTGACCAATCCCTCGCCGTGGGTATGTGCCATTCAGCCTGAGGACATCATCATCATTTTATTGCATAATATGGCGCGGTCTATCTTTAAACAGTGATATTCGGTATGCTTCCTCATGGTGAAACGAAATCGATGATTAGAGAGTTCAATTATTTTAATAATATTAGCAGCATCGTCTTCAAAATTTTAATCTGGATATAATTGCCAGGAATGAAATTTAACAACTTTCTTTTCTAAAAATGTACAATGTTTAATCCGCAAATATTGGGAAGTTTCTCGAGGTTTCATTCAGGAATTAGTCCTGCGCTCATACTCGTCACATACGATATTCCTTACGCCAATTCCTCGTCTCTTTGTTTTCGGAAGAAAACTTGCATGAGCATCTAATGTAAATATAATTGGATCGTTTGCGTTATGTATTTCATCGTAAAGCACGAGCATCTACCAGATCCTGTTGAAACCTTTTTACCATTTCACTTTTGCTGAATATCACTCCATTAATGCCTTTCAGCAAACATTAAATTATGGCGGATTTTAAAATTAGCCATACTTGAGGTTCCCAACATCAAAACGAAATCACGCTATGGACATTCTTATATAATGTGTCCCGTCAATTGTGCCAAAAATATAAAGATAAACGAGCTTTTTATCTTAACTAGCTTATGGTGAGTTTCAAAAATTTTTTAATACTAGCGCTCTCCTAACATCACACCCCTTGAAGGTTGTTTCTTTTTCAGGAAAAATTCATGAAACCTTATGCGTTCTTCTGAACTGCCCATAATTAGTGATCTAAGAACATAAACTGCGCGTTAATCTGTTCATGCTACGCGTCTGAGAGTACTTTTAAGATTCAGACCACTGACAAGGATAGACAAAAAAGTACCCACCAAAAGCTCTGACCTTCAAATAGAAATAAAATTTTTGCTACACGCAGACAGACAAAAAAACTCTAAAATGAAACCCACTCATTCACAACTTGTCAAAAACTTTATACTACCAGAAACTAAAACACTACTCCACGCTTCTTATACTCGGACCTGCCACATGTTGATGGCGAATAGCCACATTTTGCAGCAGAGGTCTTGTTAGGCTACCTTGACCATTCTCGAAAGCTCTTTTCTTCTATTATTATCCTAACCATTTATTAAACAAAATTTTACTTTAAACTACTGTCCAACAACTCCTACTGTCACTGACATGAGGAACCTTCCACCAACGTTCTTTCTGCCTCATTCACATCAATTTTCATTATCATTTTGGTCTTCACCTGTTTCTGGCCAACTATATATTTTTTTTCAGGTCACTTCCTGCTAGCCGAAATAATGTAACAGCGCTAAAACGGCCAGCCTGTGGCTCCTAATGCTGGAGAAGTAAGGGGCCACCTCCGACTCGATAAGTTCGGACTTGACCATTAACGCACAAATATTCAAGTAAGGATTTCCCGTCAGCGATTAATTCACATGCCCCAACTCCGCAAGCGCTAATTTAAAGACTTAAAAAGAAAATCAATAACCAGAAGGCCTGGACAGCGTAATGTATGCCAACTGGCCACCTCTCTCACTTTCCTCAAGATCAATGATGCCTGGAGGGCGTGAAAGTTGCCGCACAGAGCGACCTAACGTTGTGCCATGGTAACGCCTTTCACCCTTCGCAGACTCTCCCTCCCTCCTATGCGCAGCTGGCGGCTTCGTTTCTCTCTCCTGGTTCATTCTCCTTCCATTATCGTTTGTGCCTACAGCGAGGCGACTAAACTAAAAAGAAATCCCTGAACTTCTACGTAAGGAGCTGCAGGAGCTCGCGACGTTGGAGAGGGCAGTCCGTGAGCTCTGAATACGGCGAAGTCAAAGGAGGTCCCATCCGCATTCTTCCAAACGGGCACTACGGTAACTGCGTCCTGAACCGGATGTAAGAATCGAAGCACCTATGATGTTAGGAAAAAATGTGTGCTTATAGTTGTCACCTCTTTTGCATACTCGCCCTGACTCACTGAATTACTCTCCTCATTTCACTTTCGCCCAACTCCTCGCGGGTATATAAGCGCGCCTGACTCTCACAAAGATCATCAGCGTCTGGTTTGCCAACGGTACAACTGCCGCAGCCATGGTAAGCATAAATGTAAATTCTGATGAAAGTTTGTTTCAAAGACGCTTTTCTTAGCGAGGTTTTCAAAATATCTGTGGCCACATGGTCGAACAGGGTGCAGTTTTTAAAGTTCGTAATAACCACTAAACTTATAATTCCTATTCGTGCTCAGTTTCGCGTGTGCTGGCTACATAAGAAAGAATCCAATGCTGGAGACTTCCTTACGTGACGATTTTAAACGTTTTCCAGATCACAACCACATGCCGTGAAAAAAAAAATGCAGCTTCATTTGTAGGCCTTTCTTAATAACCCTGGCTAAAATCCAAACAAATACAGCAAAATTCCATACAACAGCTCATACTATCTAATATGTTTTGTTTTTCGTTGAGAGTGAAATATGAACTTTAACAATTGAAATAACCAAGCGGCCTTATAGGTTCCCCGCTTTCCAAAATCTAAGCTAATGCCGGAAACAAGCATAAAGGCTATTTTTAGGCATCCGATATAAACTGTTACTTGAAAAAAACGTCTATAGATAACGTGTATCAAAGATAACTACTCTGTTTATATCCGAAATATGGCAGCGCTGATGCTTTGCCTTTGGTGAATTTCAGTTCCGTGCTTGCATCGTCCTGGCCCTGGCCACCAGCGCCTTCGCTGGCTTCCTCCATGGTAACGTGCATGGTAGCTACGCCTTCGGGCAGGGCGCTGGCCTTACCAGCTACGGCCTCAGCCACGGAATCGGCTACTCCGGCCTCACCGGCTTCGGAGTTGGTCGCAGTGTCGCCTATGGCCCAACTGGTGGCTACGCTGTCGCATCCCCAGCGGTTGCTCGTACCGTGTCTACCTACCATGCTGCTCCCGCCGTGACCGCTGTTGGCGCTGCCCCCGCTATCGCATCGTTCGCCGCTGCTCCAGTCGCCACTGTCGCTGCTGCCCCAGCTGTGTCCGGCTTGACCACCTACCAGTCCGCCCCAGTTGTTTCCGCTGCTCCAGCTGTCGCCACCGTGGCCCACGCTGCCCCAGCTCTGTCTCGCGTCGCCACCTACCAGTCTACCCCAGTGTTGGCTGTGGCCCCTGCTGTCACCAGCGTTGCCGCTGCCCCGGCTATTTCCCGTTTCGCAACCTACCAGGCTGCCCCATCTGTAGCCGCTGTCGCAAATACAGCTGTCACGAAGGTCTTCCAGTCTTCTCCAGTAGTTGCTGCTGCCCCCGCTGTTTCTCGCATTTCCACGTACCAGGCCGCTCCAGCTCTCACTGGTGCCTACCAATCCGCTCCAGCTGTTGCCAACTTTGCTGCCGCCCGACCTGTTTCTCGTTTCAACACCTACCAGTCTGCCCCATCTGTCGCCGCCATCGCTGCTCCAGCTGTCACCAAGGTCTTTCAGTCTGCTCCAGTACTTGCTGCTGCTCCAACTGTTTCCCGTCTGACTTCCTATCAGGCGGCCCCATCTGTCGCTGCTGTCGCGGCACCAGCTGTGACAAAGGTATTCCAGTCTGCACCAGTCGTTGCCGCTGCCCCTGCCCTGGCCACCGTCGCCGCTGGTCCAGCCGTCGCCACTTACCAGTCCGCCCCAGTTGTGGGCGCTGCCCCTGCGGTCGCCACATTTTCCCAGGTTGCTCCAGCCGTCGCCACCATTGCCCACGCTGCCCCAGCTATTGCCACCACCACTCTCCACCATGCCCCAGCTGTCGCCACCGTTGCACACGCTGCCCCAGCTCTGGCAGGTTACAACGCTCTCCCAGTGTACGGCTACGGTATTGGCACCCTTGGATATGGTGCCGGTCACTACGGCCTTGGCCATGGAATTGGAGTCTATGGCCTGAATTACGGCTATGGCCTTGGTACTCCCTTCGGCTACAACACCCTTCTCCGCAGGAAGAAGTGTAAGTATAACGGTAGGAATTCTCCATCCAAAGAAGCGAACCTAGACTTAGAGCTACATTGCTGTTTTTTTTTCGTTTGCAGAAACTATTCGGCTTTTGTGCAAGTATGCGGTCTCCAAGAAGGAATCAAGTCCTCGTCGACATTTTACGGTCTGTGTAGTGTCTTCCAGAGCTTCGTAATAAATTGTTTATTTGTACAAAGAAAAATGTTTTCGATGTTTTTCTTTTTTTTGGGGGGGGGGGGGATAGTTCAGAAGTAGATTACCCTCGAGCTATTTCCAAACCCAATTTTTATGTACTGTAAAAAATAATATCCATTGCTTCAATTACCTGATGTCAGTTGGTTCCTGCCGCCACACAATCAAGATACAGCGACGGTTGCACGATCAGGCAAACCAATGGCAGCAGCTGACAGTGGCCACATTGACGCTAATAGGACGAACACCCATCAATCCTCAAAGAGCTACTGGTGTCAGGAGAAAATGCCGTGAGCATTCCAGGTTTGCAGCCGTACTGTGTGAAGTTACCGGTGTTCCGTGTTGTAGTAGCACAATATCTTATGCACCATAGTTTCCTATTTTCGCTGTACAGCCAATACACAGTGCATTGTTTAAATACAACGTGAAAGGCTGGTGAAAAGCCTTCCAAATGCTGTATCCTTTCAGATCACCCAATAAAAAATTACCTCCGTTTGTCAGTTAGTATAAACATTGTAAGCGATATACGCTCCAAGCGGCGACATTCCGAAGACTTGGGAGAAGGGCCAAGCAGGCAAACGCCAACTCCGCCGATGGCAGGGCGGCAAGCTCTCACGCGGCTCGCTCAAAGGCACTCCACTCGTCGGCTGACTCCTCCTGTTTTCGGCCGTGAATTAAAAAAAAAAGGCAGTGGCCGGGATGCTTAATTCGATTTAATTGGAAAACCAGCCGCACAAGAAAATGATTCCAAGTTTCTGAGAATGCTCGGAGGGGGCAGATCGAGCTCCCGCGGTAAAGAGACGAGCTTAGAATCCTCTTTTATGCACCTTTAAAGAAAATCAATATTGTTCATCTGAAACTAAACGTCAAGTGAGTTTAAAACAGAAAAAAGCTATCGAACTTCATCTGCAAGCCTCTACCCCAAATGCTGATCACTTTAAATGGCGCCGCTCGCATATTCATACAAGTGTAGGCCAGTGCGTTAAAGAATTGCAAATCCTTTTGACTGCAGTAAGTGCAAAAGCTGTCCACCAATACCTCCATCTATAATTCCAGAGACCCTGGGCATTAAAATACGAAAACCTGCGGGTACAAAAACCCCTATCTTACAACGGCCTTCAATAGCTCCTCATGAAGTCCTTAACCCCACCGAATTACTGCAAAGGGTAATACTTCTCGCTCAAGGCCAGTCATGCCAGAACAGAAAGCCACAACCAGTCACTTCCATGAAGACGCATGAAAGCCAGCTCTACACTTGAAGGAGTGCAAGCGCATGAAGTATCGCCCCTGAATGGCAGCAACCGCAAACCTCAGGTGTTCGCTTCCGTGTAGGTGGCGGCTTTCCAAGCAGCTGCCTTGGAATCTCGAAAGATGTCGCAACATACGGTAATTAAATAACCCTTTGCCAAAAGTAAAGACCCAAGAGGATAGCTCTGTTGCGTAGTGGGACCCCTGTAGCACCTCTATAAGTCCTAATTTTCGGAGATTTGAGGACTATAGTTCCTCTTGCCTTCGTGATGTGAGCGCTGGTGATGCGTAGCGAGCCACTCGGCATCGTCCATAAGAAAACCTCTGGGTCAGTTTAGTTTTGATGCAGCCTGTGTATACGCTCTGAAGTGCAGCGTGCTGTTCTTAGCAGCAGTGGTCAGAGTCGTATATTTTTTTTTTATTTGAAGCGAATATGTCGACAGACATTGGAACCTTGCCGCTTCTCCTGTGAAGTATGGACGTCTGATGCAAAAGGCTATACTGTGGAGGCAAAGACAACTAACCCTGATGAGTCTTTAGTATTAAGGAAGCTAGCTTGAGGAAGCACTAAGTATGGTCTTAGGATCGAAAACCCAATCGTAACAGGACAAAGGAAAAGCCAGACGTAGAACCAGTGCCGGGTTCTAGCTGATTTAAAAATTAAGAAACTAAGAATAAACCGAAAGAAATGGTTAAAAAAACAAGCACAAGGCAGAAAAATTACTGATGGCACTGACGACTACTTTTCAAGTGAAGGAAACAGCGCTAAAGGTAAGGACGTGACACGACAACAAAGGCGCTGAACAAACAGCTGAAGTTTATTATCACCTGAAGATGCGCAGTTTTAATGGAATAAGATATATTTTATAACAGAATATCCGCTTTGTGTGAGCGTTGTTCAGATATCCGTGTTTTATTTTCTTTCTTTTTTTAATATTTTTTGCTTCCATTCTAATGAGATTCCTAAACATTCGCATTCAGTCGTAAGGCAACGCAAATACTTGGTTCACCTTTGTACGCTAAGAAGCAACGCGGTTTTGTGTCCTACAGTTCGCAATCGGTCCTCATCGGCCCTCGCCAAACATGTGGTTTGAGAGTCCGCTCAATTCAATGTATAGTACACAATGCGCGTTCTTTTTTAAATTTTTAATTGGTTTTTGGGGAAAGCAAATGGCGCAGTATCTGTCTCATATATAATTGGACACCTGAACCGCGCCGTAAGGGAAGGGATAAAGGAGGGAGTGAAAGAAGAAAGGGAGAGAAGTTCCGTAGTGGGGGCTGCGGAATAATTTCGACCACCTGGGGATCTTTAACATGCACTGACGTCGCACAGCACACGGGCGCCTTAGCGTTTTGCCTCATTAAAACGCATCCGCCGCGGTCGGGTTCGAAACCGGAAACCCCGGATCAGTAGCCGAGCGCTCTAACCACTGAGCCACCGCGGCGGGTACACAATGAGCGTTCAATTCTCAAAACCTCCCCTCCCTCTCAAGATCAGCGCTTGCTTTGCTTCAGATCGATCTTGCTAAGGCGTTTGACCGTGTTCGCCATTCATTCCTGGTTTTCCTTCTTGAGCGAGCAAATTTTGGGTCTACTACTTGTGAAACTTTGCTACAGCAATTGCTCTACTCGCTTATTTGTGAATGGACATTTTTGAAACACCGTGCCAATCCGCTCTTCTGTGAGGCAAGGCTGCCTGATGTCCCCGCTGTTTTACGCCATTTATCTGGAGCCACTTTTTTCGAGTGTTCTGTGTAACTGTAATAACCATGGCTTCTTTGTTAGCTTTTTTCTGCGCTGACAAGCACAGCACTAACAAAGCTGCGTCGACAAAAGCTGCGTCGACAATACATCTATCTGGAATTGTCTCTCTGGCGCTCAGATGAATCGCTCCCAAAAGTTCGTACCTGTGGTTCGGTTCATGGGGCTCAAACCGCTTCGTTATGCTGGAATCGATTGATTGTGTGTACAAATATCGTCCGTTCCACTTAATTCATTTAAGTAAAGCGCAATATGTACTGGAAGGAGCGGGTTCCGGCGGTCGAGCATTACGAGCATAGTTTTGCTCAACATCGGCTTTCCATTTTTGGTCGTGCTTAGGCCTGCAACCCCTTTTTGTCAACATAAATTTATTAAGTACTCAAAGTCTAGCACTGCGCAGGCCATTACATGCAGCGTTTTATCGAATATTTGGCAGTTTTATTTGGGAATTCAATTTCGAGCTGATGAATCGTGACAATCTTTTCAGGACTGTTTGTGCAGGAGGATTGCCCTTAGTGCATCTGTATGTGAGAAAATTAGTTTCCCGTTACATCTTTTTTCGTAATCGTTGTCGTCGATGTATTTGAAGAGCATTATTGCCTCTCTCCTCCTTTTCCCTTTCGCGCCGCCCTCACATCATCTACAGCCCTGCCCAAGCCTATTTCTTCGTCTTGATTTCTACTAGGATGTCATTAAGCCGCACTTGTTCCCTTACCCACTCTGCCCGCTTCCGGTCGCTTACCATTACACCAATCATATTTCTTTCCATGGCTCGCTGTGTTGTCCTTAACTTAAGCAGAACCCTTTTTGTTAGCCTTCACGTTTCTGCCCTGTGGGTGAGATGCAGCTGTTGTACTTTTCTCTTGAGGGATGTTGGTAACCTGCTATTCATGACCTGAGAGAACCTGCCATATGCGCTCCACCTCATTCTTATCCTTCTAGTTATTTCCCTCTCATGATCAGGATCAGATGTTACTACCTGCATAAGTAGACGTATAACTTTACCATTTCGAGCATCTCACAGCCAATTGTGAACTGCTGTTCCCTTTCTCGACTTCTGAAAATTACCTTGGTTTTCTGCATGTAAATTTTAGACCCACCATTCAGCTCTGTCTCTCGAACTCATTGATCCCGAGCAGCAAACATTTTATTAGTTTTTTCTATTAGTTGTCTTCGCTCCCACCGCTCTCTGCTCATTTTAACCTGTTAGCCTCCGCCGGAAATAAATAAGAAATTTGGCGCTGTGTTCTCTGCAGTCTGCTCTTGAACAAACTGAGTTTCCTTTCTTGAAATTGCAGCACATATTTAAGCGCACGCTTAGAACAGTGACATTTGTGCAACCAGTTACTCAACGACTCACGCGCTGCGTGTCAGTCACAGAATCTAAAAGGTGTGTCCCACCAACTTCTTTGCCACCGCAGGTTAGAGCACGACATACTACAACCCTCTCATACCGTTCTGTCTAAACTCTGTCAGATACTAATATACCTGAATTCGGGGCGCTTTCTACTGTGTGGTCGGCATTTTCAAACTTCTTTTGCAAAGGCTTTTTTATAAGTAGACGCCATCGTCAGCGTTTCTTAAAGTTAATCTTCTGTTTGCAAGTTCTGCTCCAGTCTTAAAACTAAAACCTCATCATTAGCACCGCAAGCGTTAGAATACAGAATGCATTCATTCGCGTACAAACAAAACTTGACTGGAGTGTTCACAGCATCGTGGACGACATCATTATCCACGCTATTTTTTTGCAAAATTGTTTGAAAATGGTGCTTATTACCCCTGAGATTTAGCTTATGACAAGCCGATCTTGTCGAATTTTACTAATGGTTTAATTAGAAGTTAAAGAAATGGGGTCCGAGAACGGAACCCTGCGGAACTTTCAAACAAAACCGGTGAGGACTGTCAGTGAGTGTGACTCATGAGCAAACTCCGGAGGTGCAAATTTTTTGGGATCCACCCAAGCAATTTATCACCATACGTGCCTGTAAAAGAAAATGCGAACTGCAAGATTTCTCTGCCATATCCTGTGGAAAGCGTTGGAATTACCACTGAAAATGCGCTGGCATGTTCACGATTGCTAACTGAGCAGGCAGTGTCGTCTGTGAATTCAGTTAACGGTGCAACAGTACAAAAGCCGGCACGGAAAACATGCTAATCCTGCGATAAGGTGCTGGCTGTTAAGTACTGAGCAATTAATGTGTTGACGTCTACAGCTCACGGCGACAGCTGGTGATTATGGCACGCAAACAGTAATGTACTTTCTGCGAAACTGTGGCTGTCTACTTTATTCACAACGTGGGCGATTGAAGGGTGTAAACAAGAACGACGGTGAAGCCGATGTACTCATTAGTAAAGCTACCTACTTCTGGAAGCTAAAATTGTCAGTTTACGTTGAGGTCAACTCATACAATTTTTATTTTGAGTAAAAATTGTTGTAATTACTTTTTTGAGTATGTTCATGCCTGTACGCCTTCAAAAACGGTATTCCTTACCGTGAAAATGCTTGCGAAAATCCCCCCTCTCCTCACTGATTAAAATATCGGACGTTTGCACCGGGTATAACTCCGTGATTACCATGTTGAAGCGAATGACTGAGTGGCCTAGGCTCTGGGATCATCGCACGGGAAACAAGATCGTCGCAGGCGGTCGACAGTCAAAGCCGGCAAGTGGCGGTGAAAACTGTTTCGTTTTTTTTTTTGAGGGGGGGGGGGGGGTTCTAGCGAAGAAAGGCAGCTTGTAAAGAACAAGTAGCATAGTTGTAGTTAAAGCGCGGTACTGTATTCATATATACCAAATAAGATTTTTCCTCACTGTCCAACAACATGCCCCCCAGCCTGATATGCCCAATCTGAGGCAGCAATTGCGGCCAGCTTCTCCAACAACACCGTCCTTTGCTCTAGGCTTGTACCACCACCTCTCACGCATGAAGCAAAGCAAGGACGACGCAGGTACACACATAGACACTACGCACGCATCGGAATATTGCCCTTTCCCTGCTCTTTCTTTTCAATGGTCTCAGCTTCTTTTGTACATTCCAAAACACCCCTTCTATTTGATTCTGTTATGCCTGGGCACGGGCATGAATAGGTATGTGATTCAATCACGCATGCCGTGCATGTAAGCTTGTGACGAAATATGCCGATTTTTACATCCTTTCTGAAGAGTTCGCAATATAGAGCGGTTCAGTTTTCTTGGTTTTTATGTGTGCTTGATCCCTTGCCTTGCATATTGAAGGCAAAATGCAAAGAATGCATTCCGCTTTTTGACGATGAGGAAGAGCATTGATTAAATTGGTCCATTTTGTATGCTGCCAGCAATCGGCGAGCGCTATCCTCATCGCCCCACGTGTATGTGATCAACTAAGTGATGCCTAATGCCTAATATTATGAACGAGCTCTACCTCTTCTTTCTTGGCTTTTAAGCCTAGAAGTTTGTATAACTATTGTCTAGAGTTTATTAAAACTTTTAGCGGCCGAGTTCATGCTGCGTCGAGATTACCGCTTTGCAATAATGCATGCGCGATTTCATTGTTCAATCTCATGCATGCACATGGAACAAGATTGATGGGTTCATGCGGTTTTAACGACCCAAAGCGACTCAAGCTATGAGGAACACCGCAGTGAACGGCTCCGGAAATTTCAACCAACTGGGGTTCTTTAGCGTGCACTGACATCGCAGAGTACACGGGCCTCTAGAACTTCGCCTTCATCGAAATTCGACAGCCGCGGCCGAGATCGAACCCGCGTCTTTCGGCACAAGGAACAAGACAATTAAGGTTGTAACAAAATGAAACTGTATGCACTAATTATCAAGTTAAGTGACTTGAACTTATCCAGCAATGACGTAACGTGTGCGACCAGTCTGCTTATCATCATCGCCTGTAATCGGCGTCTCGGCGCAAGCATTTCTTTTGTAAGAGATAAAGGAGGGAGTGAAAGGAGAACGGAAGAGAGGTGTCGTAGTGGTGGGCTCCGGAATAATTTCGACCACCTGGGTATCTTTAACATTCACTGACATCGCACAGCACACGGGCGAATTCACCAACTGGCCCAGTTTTCAGTGTTACTGAACTGAACGAGGACACTGTCCTTGGCACAATCATATTTACATAAGTCTTATGCAAGTCACGAGCGAACCAGTCACGTCAAGAGTATCACGCTGAAAGAAATAAACCCGGGCACAAGAAACACGTTCGAGGGAGGCTTGTAAGGTATGCTTGATCGCCACAGGGAACGCGTGGCAAAAAAACACTTCTGAAATACGCCTGACAGAAAAAAAGACACTCGTACAAGCACGTGCGAGCGCGGACAAGTAATTGTACTCGAACGCAACAGAGAAGGCATCACAAAGAGAAACACTCTGAGCTGTTTAAAAAGCGTAAAAAATTGCAGTACTTCTAGGGGGTCTGTGTTTTATTATCTAATGAGGACATCGTGGATTCATGGGCGTATATTAACAATCCTACGGTGTCTTTTAAATAAATTTTTGCTTAACTCCTAGCTCTTTCTTCCGTACGAAACTTGAGCCGGTTCTTATCAACGCTGTTTATGTTGTCACTCTTTTTGCAAGCCAATAATTTCATGAGCAAATGCGCTTTGCATAAGCTTCTGTTATTTGCACTTCTGATGACAAGAAGGTCATTGGAAGCGTCATGTCGCTGCAACAATCGCCCATTCTTTCGCCTATTCACGCGCCGATTGTTTCGCCTATTCAAGCGCCTATTCTTTCAATCGTTCGTTTCGCATCTATTTCTTTCAACTCCCTTCTGCCTGCACGCGGCAGTGACAGTGGCGCCGTTGGAGGTAGTCATTTTCAATTGGTGTGCGTGCAGGACACGATACATACGGGCGGACAAAAATCTACGAACAAAGAGAGGTTAAAATGTAGTAGTTAAATGCACTCCGGCGTTATATTTTCTCGTAATGTCTATACCAAAAAAAGAATTGATCACAAATTTCTATTTTTTTTGGTAAACAATCTGTCTGTATCAAGTTACATGTGCCGTGTTCGCGTATTCGTCTTGGAAGAAGGTGAAAATTGCGGGAGCTGGTTTGTTTTATTGTTTGTTTGCTTTTCAGCTTTGATTATTTACATCATCAAAAAATAAAAATTTCCAGCAGCCACTGTGCCATCTACTCACCCTCACTTTCGGCCGGGAACGGGTTTTGTAATAAATTGTATTCAGTTTTCTTTTAAAACGGGAAGAAAAAAGGCTACCGAAAGCGGCCTCTACTCATGAGAGCTCTACGCTTTTAAAGGAAAGCGGCGATAACCAAGAAATGGCTAAAATCGGTCTCAGATTATCGATTAACTTGGAATTTCGACTTTATATAACGTATTTTTCTCCCGTAATAAATCTTTCTTTTTTTAGTTATTAGAATGCGTGCCACTCTCTCCCCGCGTTCGCTAAGCGATAAACGTGATCGTGGCGTCACTCTCACCATAGCTTTTCAATGTTCCGCATGCCGGGCGTTTCAATTTTGAGTTGCTGCGAACACGAAGATTTGTGTTTTAAAGCCGCGCAGAGGCGAAATTCAGCCGAATTGAAGCACCAATACCTACTATCCGAAACCGAAAACTTGTGCTTCGGGCGCACCGTAATTCAGGTTATGAATTCCCAACAATTGTATTTTTTTTATTCGCTGCATTTTGTGCGCCTTCTTTGGCTCCATTTGTCTCACCATCTTCGTTATAGTTTTCGCACTCTTCAGTCTTTTTCGCCCAATATTCTATCGTTGTAAGTGGAAACAAGAGGTGTCGCTTGCTCTTCCTCGCCGGGGCGACCACATTTAGATGGCGGCCAAGCATAAAAGTCTCTTGTGTGCTGCCCGATGTCAGCACGCGCTGAATAAACCCTGGTAGCCGAAATCAATTCGGAAACTTCCAATAGGGCGTATCTCATGGCCCAGCTGCAGCTTCGGGACGTTGACCCCCACGTCGGTTGTCCTAAGCGCTAGAGGTACTCCACCCCCTTTCGTTCTTTCGAGAACATCTCGCTCAGTGCATGCATGTTTACATAGCACACCAAAATGTACGCAGTTATTTCTCTCCGGGACATGGCTCCAACACAGCGCGAACTCAAGATTTGCGTCAGCAGTTTATGGTTCATGCATTTCCACCCACAATTCGCTAAGTATGCTGAGAAGCACAGGGTCAGCATTTTTCTTCAGCGACGGTCGTAAAGCAGAGTCAGTGTTCAGAAGGCGCAAATAGTGACTTTCTCTCGTGACGGCCCCTTAATCTGAAGGGAGGCGCAAAGCCGATCGAAGCGGGTATGTTTGTTTAAGCTCTGCAATTGTGGGCGATGTGCAACACATTCTGCGTCTATGTCTGTGTTTTTTCATAAGGGCCAAGTCTTTCTGCTTAGCCGGAGGAGACAGAATATGACATTCTATCACGTCGCTTACATCGTCTCTCTTGAACGTCGAAAAAACTAGCAAGTAGCAAGGTTATTTTTCAAATTCCTAAGAACAATCGACACCTTCTTGGACAGTAGTGGAATCATATTTTCCTTATTCTGTGTGACACAGGAGGAGCAGCTGACGACATCAGTAATGTAAGGATAACCCCACCCACTGGTAAAGACAACTGCCACATTACACGATACTTTGTCTGGTGAAATATTTTATCCGCGGCTTCGCCGGATTTTGGTGGATTTTGGCTCAATTTTGGTGGAGGTTAACAAGCTAAAGTGGAAGAAATAAATTTCCTGGGCTCCTACATATAGCTAATTACTCCTATTTGAGGAGTTGACTCCACGATATTTCAGCTTCTCGACACTGAAACAGACGCGGCTTTGCAGACAATGAAAAAATTAGCATCCTTTTTTCTCATCTGGTTCCGAACGGTGTGAAGTCTGCCGTCTCGAAATCCAGACGTCGCCTCCAACGCAAGCCGAGAAGAAATCCAAGCACGAAATTCCAGTGATATCACACAGAATTCAATAGGAGAAGTACATTATTGCATCAGTTAAATTAGGTAGAAATAAGTTACCACAGTGAATTGCGCCTGCACACCACGTCACATTGCAGGAATGCAACTCGAGTGCGGCTCGGTGAAAACCGATAGATGTTTTGGCAGGTGCGCAACTACCGTTGAGATATCTGATCTGAGAGTGGTCATTTGCACTTGTGACCGGCTGCAAACAAAACACCCAGTAATGCCAGAAAACGAGAATTTGGGATCGTTTTGGTATTGTTTCTAAAGACGTGAACTCGTTGCCAAAGGAAGCTGGCCTGGAGGCGCGTGGCTACTGCAACGTATATTGCTAAGGTTTGAGTTTTGAATCCCAGTTGAGGCACTTTTTCGTCCAGCTACCACACCAGCATGTCATGTATATGTCATGCAGATTTTCTATGCGACTATAACAGGACTTCCGCGTTACCTTGGTGGGATTTCGGGGCAGTGAATATTTTCTCTAAGGTTTATAAAATTAAACCTTGCTGATCACTTCTACTTCAGTTCTGAACAAACCTGAATTCATGTCCTTCTGTGGTTCATCACCTTGCTCAAAGCCTGGAACCGAATCTCTCAGAGACTGCCGTCACGTTCCTTTCAAAATAACAGGCGACACCTGCGTTCCGCAGAACCGTTGCAAAACACTGCTTGGTTACGCCTAAGCCGGATCAAAAGATGTGTTAAATTAGATCCTTGAAAACTACATCGCAATATCATTAGAGAGACGATGAGTTCGCTGAAATTGCAGTTCTCGTTTTACTCCATAACATATTTTAAACTGAATTACCCTTCATGGGTAGGGAGAGGGCAGGCCGATGGTTTCTTGACACACAAAGTGATCAAGAGAGGGAAAAGTCGCATGGTTCTGGCCAACGCTTAAACAAGAGAACTTGTCATGTTTTGGGCGTAGAGCCTGTGGTAGAGCCTCGAGGTTGAGAATTCGCCTCGGCCTCGCGAGGCAATGGGTTCGACTCCCAGTGCCGATCGACGACCCACCCATTTTTGGAAATGATTACAAGCCATCTCCCCGTTTGAGCCATTAAATGGGCTTCTTTCAGTTCATTGTAGGCGCCGTGTTTTCGTAACCTGGTGAGCCTTTCGGTTCTGGCATTAGTGGGAGTCCTAAGGCGGCTTTGTATGTCTGCTGCATCATGCTATCCAATTTTTCATTTTTTGCTTTCTCTAATTTTAAATAAGGGGTGGCATAGAGTATCCTGCTTAGCGCAATGGCCTACACTAGTCGGAAAAAACATCTGTCCCTTATTCCTTGTCTTTGATTAGCTATGCGGCGGATTAATCGCGCCGTCACTTCTACCGTGCATTTTGCTTAGTGAGTGTGTCATTGTTCTTTACATTTCTTTGTAAATGCAATCCCAGTATTTTTATGGCGTGTACATCTTTGATGGATCGTCCATTTACGTAGACGTTAATTTGCAGAGGGAAAGTTGTAGTTAGCCTAACTGTTTCTTTTGTCTAATAAAAAGAAGTTCAGATTTTTGGTCTGAACAAGTGTGGCCGGTTTACCATGCGCATGCCTCAATGGTGTCCAATGTTTCTTGGAGTGTGTTTTGTATGTAGCCTTCGCATCCTTTGGTTACCTAAAGGATGATGTCGTCTGCATAGAACGTGTGATGTAGGTCTGCTATTTGTGCAAATTGGGCGGGAGGGTGACTTTGATGAGAGGGAGGTTCAAAGGAACAACCCACTGATCTTCTATGACTCGGCAGGGCTCCGTCCGGTCATAGATCAGTGGGCTTTATCAAATCTTCTAAAATCCCGTGGTGGTTCTGAATGTTCGGTGCGACGTGCTGGGGTGGCAGCCGTTCAAATTAGAAGCGTTTGTCCGAATTTTCTTTGATTGTACAAAATGTTGTGCAGTATGGCAACCCAAAAATTATTTCTACCATCTTTTATTGAAATTTTTATTGTATTGTTCTCGAAGAAAAAAACAAGCGCACTGCATTTTCAACGCATTTCAATCATAAAAACTCGTTCTACACAGTTTCAGTTCGTACGCTGTTCTTTGAAACATTTCTTCGCGGGATATACTGAAAATTTACCATCCTTGAAGAAAACATTTTCTAAAAGTTTTTAAGAAACAAATGATAAAAATTAAGAAATACGACAGATTTAGAGCGAGAAATGATTACCTTTCAGCATCATTATGCATGGCGGCCGCGCTGAAAATTCTCATGGAGTTAAATACGCTGTCAAAAATCGTCCGTTCTCTCTAAAGTCGACAATTTTCTAGTTCAGCAGGACCCAAAAAATATTTCTTCCGAAGCAATTGAGAACCCTTTTACAGCCCTCATAGAGCTCTGGAAGCCTCAAACAATCGTCTGAATGTTAACACTGTAAAGGAATTTCAGCGTTTTTATGGCCCCACCAGGCACTGATTTTGAAAATGCAAAGCTAACATCTTCACTAAGCCAAAAGCGCGACATAATGTCTAAGAACGAACTGCGGCTTTACTTACTGCCTTACCAAAATGAATTCAGTTTTAGTAATCCATACGCCAATGAATCTGAACTGCGCTGAATGTGTTTTGTTTTCCTTTTCCCTCTTCCCACATCGCCACGTGTTTCTAGAAAAGCCTTCGGATTTGAAAAAAAAAAACGAGAGCGCACGTGATTTAAATGCGGAAGCATAAGGGCGCGGTGGCTGCTCACAGAGTCGCGCTAGCCGGTGCTTCTTTTATTTTAATGGCTTCCTTGAATAGAGGGGGCTTGGAAAACACACTGATCCTATGAAGAACGCCGCCTCGCAGGTAACTCGCCAGCGTCAATCCGTTCTTAGGGTGTCGTCAGCCTGCTTCGATGAAGCGTAAACACTTCTTCTAGACGGACTCAGACCTCACATTTTTGTTTTCCTTTTATATTGCCCCCTATTTGCACGCAAGAAAAATTCCAGTGCGCACTGTCAGCCCTGTCTACTGAAAACATGCGCAGTATATAAAGCCTCCGATGGCATGCGGGAACCAGCACTCTCTAGACAGCACGAGCACAGCAGCCATGATCGCAGTGAGTATAATCCAACCCAGCATCCTTCATAGATGTTAACGTTGGTACTACTTAATGTCATAGTAAAATTAGATGGTAAGGGGGTCTCCATTTGTTTCTAATTATTTCCTTCTGGCTTGAAAGAACGCATCAAAAACGGTTATTAAGAACCGTTTTCTGGAACTTTGAGAGGAGCCCATAGTCCAGGGCTACTACGGAGACTGAAGCAGCTGTCGCCCGGTCTCTACCAGCCGTCACTGGTCTTCCATGTTTGAGCTGAACAAAAGCTCATACCTTTGCTCACGTGGTGGTTTTTGTAAATTGGCGACTGGTTAATAAATGTTTCCTGCATTTTAAGTAGTTACCCTGTCACATATACTCAATTCTTTAACGTTTACTATATTTGAAGCACATTGTAATTGATGCAAAAAGTAAAATAAATCCTAAAAACAACACAACGCACAATGCCTTTTGTGCAGGCATTCACAGGTTGCGATAGGCAGCTGTCTTCTTTCATACTTCACCGCTCCTTATTTCCATTTTTGATGTTGCCTGTTAAAAACATTAAAAAAAATTACTTGCCGCAGAACCCTGAAACCATTATTGCGGTTGTGGTTCTGAGCTCTGTGTATATAGCGTTTTACTAGACCTACAATTGATGCAAATATTTTCGCAATTTACCGCATGGTTCTTCACAAGAGGTCTGTCACTTAACTTTAAAAGACCATCATGTTGAACAAAAAGCTACTCTACTCTCCCCCAGGCGATTTTCCGTAAAAGTAAAACACAGATAAATGTTTTCAACCTACTTACTGCCTAGTAGGAGCAACTCTCGCACCTCATATATTAGATAAACAACGTTGTCATAACACCACTATAGGATAAGATCCTACTTGTGACACTTCATTACATCAAACAAGACATGAAAAGACTAAATGCCTTCAGCAATGAGTGATATGAAAAAATGTTGCACCTTTTGTTTTTTACTAACATATACTCTTCTATCTGTAAACCTGTCTTGCATAATCCGCTGCAGATGCAAGTACCTCTACTCCTGGCCTTGGCCGTCAGCTCCTTTGCCGGCTACGCCCCTTACAACAACTACCGCGTGAGCTATGGACTCGGCTCTGCTTACGGAGCGTACCCACTTCACACGGCTCCAGCTGTCGAGTCCTACCGCGCCACTTCTGCCGTCGTTCCTTCCTACAAGGCGGTCGTCGCTTCTGCGCCAGCAGCTCTATCTTACCACGGCTCCGCACTGCCTGCCGTTTCGCGCGTGCAAACATACCATGCTGTCCCTGCGGTCCGCGCCGCTGTAGCTGCTGTGCCTTCATACGCCACCTACCAAACAGATCCGGCTATCACACGCGTCTACCAGGCGGCACCGGCTGTCTACCACTCTGCAGGAGTCTACCAATCTTCTCCAGCCGTCACCACCGTATCAAGGGTGACGCCGGTGGGCACTTACCATCCAGCTCCAGCTGTTGCCACAGTCGCTGCCACCCCAGCCTTTGCCACCTACCGTTCGGCACCGGTGCTCACCCGCCAGTACCACAGCGCTCCCCTCTTCGCTTCCTCTTTTCGTACCGACGCTGCTCTCCCCGCTGTTGGCAAAGTGGCCACCTATCAGACCGGGCCGGCTTTCTCTACGTATCGTAGTGCACCCGCTCTGACTCACGTCTACCAGACTGCCCCAGTTCTTACTGCTGCGCCAGCCATCGCCACCGCAGTCCACGCCGTGCCCTCCGTGGCTACGTACAAGGCTGCACCAGCTGTCACTGGGGTCTACCATGCCGCTCCTGTGGTGGCCTCTGCTCCAGTCTCCACTCTTACTGCTGTGCACGCTGTCCCAGCGTTGTCCGCCGTTCATCGGGCACCGGTTGTAACAACCGTACACGCGGCCACTGGAGTCTCCAGGGTGACCAAGGCTGACCCCTTCCATGCATTGGAGCACCACACCGTCCACACGTCTCCTGTGGTTTCCAGCGTTGCCCACGCCCCTGTTTCGACCGTCGCCCACCTACCAGGCTACGGATACGGTGTCGGAGCCCTGCGTTACACCCAGGGCCTGCCTGTGTACGGCCACAACTACGGCTATGGTCTTGATGCTTTTGGCTACACTGCCAAGATTCACAAAAAGAAATGTGAGTAGATAATTAAACAGCGACTGGCTCTAGTCGCGAATTTGGCACGACTTTTTCGAATACTCCTTTTAAAAAAGAGCAAGCGTTTGTAACAACCAGTGGTAACGTTCATTCTTTTTTCTCTTCCAGAAATTATGGTTGCGCTAAGAAAACAACGCATCTTCAAGACAAGACGTCAAGATAGGCCCCTGACTAGCTGCCTAATGCTGTTCAGCACTGTGAAATAAATTGTTGATATGTATAGACCACAATGCTTTCAAAAGTGTTTTCTTTCTACTCATAGATGCGTATAAGCGTAAGTAAATGTTGCACTAACTTTAAGCGACCTCTTAATAAAGTTATGTGCAGATTTAAAATGGAGCTTAACATCATTCACATACTGTGAATGCCCACCAAAAGTCGCATATGCAAGCCATACTTCATGCAGCAAAATGGCGCTAGCTGCCATCTTCCTCATTTTTGTGGCAGCTCCTAATGCCAAAGAGCGTTCAATCTGATCAAAAGATTAGCCACTAATTCACAACCATTTTGCACTTAGCAGCAATATCTTTTAAGTCAATTTCTGTGCTCATACTCCGCTAGATGACCATGTAATCTTAATGTGAATTTATGGCGAGTAACTGTTAACACGTTGTGTTGCTAAGCGTTTAATATTATGTGCACCTAAAAATTCATATCTTCTTCGTGAGCTTCGTCATCGTTTTTTCAGCCAACTTCAAAATATAACTTACTTGATTGCCCATAATTTATTCCGTTGAGACAGTAATCAGCCGCAATCAATAATTGGAAGATATACTTTTCAGAAACGGAGCCAAGATTACCAGTCGTAATTTCCTTAAGACTGATGATACAAAGTTGATGCTGTAAAAAAGCATGTGATATACCAAATTTGATCGTAACACGTCAAATTCACTTTTCCATCGACATGCTACGTGCTTGGCTCCGTAGACAACTACATCGGAGTGTCTCCACGAGTCATGTTACTCGAGTAAAAAGAATATCAGGCATGCAGCTATATAATTATACTGTCTCGAACGAGAAAAAAATTGCACTATCAAATCTGCTCGACGGTCTAGCAGATTCGGAGAGCTAATTTGTTTCGGTAATAGGCTCTATAGATGTTCCAAAACCTTCTGGTACACGCTGAATTGAATACTTGGTTATTGCACAGGTGCCCAACGCTTGGGACTTCGGCCACAACTTTTTCTTTTGTTGCTCTCAGTGAAAATTTGTACACGTGGCACTGCATATACCTGCCAGTGCAAGTGGATTCAAAAAGCTCATAGCCGAGATGCTGTGCCAATAAACAGTGTGTCTGATGATCGTAATATTTCTTCTGCTCACAGTTTGGAGTACAAATTTTATATGCGACGCGGACACTACGTTTTAACAAAGGAAGTGCGTATAACACGGTATCAATCCTTGTTATTTTTTTTACCTCCTGTGAACTGTGGCAATATTTTGTGCCAGCGCAGGTTATTTGCGCCGTAGGTAACACGCTTTGTTGCCACTGGAAATCAAATTCGCAGAGATGAATTTCCTCGACTTCTCTCTTGAAGGACGCTCAGACAAGTGGCATATTCAGCATGTCGACGTACCTCTACCGACCTTCCGAAACACTTGAGTAATCTAGAGACACTTCGAACTTCGTGCTTGGTGTTTTAAAGATGTAGAGCATCCACAACGACATTGCTGGAAGAAAAAAAATGTCACTGCATTGCGACTTGATGCTGGCCAAATGAGACAAGTGTGATATGAGACACCCGTGGGATGCCTTTTCTTCTTTTAGCAGGGGGCACTGGTGAAACGAGAAGGAAGGTGACAAAGAAAACTACAGCTTCAATAAGAATGGCTTTTAAGTCACTTTCAGCATAACATCCATCGAATATAGATTGCACGGATGCGATGCTTCCATCCCGTAAAAGAAAGCGAGGTTGTGTCACTTGCCTTGGAATTGCTTATTACGCACCGCCGTGCTGTCAGGAAAATAGTTTCGTGTCGTCCGGCACCCTCCAGAATATCAGGGTAAGCAGTTTCTGAAGCGGCATTTTTCTTGTCACTAACTACTTCGACACCAATTCTTTACAACCGCTATGAAACACGAGATTGAAAATCTTTTTCTATATAAATTTTTCTACTGTGAGGGTAACAAGGTATTTAGTGGATGTCAGAATGTATTCGGTTCTTCCGTTACTTCTTGTCAGCTTAGACAGAAAATGAGGAATCTCTGAAGCATTTAAAGAGCCTTGTAGCGTACACTTAAAGAGAATTGTAGCCGACACTTTGTTTTCATTAGTACAACACGTTTATTCGAAGGGATTAACGCCCCGAAATCTTGATGCGGTGTACGAAGAGACGTTGCACTGAAGAGCACCTGATTAGTTTCATAAATATGGAAATATTTACCACACACCGATGTCCCACGACACTCGGGCATGTCTGCATATCGCCTCTGTTTGCGCACTTAAATTCTGAATTCTAATAAAAACACCTGCTCACACTACTTATAAGATTGTGTACCTCTTGCAAGAAGAAACGGCAAAAGGGCAAACAGAAATTGAGGTTGTGCGGTCATGAATTTCACGGACATCACGGTAAGGCTCGCGTGCTCACGTATTCGCATTGGGAGCAGGCGATAAGTGCGCGATCTTGTTTGTTTGTTTGCTTCTTTGTTCGTTTTGCATTTTCTTTACTTAGAGCATCAATAACTAGACAGTTTTAAGTTACAATTAAGCTAACTCTTTTTTATGAATGCAAAAACAGGTGTAATAAACTCTATTCAGTATTCATTTAAACCAGGAAAACAAAGTTTATCCCATTGAACTGCTCCTGATCAGTAATGAAAACAGTGCAGAAAAATTGATGATTCGTCATCACCATCAACCTGACAACGCCCACTGCTGGGCAAAGGCCTCTCCCCATGTCCCACATTCTCGGGAATAAATTTTGAAAATTAGAAAAGTGTAACATGCTGCTATGGAAAGATTAAAGGTAATGATCTATTCTTCTAATATGTAGCAAAATCTTTCTTTGCAAGTGTTTCCATTGATCGCATCCAGCAGTTAAGGCTGCCTTAGAAAAACAATGTGGAACGCTTTTGACACTAGCAAAAAAAGTTAATGGGAAAAAAATGCAATACTGCCGTTGGGTGATCTGCGGATATATTGAGTGTTATAGTGAAATCTCACATTATATAAAAAAATTGTGTTATTAAACGGTTTTCCGCTCAAGAATGCTTTTGTCAAACATTTTGAGTATGTCCTTCTTCAAATAACCCTGTCCTTTGCAAGCTACAGCCGCCGATCTCCGCAAACTTCTTGATCTCATCCGCCCACCGAGCTTTCTGCCACCCCAGCTATTTAGAAATTCCTGCAATATCACTCAGATTGCACGGTTAGCTTGAATTTAGAAAGTTCATTTGGCTTATTCTGGTGCGTAATACTCTATTTTCTCTATCCCATTCAAATCCGTGCTACTGTCTAGCCGCGTTGACTAGGCGCGAAACGTGAGTGTGAATTTTCTTGTGCCGAGGCCTGGAACGTTTCCGTTACTGAAATCATCAGTTTGGATTTGGCCTAAACACATAACACAACTTTTGCATTCCATCAGGGGGTAAAATCTTGGAATTATTAAATTGAATATTTAAACCTGCTATGAAAAGCAGACTTGTGCTTTGGAGCCACTGCAAATGCGTGCTGTGATTTACCAACAACCCCATGGTGCCAGTTATGCCTTGGGCATTTATGAAACTTGCAAGCCTAAGGTTTCACTCTTGAGAGTAAGAGATTTCATAGATACAACTTGAACATAAAGAGATCTCATCAGCGAATATAGAACGTGAACTTCATTATGAATTTCATCAGAGCCCCTGGATATCTTCGCGTCCACGTTCAGTGTCAGATTTAAAACACCCAGTAGGGAAGCTAATATATCATTCACTGAAGATTAAGCACAGTCATGAAAGGTGGAAATGATTAGATTATGACTAGTTAGAACAAACTGAACGAACGTATTCAATTCTTGCATTGTAAACAGGGCTTGAAAGGTTCTGCGCATCTCAAGAGAGTAGCTTTGAAAACAGAAGGCTGAGATTGATGATATATAAAGCACTTCAGAATTAGTGTTGAGATGCGGATTAACAGTGCACGGGCTTCGAGGTCTAAACCTAATGTGCCACTAGGATATTGCAAAGAATTGCACTGAATGTAGCGGATAGCACCCGAAATCCGGGTGAAACTAACTGCAGACAATGATGATGTTTGGAATTCCTAAAGTACATACGCTGTTCCTGCAAATTAGTCGAACAAATATGTTCTGTTCTGAAATTCTTTCAAAACTAAAAACTTAAAATGGTGGGACTTTCGTCTTGTTCAATTATTTTTTTTTACCGAGAGTGTCTTTTATTTGAACAGGGCTCGAGCTTAATATATCCCGCTCTACTTTAAACGATTGGCCAAAGGAACAGCGCCGTTCTATATATGTAAGGCGAGAAAAGTAGTGCAGGTTTGGAATAATGGTCTAACAAAATAACTCGATGTTTTTACTCTTTTCAATAGGTTTGTTTGCCTGCTGTATATTCTTTTTGAATTGAGAAGTAAAAAGTGCGACACTTTCTTTTTCTGGTCTATTACATACCCTTATTTCTACCGAAATTTGTCTATTTACTGTGAGGGCCGGTTGTAACTGGCGGAACCTGTTATTAGCTAACTGTACAATTTTCTTGTAACAATTTTATTTTTGTGTGCTCACGGCTCTTTATCTGCAGTGTTAAATTTTTTTTCCTCTTGTCATTTTCGCCGTACTGCTCTTACTTGCAAAAAGCCATGGATGCTTGTACAACCAGGGCGTCTCTTGAAGATTTTAATTTCGTCTCAATAAATCATCATAAATACAAATTTCAGAATGCCACCGCAAAAAGTGGCGCAGAATGTCGAAGACCAAATTTCAATTTTAATTGACATTTTGTGCAAATTCGTAGCATTTTTATGATCCAGGCACCAGTCGCTCTGAGCTGCGCTAAATGTTTCTTTATTTTTCCTTTCGTACTCTTGCCGCATCGTAAGGTATTTCCCAAATAGCCTTCAGTTATAAAAAAAGCGAAAGCGAACGTGATCTCCACCCGGCAAGATACGGCGGCTACTCACAGAGTTCCATTAGTCCGATGCTTCTTTTATTTTATCTTTTTTCCTCGATTGAGGACGCGGGGGAAAACATTAGTCTTGCAAAGAACCTGGTATCGCAGTACCTCTTCAGCGTCAATCCGTTCAGAGGGTGTCGTCAACGTGCTTCAGGGAAGCATAGTCCCTTCTCCAAGACGAGCACAGAACCCTCATTTGTGTTTTGGTGAATACATTCGCTCAATATTTCCATCTAAGAAACATTCCAGTGCGAACTGCAAGCCCTCTCTGCTGAAAACATTGGCAGTATATAATCCTGCGGCGTCAGCCTAGAACCAGTACTCTCCGGACAGCAAAATCACAGCAGCCATGATTGTTGCGGTGAGTATCAGAGCCAACTCTTATCTTCATTGTTCTTAATGGCGTTTATTCTTTATTTAATGACCAAAATATGTAAGAAATGCGCATGCAATTTTTTCTGACAATTGTGAAAGGGGTAGTAGCACGGTAAAAAAAGGTTTGCTGCATTTTTAGGAATTATCTTGTCGCATGTCCAAAATTCTTCATTTTTTAAAAAATCACCTGCAGCAAAGTTCCGCACATGTTGGAAAAAACAAAAAAAATCTTGAAAACACAGCGCTCAACCGAATGATGTGGAAGGCACATAAAAATGTTTGTTAACTAAATCCGTACGAATCCGAGCACTGAATACAACGAAAGGGTTTGATTTGCAAACGCATTGCTGCTGTTACCTGTTCAAAATATAGAAAGTTATGATAACAGCAGCAACGTGAAAACTTCATTGTGGGTTTAGTTCACAGTAGTCTACAAGGTAGCAAATTTGACGAGAGCTTCCTTTCCTAGTGAAAATGCTTTCGTAATTCGCCACTTTGGGGTTCGTCATAGGAGCTGTGTTAACGAACATTTAAAGGACACAACCACGAAGAACAGTGTAGATAGGCGAATAATCGATGTCTTGTAGCCTTCTGGCACAAGCACGCAAGGGGAACCTACTAAGAAATATTTTCACCCTATCGATTTACCGCGCGGCATTACGGACGCTCTGACATTAAGTCGTGCACAATACAAGGATGAAAGAAATTTTACCATGGTATAGAACCCTAGTTGTGATATTACGTTGAGTTTACTCAGACCTAAAAACAAACAACAAATTCTTTAGCAAGCAGAGAGAAAAAAACTATCTGCGCTTTCGTTAGATGTTTTTCCTTACTCAGTCAGATTTAAATTCCTTCCGCAGCACGTTTTTCGAGTAATTTCCAAAAGCTTCCAGTACCGAACTGAAATAATAGTGTCTTTTAGCGTGAGAATATAACCCGTTTATATACCTAACGAAAGAGAAATGAGCAACGTGTTTGCTCATTCCCCATCTCTTAGAAAATCTGACACGAGCAAGCACCTAACGCTGAAGAAAATAGGACACTAAAGCAAGCGGCAGCAGAGAGAAACAGAACAAAAAGCGATTCCCGTAATCATTGTAGTGCGTTTTGTCAATGTCATTATAATCGAAAGCCGCCACCTGTACTGCCTACAAAACTCTCACTGTCACGATTTCACATTGAAAATGTGTTTCCCATTTCTTAACCACGGTCCTTTTCACTTCGCTCCAGGTTCAAGTTTTTCTACTCCTGTCTCTCGTCGTAAGTTCTTGCATCGGCAACGCCCCTTACGGCAACTACCGCGTGAGCTATGGGCACGGTTCTGCCTTCGGAGCCTACCCACTACACCCCACTCCAGCTGTCGAGTCCTACGATGTCGTTCCATCTCATAACGCAGTCGTCCTTTCGTCGCCAGTAGCACTGGCTTACCACGCTGGCGCTGTGCCATCCGCATCCCGCGTACAAAGGTCTCATGCTACTCCTGCGGTTAGTAGCGCTGTGGGTGCTGCGCCTTCCTACGTTACCTACCGCACGACTCCGGCTATTGCCCGTAATTACCAGGCTTCACCAGCCGTGCACCAGCCTACGCCAGCCTACCATTCTGCTCCCTTATTCGCCGCCGTCTCTAGGGCAACGCAGGTGGGCGCCAACAACCAGCTCCACCTTTCACTACCCTCACCGTCGCCCCTGCCTTCGCCGCCAACCGTTCAGCACAGGTGACTTGCCGCCAGTACCACAGCGTTCCCGTCTTCAGTTTTTCCGTTCCCACCATCACTACTGTACGTGGCCACCTACCAGACAGCGTCGGCGTTCACCACATATCGCAGCGCGGTCTCTATGACTTGAGTCTACCAGAATGCCCCCGCCCTCGAATCCCCGGCTCTGACTAGAGTTGTCGATGCTGATTCAGCCATGGCCACCTATCATACGGCTTCTGCCATCACGGCTTACCTTCTTCACTGCTTCACGGCGGCCACGTACAAGGCTGCACCTGCTGTCAACGGACTCTTTCATGCCGCTCCTGTTGTGGCAGCAGCACCGGCCGCCACCCTTACTGCTGTGCACGTTGCTCCAGCCTTGGCCATGGTCCTCGTCGCGCAGGCTGCAGCAACCGTCCATGCGGCGACTGGAGCGTCCAGGGACACCAGGGCTGACCACCTCCACGCATCGTAGCATTAGAGCGTCCACACCAACCCCCGTGGCTTTCAGCGTTGCACGCGCCCGTTTTGGTAGTGGCCCACCTACCAGCCTACAGATACGGAGTCGGAGCTGTCGTACACACCCGGTGCCTGCAAGTGTACGACCACAGCTAACGGAACAGACCCGACGCTTACCGATGTATCACAAGGGTACATAAGAAAAGTGTGAGTACACAATTAAAGTTAGGGACTGGACAAAGCAGGTTCAGAGACAAATCACATTTATTATGGTAATTTCCGCCATGTCGTCATAAAGGTGGCACACACCGACAGTGCACATTTGTTGACTGAAATACGGAATGACATACGCTCGTTTAAGTAATGTCGTGTAATAGAAATATTGAGGGTAACTGTCCATCCTTTCGAAGCGCAGCAAGTACTTTTAAAGTTTTTCCTTAGAAAACCTGTAGGGACGTTTTTGACGATAACAAAAACGTTAATAGCAATAAAATGCAAGCCTGGGGAAGGAATATCGGGGCATCTATTTATTGCTATAGTAAAATACTACAGCATATGAAAAAAATTGCGCTCATAAAATGTTCCTGTTAAAAAAAAGTTTTTGTTCAGAATAGTTGGGTATGTTTAAGAACACTTGAAGCACATAACAAGCCTCGAGATTTGTTTACCTATTACTTGAGCATTCTTTCTTTATTTCAGAGGCGCCTGAATTCCAACGGAAATATGAAAATTACGTCATCAATGCCCGTAACATTGTCGCATCGTTCTGGAGGCGGTCTTATAAATATTCATGTAACAAAGTAGTGCTGAGTTTTCTACAATAAATTTTTTTCACATCTTTTGTATCTCATTCTCTGACAACAGCGCAAAATTATTTTCCCGCCGGGAAATAAGAAAGCGGTTTTATTGTCATTGGAAATTCTACTGTGTGCTCCAATATCAGGAATCACATGTATTTGCAAAAACCAGCACCAGAAGACTTTGTGAAATATAAAGAATATTAAGGCCTTTATTACAATTACTAAGGCATGAGTGCACAAGGACGGGCTTGTAAACATCTTAATCTCGTTGGTCTGTGCTCGTTTGCTAATGTGGATTAGAGGTGCGGTACTATTTGCCTGTTTTGTGCCTGAATCCATAAACAAGAGACTTACGCCCGTTGAGGAGTTTACTTTCCTGAACAACTTTGTTTTAATTCACGCACGCTCCTGAAGATTCCTGTGTTCTGCGAGACAAAGTCAGAATATTGGTCCTTCCTTCTTTATAAGCGGCTTTGTCTTAAGAAGGCTTCTATTTGGCTCATTGTAAACTTTATACACGCTTCTTTGCCGAAAATTCATTCTACTTCGACCGTCTGTACAAAACAATAAAATAAGCAGGAAACCAGACCTGGAACGTCGTGTCGTGACTCAGCAATCTTTTACAGCGGGTTATTTTTTTTTTATGTCAATCTACCTGACTTGTGCGATAGGTCGCCGGCACTGAAATACGCCGCCATATGTGTCCGGTCATCGTTGTGCGTCACTCTTCTCTTGCTTCGTAAAGCAATTCATAGTGGGTGGTACACATTCTTCGATACTGTCCTTCAGTTTTTATTTTTTGGGATGCAAGCATAGATGGGCGAAAGCTAACTTAAAACCGGCCACGGTAGCTGCACCATGGAAACTGAGAACTTAGGTTTAGGTATAGGTGTAATGGGGTTTAACGTCCCAAAGCGACTCAGGCTATGAGATTTCACTTAACAAAACACGTTGTAGGGCTAGTTGGTGAAGCAGGCTATGAGAGACGCCGTAGTGAAGGGCTCCGGAAATTTGGACCACCTGGTGTTCTATAACGTGCACTGACATCGCACAGTGCACGGGCCTTTAGAATTTCGCCTCCATCGAAATTCGACCGCCGCGGCCGGGATCGAATCCACGTCTTCCGGGTCAGGAGCCGAACGCCATAACCAGCGAGCCACCGCAATGGCAAACTGAGAACTTCGTTGAGATCATTGTACCTATATGAAAGTTGCCTGTCTGCGGCGCGAACGGAATACATGGGATATTGAGGGCAACACCATCCAAAGTTTGTTCTCAGTACACCAAAAGACGGAGAATTTAGCTTGATAAGGCCAAATGCAAATCTGGGGCACTCGCACTTCGGTTTTCGATTTCGGTTCGAGTCAACATTTAAGAGGGAAATCGATAGCGGTGTGTTCTGCATTCATTACGCACGGATGGAAGCTGATTGAAACGACCTCCTAAGCGCAGCGCGAGAAACTGGGAGCTGAACACGTGCGTTGTTCGGCTGCAGCGATGACGTAGTGGTCGAATCCAGTTGTCAGTGTAGGTGATCTTTTCGTGCCGCCGCCGGTTCGAAACCAACTCATGACGGTGGAGTGCCTTGCTGTAAAGTATTCTGACAGCCTGGCCACAAAGCCTGTCGGCAGGTTGCCCACAACCCGATTGTCACCTGCCAGCCATTGGAGGGGAGCCACCTTTCACAGGCTTCGGACAGACAAACATCGGCGAAATCTGAGATTGGAGGTTTTAGTGGAAGCGCGCTGAAACCGCTTCAGTGGCTCTTTTCAGGTTGTCAATACTTGGCAAGGAGCAAAATACGCACTTATTTCTATAGAAATTGCATACAAAATATTCCCGGAACTTTTTGCGAGCTCGAGACTTTCACGCCGGAAAGTATTCCATGATCACCGATTTCAAATCAGTGGTGGTGATGCAGCCTGACCTACGTGATCCCCGCAGAAATGGATCGACGCAGGTAGTTAACTTCCAAGATCGGATGTGATGGCGAAACCTGTCCTTTTTGTTCTAGAGTTTTGTAGCGAATAAGAGCTCCACTTTAAAATCAAAGCATCATTTTTGCCGGCAAGATAATCTGTCGATAAAGCCCATGTTCGATTTCTCCTCAGTGTCTAAAAACGAACACCCCTGCTTGCTATAAGTCCATTGCCATGCAGAATCTGAGCCTGGCATTGCGGCCAACTTCATGAACACCGCTCTTCCTACGGCTAGACTTTTTATCTTTTTGTCGCCGCCCCTAACGAAACACTCAAAGCAATGACGACGTGCGAACATAAACTCAGTGCACGTGTCATCATTCCTTAGCTTTGGCTGCTCTCTTCTTCATTCCTGCTCCCTCCACTCCCCCCCCCCCCCCCCCCTCAACTCGGGCATGAGGAAGAATGCGACTTAATCATGCATGCCCAGCATTGGAATCCTGCGCAAATTTCTGACCAAAGCGGCCGATTTTTACATTCCTCCTGAAGACTCCGCACTGTGCAGTGATCCAGTTTTGTTGTTTATTATGTGCGCCCGATACCTCTGCTCACACTTCAAAGGCAAAATTTGAAGCACGGATTCCCCACATTGGAGATGAAGAAGGACGCCGGAAAAACATCGATCGATTTGGTCCGTTGCCAGCGAGCAACGAACGTTATTCACATCGCCCGCACGTGTATGTGTGCAGATGTGTGTTGCTTAAGCGTATAAACCAGCTCCTATCACTTCTTTCTTGGCTTCCATTGCTAAAACCCTTGAATTAGCAGAACAGTTTACATTTTATTCACAACATGTCTTCACAACCCATATAAGATTATGCACCCTTTTTGCAAGAGGAAAAGGCGAAAGGGGGCAAAAAAATGAAGTTGTGTTGTCAAGAATTTCACAGACATCACGATACAGCGCTTCGTGATCACTTATTCGATCTTACCGAACGTGAAAGATTCGGGATCTGGTTTGTTTCTTTGTTTGTTTGATTTCTTGATGTTTGATCAGTTTTTTCATTGAAATCATCAATAAATGAAAAATTTTGAGCAACTACTAAGCTACGTCTCCTCATTTCTTGCAGAAATTTGGTGTAGTATTGAATTGCGTTCAGTGGTTTTCAAAACACGAATACAAACAATATAGAACATGGCCTCTACTCATGAGAAGTGGAAACACTGTAGCGGAAGCTGTGACAACCGAGAAATCAGGAAAATCAAGCTCAGACTACGCGACTATCTTACATTTTAGAGTCTTTTTAACGTATATTAAATTATTACGAAACAAGGCATTTTTTCGTCTCTGCTGAACTTAGACACAAAAAAAGTCTGCTGGACCGGACCACGTATATAATAACTTTCTGTTTATATACGCAGAATGGTGCTCGAAATACCAGCTTATAATATTCAACGAAAGTCTGAAACAAGCTACCATTCCTGATGATTGGAAAACGGCTTAGGTCATCCCCATTCACAAGTCTGGAGATAAGGCTAGTGTCATTTACTAGAGGCCTGTTTCGCTCCTGTTCACCCTTAGCAAGGCAATGGACCATGTCAAAATCAATTTTCATACTCGCATGCATTTCAACGAAACCAGGAAAACTAGAGGCAAGCACAGCAAGACAATTGTAGACAGTAAGACAATTGGACAAGAGGAAGACGAAGACCTAGTGGGTGGCTACGTGTCTGCTTCTAGGTCTGTGTTTTCGCTTTTCGCTGTCTTCTCGCGTGTGGCGTGGGTCGGACAGTGCCCTCCGTGAGACCGAATCCTGACGACGCCCCTGCGGAGAAATTCCCGGCAAGGTGGGCGCATTCTCAAGTGAGAAAACCCAACCGGAACCCTCAGGGGCAAGCTAGGCTTAGCTCGGCGCTGCCGACCGAGGCCACGCTACGCGTCTGCATGGATTCTGCGTTGTCGACGACAGCTATGCGGATGCCCGCTGTGTTGCCACCTGACGCAGCCTCCACGTCCACGCAATCGTCCGCACCTCTGGGCCTCCAGCCTGCGCCGTCTTCCGATGCTACGACTTTGGCCTGTGAGATGGACTGCTCCACCGCCTGCGTGCCCGTGGCACTCCCTCAAGAAGCTGTGCCCGTCGCGCCAGTTCAGTATTCCCACCAAGGGCCGTCACCAGCGTCTGAGCCTCCTCCGCAGATGCCTGCCGTGAGTCAAGGCTCTCTTCCGCCTGCTGCGAACTCGTTCCGCGTTACCATCAAGCCTACATTGCGCTTTGATATGACTGCCATCCCTGTCCGGAATGTTCAAGCCACAATTGACCACGCTCTTGGCTCTTCGAACTACTGCGGGTTTGTCGTCCATTGCCCATCGAACACCATCACGGTAAACTTGTCATCATTGATGGACGCCCAGAAACTTTGCGCAGTTACGCGGATCCCCCTGGATGACAGCAAGCATGTCCCGGTGCAAATATATTTTGCATCTGCTCCTGACACACTCCACTGCACGGCTCATCATGTCGACAGCACGAGCCCTCCCGAGGAGGTGCGCGCAACTCACGTTGTACAGCAAGCACAGCCTATGGGTCGCATGGGCTCATACCTGCTCATCCTGCAAGGCCCGTTGACTCTCCCGAAGTACCTTACCTACTACGGTGCGATCGTCAAACCCCAGCGATTCCGACCTCGTCGTATTTTTTTGTTATCACTGCCACAAAGAAGGACATATGCAAAATACCTGCCGAAATCCAGCAGCTGTGGCCTACATGAATGAACCAACAGTTCCTTGTGCCCTGTACAAATCGCCGGACCATGACATTCGCTCCCCCGCTTGTCCAAAGAAGAAGCAAGCGAAGAAGTTTCACAAGTCGCCTGCAAGAATGGATGTTCCTACAAGTAATCGCTTTGCAGCTCTAGCATGTGGCGACAACTACTTCCCTGAACTTCCTTTATCTGAGCCCGCGGCTCACCATACGTCTCCTCACCAGCGTACATATTCACAAGAGGCTCAACTTCCCGGATCAAATGGTACGCCAAAACGTCCAGTGCATTCATCACATGTGGATACCACAGATGAAGACACAGCTTTAGACAATGCAAGCGCGGAGGCTCGCCGCCGACTAGACGAACTCACCAAGCGCCTAGAACAGCGTCGTTCTCAATCCTCTCGAAGAATTCTAGTAAACCATGGAGCAGAACAGTCATCAGAGGAATCACCTAGGGTAAGCACTGTCCCACAATCAGGTGCCGACCACCTGTTAGCCGTGACTACCCCGACAGTGGATAAGATATTAGCGCTGATGAAGCAGGTGACATCCCTCATCGTGGAAGCTCTTCGGCCTCGTCATGGATAGCGCATCATCATCGGTGGTGGTGTAGTGGAACTGTCGAGTATCCGCTAATAAGGCCTCTGAAGTGAACATCCGCCTTCGCGACGGAAAGCTGAGGGCATGGGCGTTCCTACTGCAAGAGCATAATGCACTCCCACGCATTTCAGGCTCCTGCGCATACCATTCACCCTCTATCCCTGATCGCCGTTGCGCCGCCTTCTCCCTCAGCCCAGGTAAATCTGCAATTTATATTCACAGTTCAGTTCCGCACATACCGCTCGACCTTTCACGGTGGTGCAACACACGTCAAGAAGTTGTCGCCCTTCTCGTAAAACCTGCACGCACACCCCTTATTCTAGTTTCTTTTTATAGTCGTCCTGGCTCCGCATCTCCCAATCTGGGATGGGTTCGTTTTCTACGTTCTACCAACTCGGGTAAGCCTATACTAGTTGGTGGTGACTTCAACGGCGCACACACTGCGTGGGGTTACCCATCGGATTCCTTAAGGGGTGCACACATCCAAGGGGGCTTTTCGGATCATTCCTTTCAACTTTTAAACCACCCGAATACTTCTACCCGCCCATGAGGTGGCCCATATTCACCTGATTTGACTTGGTGGTTAGGCCCTGGTAACCCTCGTTGGGCTGTTGATTCTGATACATGGTGTAGCGTTCACAGCCCTATTTTTATCTCCCTCACGCCTACGCGTCTACGGAAAATACGCCGCACTGTACGAATAACGTCATGGGACTCTGTACGCGCAGACAATCATTTTTCTACATTCAACCCCTCTTCAGCACTGTCTACTCTCTGCTGTTCTCGCTACTCACACTTTTACCACTACTGTAAATGAAGACAACCCAAACCCGGACATACATCTCTTGAATCTGTGGGCTCTTCGTCGCCAGGCGAATCTTTACGCTACTCGTCACCCCGATGACCCTTCGGCTCTTCCTACTCTTCACCGCGCTACCGCACGGGCGCGGGGCTATGCAAAGCGGCTAGGCAGGCAACGCTGGGCTACATGGTGTTCCCGCCTGTCCTCTACGCAGGGCAATCGACATCTTTGGAGAGTGTTTCACGTCATGGAGCGCCCTTCTCAGGTTGCAGATTACACAGAGAGCATTCGCCTCGTGCTAAATGTGGGTGAGGACACATTTGCACAACAAGCGGCCCGTCAATTTTTTCCAAACCATGACTGCACCGCTACGTCTCCACCTGACTTATCGGTTACAGAGCCCCCCGATGGGATTACTTCTGACCTCACCATGGCAGAGCTGCTGGCCTCCATTGAACGTTTAAAAACTACTACTACTTCCGGGCACGACAGGATACCTAACACCTTATTCCGTAACTTGGAAGGGAGGGCTTTGCAAACCCTACTTGATACTTTTAACGAAGTGTGGCTTTCTGGCGTCATGCCGGGAGACTGGAAGCATTCTATTGTGGTTCCAATACCCAAGTCAGGTCAGCCTCCAGTATCTCTCTCGGCCCTTCGTCCAATTCCCCTTACGCCTAATATCTGCAAGCTTTATGAAAACATTCTAGCCGCACGCTTGTCGTGGTGGCTGGAATCCCATGATTGTTACCCAGATTCCCAAATTGGTTTCCGCCCACAAATTGGAACGGAGGACGGCCTTGCTACTTTGGCTGCTGACGTGCTTGACCACTCTCCGCAGAGTCACCTTGTACGAACCGTAATCGCTGCAGGCATAAGAAAACCATATGATAACATCCTTCACTCTGCCATTCTTGCCTCCCTTCAAACTCTTGGTCTCCCTCTCCGGTTCTTCCTCTCTATTCACGCCTTTTTAGCAAATCGAACCTTCAGCGTGCGTGTCCACGGAAAGCCTTTTAGTAACTTCACTTCCAATAGGAGTGCCGCTGGGCTCCGTTCTCGCCTCCACATTATTTAATGTGGCTTTAATTCTTCTTTTTCGAGCCCTAGAAGCCATCCCTTCTATCCGTGTGCTTGCGTATGCCGATGATATAACCTTGTGGTGCTGTCATCCAGATGCGCCTATTCATCAGTCGGTCCTTCAACACGCGCTGGATGTATTGACATTTCGCCTCCCACATCTGTGTCTAACACTCTTCTATTAAATCATGTTTCATTCGAACTGGAAATATAGCCGGCTTACGGTAAACTCCCCATTTAAATTTTACGGTACATAACTCTCTGCTTCCTGAGGTAGAAACTCTTCGTATTCTTGGTCTTCTCCTCCATACATCTGGGACTGGCACCCCGTGGCTGACAGCCACCCGTAAATCGGCTCACGCTACTCTAGGTCTGATTCTTCGCATAGCTATGCGCTCTGGTGGCGCACGTGCTCATACGGCCCGCCAGCTTGTGCGCTCTATCCTTCAGCCACGGATAGTATATCAGTCACAATTTCAACGTCTCACCCGCAGACAGTGGGACTCCCTTGAAGCTATCAATCGTGAGGCTATGCGCGTCATAACATATCTCCCTTGTTTAACACCCATTCCTGTGCTACAGGAGTTCGCCCAACTTAATACACTCAGTGAAATCATCGACCAACGGGTGGCAAATAGAGCTCGAAAACAGTCTCTCAAACTTCATCGTTTAAAGACACTTCCACCGTGGTCCTATTGCCAGCTCACTGACAATCGCCCCACTGTTTCCCCGTCGGTATCAGCAGCGTATCGGCCTGAAGGGTGCATATTATACACGGATGCATCACATTCTGCAGAGAGGGGAGGTACTGCTGTGTATAGTCCATCTCATCCGCATCTCAACTCTCGCGCGACGTATACTGCGGATACGTGCACTCCCTTGGCATTGGAACTTCAAGCCATTTATAATGTCATTGCTTCCCTTCCGCTCGTTCCAACATTCAATACAGTTCATATTTACACCGACTCCCACGCCGCCCTTAAACAGCTTAAGGCTGTTCGACGAACGTTCCAGATTTCACAATCAATTCATGTGCTCTGCGCAAAGTATGCATGTCCTGTGCGCATACACTGGATTCGCGGCCATGCCCAGGATCCACATAACATTCAAGCGGATGCTATGACTCATCTTCATACATTAGACGATCCGCTACCTTCCCCTTTTCCCCCAGATCCGTTCCTGTCCCATGTTTCCAATTCCGAAGTTCTGCGCCAGCGAACACGCTCTCTAATTCCTCCGTGTTTGCACACTCTCCCCCGTAGTCTTACTCGGCAGGAGGAGATATCTGTGCGCCGGATTCGGGCAGGGGCGGCTCTGGCACCATCTGTCCGTCATCGGTGGCGTGCCAAAGATCTGCCAGCACCTGACAGGTGCCCTCACTGTAGCGCTGCACCGGACATTTGTGATGTGCGGCACTTGTTGTGGATGTGCCCAGCGACGGCTGCTATCAGAAAACGGCTCCTCAGGGAGGTGGGCCTGCGGTGGAACCGCGAAAGTGACTACGTGAAGTGGACTATGGACAACCGTTCCATTAGCAACCTGTGCGACTATCTCAGCGCAACGGTTCTTTCAGATTCAGATTCAGATTTATTTCAACAACACTTGGTTGCCGAGGAGGCGAACAAAAAGGCAATCAAAGTTGCCTGACGAAGCGTCCGCCCCCTTTACACTCTACAACTGAGCAGTGGGCAGGTTTAACCAAAGAAAAACAGATCATAACACCAAAGAGACATTGCATATAACATTATACACGAAAACATAAAAAAACAGCACATATTCATTTAAGGTACACAATTAAGAAATGCTGTAAAAAGTATATTCGCGAGTCAACATTGTTACACAAAATTGCACATAAAATACAAATATCGGTGTGACTGAATATAACAAAACTCCTTCTTTTAACTTTCAATGCCGTGCATTACTCCCCGCCCCCCCTTCCTTTTTCAACTTATGCCTCATAGCACACTTCTCGAATAAAAAAAAAATTGTAATGCCGCAGGTTAAAACTAACGCCTACCGTTCATCATTCTTTCCTCGAACCATAGCCGAATGGAAGGCCTTACCCTATGATGTTGCAGACAAGCCCTCTGCTGAGTCTTTTGTAACGGCCGTGTCACCATATTAATGATTCAGCAAGTATTTTTTTACAACGCTTCATGCGTTGCCGTCCGCCTTTCGAAGTGTATTCCTTCTTTCTTTTTTCTATTTGTTGATTGTGCGCATTCCCTCGTGGCTGATTGTCAATCGCACCTTTTTTTTTCCTTGCTGCGGTTAAATTCAACTTGGCAATTGTTCAAGAACAATGTATCCACCTTTAACTCCCAAGGGGCAGTTGGCGATAATTGATAGAATAAATAAATGAATAATCGTATTTTTACGAGAATTGATCTTTTTTCTTTGTCATTCGAATGCGTTCGTGTTCGCAATGCCGTAAACGCGACCGTGACGCTTCTTTTACCGAGGCTTAGCAGTGGTCCGTGGCTTGGTGTTTGAGTTTGATGTTTGTCCAAACACGAAAGCACGTCTTTTACTGCCACAAAGTGGCGGAAGTCTGGCCTGTTCCACCTTTATTACCTGATATGGAAAACAACGCACATCCGCCTTGGACGCACTCCCAATCCACACAATAAATTACAAACGAGCCCATGTAGCCAGGTATATATCAAGCAGTTATGTAACTTGTGTGGCGAAAGTTTCGCCCTTCAGAGTAAAAAAATTGGCCGTGGTTTTGCTCTGGTTAAACCTGGAGTGACGCGATAGCTACAGCTGGCCGAGTGGAACTTGGTCACGTGACCAACCACATGACGAACCACGTGATCAGCCACGGTGCCGCGCCGCCAGCAGCTGCTGCTCCGCACCACGTGACCAACCACGTGACAGCGTGGCGGCGCAGCCGCAAAACAAAACAGGTCGCGTCGTTTGCTCCATTCCGGCTCTGGCGGCCGCATTTTGATTCAGGCGTGTATTTGTGTATTTGTTCGCATGAGGTGCGGAAT